>NC_052143.2:3073157-3686831 GCF_016086655.4 Lepeophtheirus salmonis
ATACACATATTAAAGTCTTAGCAAAACTCTTTTTTTTTTCATTCTTTGCGGCGCAGATTTTTTTATACATGAAAACTGTTTTTCATAAGAAACATAAATCAGCTTAATTTTAATCTTTTATTAGTACAAAGTTGATTTTCTACAGCATATTAATTAAAAAAATCCAAGAGAAAAATATTTTTAAAGAAAAAAAATTTTATCTGCACATTTCAAGTATAGTTATTTAGCGACCACAAAAAATGTACGACTGGTTTATAAAATGTAAGTTCAACTTACCGTCCACCATAGCCAATAGTATGTTGAGTCTCAAGGGAAAACAGGAAGCAGGAGGTGAAGTCCTCTATAGCAGAGACACAGGGAGTGAAGCTTTTATTACTTTTGTTTTCTGGTAGAAAATCTCCATGAATCAGAAAGGTCAAGTACCAAACTGAGGCAAACATGAGCCAGGAGAAGAAGAATACAAAAGCAAACATGAAAAAGGTCCACGTCCAACTGAGCTCCAGGGTTGATATGAAGAAATCCTTCATAAAGTGATGTGCCTTTCCCTCAGATGTAAAAATAGTATTGATGTTTCCATTCTTGGACACAATACGATTCCGTGTAGCTTGTCGCGCAAGAACATTCAGAAGACCCGACTTCTTTCGAAAGGGATTGAACCGGGCTTTCCTCACATTTCCAGACACAAAGTTAAAGGGTTTTGTGATAATGTCCGCGCTGACAAAGTCAGCAATTGAATTCACCATTCCATCTTCTACTGGTGATAAATTTTTTTCATCATAAGTGACTGGAACGTTTTTGATATTACCGTCTTTATCGATATGTGTGATAAATCCGTCACGTAGGGGTTCTTTGGAATTCCTCCGCTCCTCCAGCGAACATAGTTTTTGGCGTTCAAGAAGATCTGCATCAAGTGTACTCATTGTTCGGTTCAGAACTACTGGCTTTTGCACGGGATATCGAATCTCTGTATCAAAACTATCGTCCTCCTCTCCTTCGTTGGCCAACGATCTCTCCCGTTGTTCAAAATTTTCAGAACTCAAATAGTATAATAATAGTTTAGTTTCTGTTGTACCAAGAGCTCTTTACAAGCTCTTTTAAAAAAATGAAAATTAAGTTTTTTTTTATAATTAGCTAAGAATATGATGGAACTTAAAAGGATCTCTTGGTACAATGCCGTCTGTTAGTTACTTTGTAACAGAATCCTTTCTAGAATTTGATATGGACTCCGAAGGTTTCTTTACAGGAACTGAGTTATTATTAAGGATTTGTTGTACGACAAGGGAGACTGTAGTGATGGATGGAGTTTTGATATTACCTCCTCCTCCAATAGTGGAATTTTGATTGGATAGACTGACTTCCTCACTCATGATGTGACTCGTATTAAATTACAAATTATAGTTTCCTTGCAATAATATTTTTTATTGTATGTTGTAGAAAATGATTTTACACTTTTATGATTCTGATGATACGGGGATTTGACGCGGGGATTACTAATGAGGTATAAAGTGATTGCGTTGATTTAATATTTATCTATAAAAAAGCACCAAAAAAATATTAAATGATATTTGCAAAGTAACATTTTTTTTTTTCAAATAAATAAAAAAAGAATCCCTCAAGACTTGATGAGACAGAACCAATTTTGATCGTTGAGATAGGAGAAGTTAAAATTCTGAAACCAAGGGAGTAGAAGAAACAAATGAATAGTCATAGTGTTCCTGGATGGTGGCGGGTGAGTCCTTCGTCAAAGGAACTATTAAAGAATAAAATGTAGAAATGTAATTAAGCAGCTCTTGAATCCTCTTTGTCGGATCCATTTAAATGTATAATGGTACAAGCAGCGAATGAATGTGGTTTTGAGCAGAATGTATGTGTGTATGTAGAAAAAAAAATTGAGACTGATTTAGAAGATATTATGTATCATATCTTCTATAAATATGTGTACGAAAGGAATTAATGATATTCTTAAGGCCAATTTCTCCAAAGGATATTCATTTCATTTGCTGAAAAATAAAGAATAATAATTGTTAATTATAAAATAAGAAAAAAAAACATAAAAAATGAACAAGCATGTTTGATATACCAGTGAAATTCATTATTACAATTCCAAATTTTCTGAAATACACTTTTTTTTTTGTTTAAAGTATACAATTGAAACTAGAAAATACATACAAAATCTTAACTAAAATTTACACTTACACTAATACTTTTTATTGAAACTTTCAAATCATTTCATAATATTACATTGCTACACTTAAAATTTTATAAACATATATAAAACTTTTATATAAATGTTTATACCTGTTCAATTATATACAATATTATATAAATATCAATTCCCTCAAAAAAGTACATGTACATTTTCTCAAGCTCTCAAAGTATTGAATGTAGACACCATGTTATCTTAAACAACTTCATAAGGTATTGAAATTGATGACGACAATTATAAACATGTTTTTACAAGTGTGAATATGTAAAATCTAATAAAAATACAAGACTTCAAACAAAGTGTAATTACAAAATATATCATTGTTTTAGCATAAGAAGAATAAAAAATTATTAAAGAGATCGTTATTAGGGCAGATATCATTTAACATGAAAGACTGCACTATCAAAATATGATATAAAATTCGCTTATTCTTTTTAAAAAGCATCAAATTCTTCATTGATGTTGAAACTGTAAATTCATCAAAAAATCCTTTTTTATAATTCAAAATGCATTTCTTTTTAAAGGGATGATTACAATAATGTTATGAAAATTAAAAATTATGAATACTTCTACATAAAATACATGTTGATTTAGCATAATCATTTATTTGCAAATAGCTTTACAAATATTTTGAAGTCCTATGAGGGATTACATCATCGTAGATAATAATTTTGAATACAAATAATTCAATACGTGTTTAAGCGTTGGGTCGTGATGTTTTTAAACTTACTCAGGGAGATATTTAATTTAATAGACTTGATATGTATTTAAATTTATGCAAGAAAAAAGGAAATTGTTTCAAGAAGGAAATTGATACAAGGAGGAAATTTACGAATTTCAAAAATTTCCTTATTTTGATAGTTTGTTTTGTTAGATTATTTTTTTTAATCATTTTTACTGAGTCAAAAACCTTTTTAAATTTTTTTAAAACCTTAAAAACACCTATTTTATACTTTTATTTTATTAACTACTCTCAAATATAGAGGGAAAAAATTATATTCATGCCAATTACTAATTATACCGCAACCTTAATCCGTTCTGTATGGTCTACAAAAGTATGTTTTAAGTTATATTGAAACATACAACTTAGTTACGTCTATGCCCATGCTTGCAAACATAATTTACTCCGAACTGGTATATAACTTGATGATCATAATTAGTGGTGTAAATCGTGTGTATTTTTGAGCTGGTACATTTTTTTGGAATGTATAAACTGAAGCATTATTATTTTTTTTTCTCAGCTGGTGTCCTCATTATTTCTCTCCTAAGTAGTAAACTTCATTTGTAACTACATTCAATTATATTCAAAACCTGATTGAACATTGATGTGTGCTCATTAAAGATGGATAATAACCTTGAGGAGTTGTTACAGAGTTTTAGTCTTAAGTCCTTTTAACAATTGAGTATTGATATTGAAGTAACTCTTGCTAATGTCCTTATTTATTTATTTTTACCCTTCCTCCCTTGTCACAGCTGCTTGTATCTAATCTAATGATACGTCATGACAGCTAAGCTGCTCTCCTCGAAAACATTCTCAAATTGTAAGGGTTACCATATTGATTTTCGGTTTCTTTTTTTAACATCACCAAATTATCCACGATTTTAATCATAATCAATCATGAAATTCCAGTGTATATTTGCTATGTTAAATAAAAAGAAACTAAAAATCAACTTGTTAACCCTCACAATTTGAAAATGTTTTGGAGGAGAGAAAGAATCATGCTCGTGACGTTTAATTAGATCAGATACAATCAGCTGTGACAAGAGAGGAAGGAGAAAAGAATGTAATAAAGAAGATTTGCTAGAATTACTCCAATGTCGATCCCCATTTCCACTCCGAATCCAACAAAACTTACAATTTTTACAATTTTATAATATACTTTGCTCCAGATAAAATTTGTATTTACACGTTGTCTTAATAATGTGTAGTATCCTCCTCAATTAACAATAAAAGAAAAAAAAATGTGTGACCAAGCAAATTAAAAATTTAGATTAGATTTTAGATTTATTTGAATGATCAAATTGTAATACAAACAATTCCCCATTTACTGTACATATTTTGACAAAGCGAGATAGATCTTGATCTCCAGGAATGGACAGGTAAGTATTTGTACCTGTAACTTCAATGAAAAAATACTTGCATAATAATCGCAAAAAGGATCTACTTTGCGGATAATTCGATGTCAATGGATAAAACTTTAAAAAAGTATTCGGTTCCTTATTTATTGTGGGTGCCTATTATATTTAGGAAATTATCATTTAACCGTCACTATTTACTAGTAATTTTGAAACTTTACGTTTTAGTATGAGTACATATGCACAAAAGAGCTTATTGTATTTGTGGCCTCATCAAATCTTGACAAATCAACACGCTGACGTTGCATATATTTATCAATGCACTCTCATTCATCATCAGAGTTCTCCGTAATCACAACAAAAGTCGAAGGGGGTGGAGAGTAGTTTTTATGAAAATACATATTCGATAAGAATGGCATATTGAACATCAACTGTTCATCTTACTGAGTTTTTATTGTTCGTTACTAAAAACATATTGATTCAATTCAGTAAGACACATCATTACAGTCCATATATAAAGTACATTTTAATGAATAAATCAGTGGAACCAATTAAATTGGTTTAAAGTAGTTTATTTATAAATATTGGGTAAATTTATTCAACATAAGCTTTCGGATCCAGATCCGAAACCAAAATTAGACAAGTACTTTTCTCGAATTACATTAATATTTAGGATCTGGATTAGAGTTACATTTTTACTGATTACGGATTCTGAAACAACGAATAACCCAATGTTATTACGTTTATAACAAAATTATTTCTTATTGTTATAATAATATTGTACATGTCGTTACCAAACCTGTATATCACAACCTCTGCCGATGCTACTTTTGTCTTAATCAACGTGCTGTACGTTGTTTTGTTGAATTATAATTGGCTAACTACCTACTGATATTGGGTCATTTTGTCGTGTTTTTTTTTTAAATCTTTATTCAAAATGACTAGCTAAATACATAAATTTTTAACTATCATAAACTTTTTTGCAAATGTAACTTTAATATTTATTGTTAAAATAAATTCATAAAAAAGTAAGGTCCAAAAAAAAAAACTTTATTTTATTTTAGTACGAATCATTTATATGTATTGAAACTCTATTTAAATAAAATGAGAAATAAAAATGATAACAGAGTACTTTAGAAAGAAATACAAGCAGGGTAGAATTTTTTTAGTACTTTATTTTAGTATTCCTTATATTCTCTCACTATTTCAATACATCTATGTTCTATTATTGAAAGAGACGTGAATACGACATAGTGTTACATAATGCACGACCCCAATATTTATTTATTGATTAAATATTACGATATAATTTTTATAATAATATTTTGTGTTATGGAAACTCTTTTTCATGGAAAAAAACAAAGAAGAAAAAATAAAATATCTCCGAAAAAAATATCAATAAAATTTAATGAAATGATATTTTCTTTTATCTTAGAACTAATTACTTACAATATTAGATTTGAAGGGTCACTTTTATAACGCTTCAAGAAGCACAGGCGCAAAGTAAAACAAATGTACATTGTAAATACTTGTTACAAAGAGTAAACCAATGGCTCTATTAATATTTTTTTATACACATTGTCAATTATATCTACACCATATGTAAATTAGACATAAATAAATACTAGAATAAGAACTGCTTAAAGATTCATATATAAATAACTAAGTGATATTAATGAATAAACACTAGTCCACCATATAATATATACTAAGAGTAAATTATGGGTTATTCAACGTTGACAGAAATACAAAAGTTATGCATTATATAATCGGGTTTGTTGGGAAATGGGTACCCATAAATAAAAATATAGCATATCTATCAGACACGACAATTTTAAAAAAGATTGATTTTCTAACTGAAATCTTCAACAAAGAGATTATTTTTCACAAAATGAGATTTTGGAAAGAGAGCAAATTTTGAAAAAAATATATATTGATAAAAAAGACAAACAGGACCATAGACTGTTTTTATATTTCTTTGAGCATGGTTAAGAATAAAAATGTTAAATATTTACTTGTTCAGATAGAAACAGGACAACACTTTTAGAATCAAATCGGAATAATAAAAACTGGGTTTGGGTTAGATGATTCAGTTCAAAATATAGGGAAAGGACTGGAAGACCCTTTGTTTGATAATTCACAATTTTTGAATGAAATATTAAATTGTTAAAAACACCTAGTGAATGGGTAGTGTGTATGGCAAGAATAATGAAGAGAGATTTTGCTTCTTTGGTAAGGTATCATTGGAAACGGCTGGGAATTTATTTTTTATTTTATTTTTTTTATCTCCAAATTATAGATAAATCTATCAAAAGATTTTTATAAGAATTTGATATGCTTATTTTTTTTTGTATGCCTTATGTTAGAGTGTACTTCCTCATTATTTGTAACTCATGATACCATAAATTGAAATATAGTTGTACTTAGGCTCAAAAAATAATAACTCTTAGGAAATGTTCACAGAGTTTTAAGAAGAGCTCATTCAAACTTGACGAATCCACGTTCAGAACAAAAAAATAACAGAAGATGAAAATGGTCATCTTACAACAAAATACACTGTATTTTTTGTAATAGACCTTGTGGGAAGATTGATCGAGGGGAAATTTAATGAAATTGACCATAAATATTCGTTAAATAGGTACACTATGAAAAAAAACCACAATCTTCTGCAATTTATACTCTTTCGAAAGATTCCTTAATGAAAAGAAAAAGGTTTTTAATTACATATAGTTTTATTGGTATTATTTTATAAAAAGAAAGAAAGTTTTAATAAAATGCCTGATTGAAAGATTTTCTTTGTTAGGATTTGTCTTTTCTATACTGCTTCGGAGATGTTATAATAGTGTTCCTTTGAGTCATGATTGTGTAAATTGAAAATGATATTGAGTACTATATATAGACTTAATACATCGAACTAATTGCTTACTAATTAGAGAAAGCATTTTATGTTGTTGATTACAAATGTACAATGTAGATACATTGATGCATTCGGTCAGAGAATCAAACTACAATTAAAAAAGATAAAATTGGAAACATTTATTTCAATACTCCTCAATGGCTTCTGTCCTTATGTAAATAAAACCAAATATAATTAATTTACTTAAATATTCATGAGCACAAGTGGATATGACTATGAGTCAATTCTTCACTTTATACAACTTATATTTATAATCTTCCACTTCTTCTTCCATCTATGACATTGATTGATATCAATAATTAAATTAGAACTTTTTAAATATCCTTCAAATCTGATATTTTTTTTGGAAAAAGATTAAATGCGTTGTTGTTTCTTGTTCCATTTTTCAAATGCAATAAATAGCATACAATATTTTAAAGACAAAAGTATTTATATATATGGTACATATTAGACCAGATAGTAAAGTTTTTGAAATGATTGTTGTCTCCTTTTTTATTATTTATTTACATACTTGATTAACGTGAGGATAGCCTTGAAACTAAGTTATATTAAATAGTAAAACTTTAATGACTTTTTACACAACATTGTAATGTGTTGTATCTTGCAAAGTAGATTCCTAAATGGTAATAAAAATAACAGTCTGCAAAAGTTAATTATTCTAAGCAAAAAGGATTCTGCTTCGATAATCAGAGTTAAAATGTCAGTTTTAATTCTTGGTAGAGTAAAAAAAAAAAAAACTTTTGAACCTAAACAAAATATATAATACAATAGTAATAAGAAACAAAAAAATGCGCTATAATGTAAGAACAAAATAACATTTAAGTAGTTTTGGAGTAAATATGACCCTTAAATTTTTTTTTTTTAAACCGCGACTTGTAATCCGGATAATACTGCACAAATGTACGTTATAGTATTGGGGTTTTTTTCAATATCATATGTTAAATATTATTAAAATTATATTTACACAACATAAAAAAACGTCACGCATAAAATGATTTGAAATTTATAAAAACTATAATTATTTTAATACAAACATACAAATAACATAATTATAAAATTACACTCCTTAGACCATTCAAGAGTCCAAATTGACTTAAATAGGATCCTCGGATACAATGAATCTCAGAAATGTGTTATTTTCTTGACAACAGGATCCGTACAAATTTTGTATTAATTAAGCACCTTACAATATTCATCAAAGTTGGGATGACTAGGTTCTAGAGATTACTTTTACAATTTTGATATAATCTTTAGAACCTATCTATAAGGGATTCATAACCCGTTTTTTGCCACTTAAATTATTTAAAAACATTTATGCAACAAATACCTATATCTTATATTTATAATAAAAATTATATATACATTAACGTATACGTATAGGAGTCAAGGAAAAATGATGGTTAGGGCTCCGCCAATATTTGTACAAACACTATTTTTATATTAAACTACTTAATTAAAAAGCCCATTTATTTGTGGGGACCTCAAAAATAAAAAACAAATTACTTCAATATTAGACTAATCTTTTAAAAAAATTACGCCCTTTTTTTTATTTTATTTGTTAGTTTAAATCGAATGAAGGTTATTTGTGACATTTAAAGCTAAAGATTCATCTATTAGTACTAACTATTTTTAATTATTTTCAATATTTTTTATCTCAGTTGGTACTGCAAGCAGGAGGGAACCTGCAAATTTTAGCTTACCTCAACTCGTATCCACATGTTTGACTACATTTATGGAACAATGTAAATACAGTGGAACTTGCTTAAAGTGGACAAGTGAAATTCGTTTATAGTGGATATTTAGGCAAGCCCATAATTAGTTATAATATGTTAGGTATGTGTTTACTTAATTCGATAATGAGGATTTATTTTATAGTGGACACATTTTGGTTTCGTGTACTTCGTGTATTGGGCTCTATACCTTAAATTTTTAAAGAAAAATTGATTTTTCAAATTTTAATTAAACGCATTAAAGAAATGGGATCGCAGATATATGTTTGACTCAGGCACATCATGCAGTAAATTAACATTTATAAAACATTGTACATTTATTATTTCAAAATGGCCCCTTGTAGATAAACACAACAAGTTTATTATAAGTTATTTACTCATAGAATATCAGAGTGAAACTCTTATGTTTCACCTATAGGTAGTAAGATTTTTTAGGAAGATACACGGGGTGGGAATTAATTATATAATTTACTGTCGTGAAAGTATTAAACTCTTAATCAAATTATACGAATTCAATAGGCAGTTTTTGTACTTTCTTAGTTTATAATTTTAATTAATAAAACAAAGTTTTACTCCTTGGTATTTGCATACAAAACTTTTACTTCCTTCAATCTAAAAAGAAGTCCATTAAGGTTATTAGGGCATTTTAAGATAAAATGCCTTCGTTTGTTTCAAAGATTCATACATATTTTGCTTGATCGATAATACATATTCAATTATTATATCATTTGTCGTTTGATCATTTAGATTAAATTATTATCTATTCTTTTTTGTTTTATTTTAATTTCAATCCCTTCAATGTGATTTAACCTTGAAAATTTATTTTAAAAAGGGTAGAGAACCCAACACAAGGGGGGAAGGAACCCCGATCGGCAGATCCAGTCTGGATACCTAATTACCATTTGGAAGAATGGAAAGAACTGTTTTCAGGCGTTGTACATATAACTATGAACAGTATATATCTAAAAAAAGTAAAAAATGTCGTTACACTTTGTTCAAAATGGCAGGCTACAAATATTTACATTGAAAGTATTTCATATCTACAAAATATAAAAAGAAAAGTTCAAATAACTTAAATAGAGATATTTAAACTGGTAGTTAAACTTAAGAAAATAAATTGTTATGACCTTGATTTTTTAGACAAATAAATGTTATAAGAGACCTCCAATTAAGAAATATTGTACAAATACAGCTCCATGAACAAAAGTACGTATACATATAAATATCCTGTAAGTCTGGGGTAAAATGTTTTCACTAATATTTTTATATTTGTAGAAAATATATAAATAATTTTCTTGTTACTTAATCAGATCCTTTTTTGGTTCATAAACTCTTTTACTTTCTCACAACACGTGACATAAAATGATTACTTGCCTTTTTGTTGTACCTCTATATGCTAATCAGTGGTGTGTGTATATTTAGTTTTATTTTGTACAATATGTATGGTGTATACTTACTCATCTAAGGGGATCATAATTTGGATAATGAATATGGAAATCAAGAAGTATTTAAAAAATTATTTGTAATAATGAAATATTAGAATATGTTTTTTTTTGTTTTTTTTTAAATAATATAATTGGATGTACACTGATTGCTTAAGCAATAGGGATCATGTATTTCTATTAAATATTTTATTGTGTGGCCCACTAGTCCTTATATAATATAATATCCTATAATAGTTGCAGTTCGTCTCGGTATGTCAATACTAGCAAAGGTTGGCCCGGTGTTGCTCGGTCCAAGGAGAGAGCTGTAAATCACATTGGCAATGGTCAATATAATCTCTTCTTAATTTTCAGAACCCTTCTGTGCAGACAAGCATTATAATACATATGTATACATATAATACATCCTTCAAAAAGTGCCACTATTTCCAAATCCATATTTTTTTTTACATAGTACCAGCTTTCAAACCAAGCATCGCACATTTTTATGACAATTGGGTTATTTGCATACAAGTAAGAGTGCTTGAAGTGGTGTTTGTTATATAATGGATTCAAACCAATTTCGTTTGTTCATATATCAATGCTTCTTGATGGGAAAAAATTATGTAAAGGCAAAGTTTGGCTTGATAATTGTTATCCGAACTCTGATCCATCGAAGGCAACAATGGAACATTGGTTTACTTAAAGGAGACTATGATCAGACTTTGTGGATTGCTTTACTTAACCGGATTGGTATAGTGTGACGAATACAAGAGAATTAGAATAATAACAATCTTTTTAGACAACAACGAAATATTCATATTATAATTATTATTATAAATAAGTATTTTTAGAATATTTTATCAATTAATTTGACCATTTTTAATATGATTTCCCTCTCCATCTTTGGCCCAAGCAACGCCGGATAAACCTTTGGTAGTATACCATAATTATGAAAATAATCTCAAGATGAGATGTCCATTTTTTATTTTTGTCAGAAAATTGCAAAATCGAAATTTGCACAATACTTTTATTAATAGAAAATTTAAAGTTGTTATACAAAATCTAGAAAGACTTTTTAGGTACTTCCAATACCTTAAAAGTTGTATAGAATAATGTCGTCAAAAAAATTACCCTTGATAGCTGCTTAATTTTTGCAAATATTAATTCATAAAATATTCCAGAAATTGAAAAATACATTATGCTAAAGTTAGAAATCTCAATTCAATGTCGAAAATGCACCTTTTTGTTGCGTTTGTTTTGTAAAAATTAAAAATTGACGTTTGATGAAAAAGAAATTCATTTAAATATTTTTTTTTTGTCGAATTTATATACTAACGAATCTCTAGACAAATTTTTACAAACTTTATTTCATTTACGAATCCAACAATTCATTAAAAGTTCATTTTTTTGTACCAAAAAAATACAAAATTGCAATTTTCAATGATTTTTTTTTTTTTTTTTTTTCCATAACTTTTTTTTAATTTTGAATAGATTTATAAAACGTAGTTATTCGTATATCTGTTTCCTTAGACGCCTGTCATTTTTTGATTCATAATTTAACAACAAATCTAGTCTCATTCAGCTCCCAAAACCATTTTTTGGGTATATTAGAAGATCAATTACAAAGAGGCATCCATGCAAAGTTTCAGCCTCCTGTGTCTAACTGTCTGAAGAACCATAGAAGATACACACAAAATGTATTTAATATATACGTATATATATATTATTGAACCTATTAAATGAAATTTTTAAAAAATGACGAAAAGCATTTATTTAGGATCTGAATTAAGTGTGTTTTAACAGTAGTGCACGACCCTGTAAATGCAAATGAAGGAATCATTTTATTTATATAAAATGATGTTGAATACATTAAATATCTCAAAAATTATAAATAAATAGCAATTATAAAGCGAGTAATGAAATTAATGTAAATCATATATGTCCTTTGCTTTCTATTTTTTAAGAAATATGTCTAGCTAAAAGGATATTAAATTATACTCATTTCTAAAAAAAAAGGGAAAGCCCATTTTTAGAGTCAACATTTGTGATGAATAGTTTGTTTGTGAAAGTATCTAGCTTTTTGCATTTTATCTCCCGGGGGAGGAGGAGTTTAAAATGGGGACTTTGGCTTGTAAGATTTATAAATACAATTAACAAACCAAAAAGTATGGGAGGTACACAACTACTCATTTATAATCTGAATTGACCACACTTTAGGAAATAATTTTTCTTAATTCACCTTTACTGACTCTTCAAATTCTATCGTGAATACTTCCTTGTAGTTTTGAAGCATCCCAACAGTCACAAAAAAATATTTTCACAAATTAAAGTAAAAAGATATTATAGACAAATATGAACATCATACATACATTTGTCTTGAGTTTATTTTATTTATGTTTTTCCCCCTTTCTTCCTTATAAAATAAATAAACATTGTTTAAACTAGAGTCTTTAACTTGAGCGTTTATGGGCTGGAAGTTCATCATTCGTTAAGAGGTGGTGTACAGGACCTGCGGAGTTGGTACATAAAATGTCTGACTCTGACTCCGGTATTTTAAATGTCGCCGAATTCGACTCCAACACAAAACATTTTAATATTATATTTTATAGACGATATATGTACTATTGAGTCCAGAGACTATAAATATAGATTTAATTTCTACATATAGGTAGTTATTAGTAGTATGTTGTAAATAGTTGTGGTAGGTATAAAGAACATTGCTAATATATGAATAAGTTTTGAACATAGCTTATGCACTTGTAACAGATAACACTGACTATTCACAATACTCAGTAATCAACTAGCATGGTGATTGTTTCATAATCTACGCATCATTCACTTATTTTACATGTATCAATGGAATTTTTAAAAGTCAATCAAACCTCAGAAACTCACCTTTTCTATTAATACTTGTGAAGTACAATCTTGCAATATCTCTAGTAGTCCTCCATAAAAATATTTATGAATAGTAAAAATAAATGGTTGTATTTGAATTTTTATAAAATGGAGTGAGCATCATGTGTTACATTGGAATATTTTGAAGTTAAAAAATTAATGTAAATACTATTATATTAATATACAATATAAAAAATCCCATGACAATGATGAGCTGGGGCACATAAATTCCCCCATAAGAATTAGACCTGGTAATGGGTTTGACTTTAAGTATCTGTAAAATTATTTTAAACACACTACTATGTATTTTTTTATCACAACATTAAATAAACAATTTTGTTTGATTAGATTTTTTTTAATAACTTTTTTTGTTATTTAAAATTTTCTGCTTGATTTTTTTTGTGTATTTATTAAGCTGTCAATGCCTAGTGATAGTATTTGAAATGTTGCTCTCTGTATAGCACGAAAGCAAAAAACAAATTGGGTTATATTATTCATTTTATGTTTTTCGTGTTACAAACAATCAAGATCACATCATCCCATTCCAAAAATGCTTTCACCATGCAGTTTAATTAATTATAACTCCTAGACTATAGACAACTAGATATAACAACAATAATTAATCAAATCAGGACTTTTTGTTTAAGGAGAAGAGCGTGTGAATAAAAAAAATGCATACTTTTTTTTTTAACTGGAGTCTCCGAAACACTCTGGAAGGTAACGTTGCCTTAAAGATTTACAGTAGTAGATTTATTAATTGCAGGATATTGCAAGGGTGGACGATATTAAATACATATACTGACGTCTATTACGGGGGAGCCCAAGCAAATAATGATTAGGCCTTATATGTTTATTCAAAAATTTGCTATTCATTTTGTTTGTTTTTTTCTCTTTTCGTACACTTTTTGCATTTTACTTTCATGTTTTTTGAACATGTACTTAAATATTTCTTACTAAACCATGAATAAACGAATAATAATTAATCAAATTATGTTGGGAAGAATAGCTTAGTTGATTGCGTGTATGTGTAGAAAGCTAACTGTACTCTTATCGTCGCATCAGTGGAAAGCTCATCGTACTAAATTAACCGTACGGAACATTTATATTTAAAATATAAAATACATATATGAATATTTTCTACAGCAACTAACTTATTGGGACATGCTAAAATTATATTTGTATCATTCTGAATGGCTCCATTAACAATAATACATACATTGGCCACCAGATGGTATGTAAAATATCATTTAATGTGTTCATGTTCTGTTGGATAGTGTCATTAATTCGCTAATATCTTCATATAAATATGACTTAAAAATACGTGTAGAGACATTGTGTTTCCATATTAAACCTTTTAAATTCAAAACCTATAAGTATTTGACAGTGGGGCCAACTACAACACTTGGAGTTTTAATTTCTTCTTGATGCAGGTGATGGGAGACTGTTTGGTGGTATTGTAGGAGCGGTTGGTCATGTTCTCCACGTAGGACCAGACAAAGTAGTCCAACGGGTTCAAATCCGGTGATGAGGGAGGCTAAGAGGAGAAGGGTACGAACGCTAAAGTATTGTTTTTCAGCCATTCTTGCGTCCCCTTAGCTTTGTGGGCCAGAGCCGAGTCCTGCTGCCACATCCACGGCCTATCTCGAAGATGTGGGGTGGCATGACATGACCCTCACTTGACACGACCCCAAAGACCATGACAGTGGCCGGAAACTTGGGCTTCATGACCCTGGGGACGGCCATGACCATAGCTAAAAAAGAGGTATTATTTTTATTCACAGCCAATCCTGTTTTTTCTTGAAACTTCCGAAACTAATTAAGTAAGACTTTTATTCTGGCAATTAGCTGACACTCAGCATTCGTCTCAACGGTTAAAGTTACATCATCTGCATACAAATCAATAATATGCTGAGATCCCTCAAAACTAATCCCAAAGCCTCTGTACCTCTTTGTAACACCTAAAACGAGTTTTTTCGATTGCAGCTATGAAAAGAAGTGGAGCTGGCGACAGCTCTTTTCTAAGATGGTTGGCGGGCTTTGTAGCCCATCCAATGAGATCGTTGAAGTCCTTTTATTTAGCAGGGCACGAACGGGGTTAAAAAAACGTTTCGGAAGTATCTCTTTTACAGATATAAGAATTTGCCTATGTGGAACAGAGTCGAAAGCATTGCAGAAGTTTATTGCTATTATTGCTCCAAACTTATCCCTACTTTCCACTGTGTCAATTCTACCTTGAATATTGCGTGAAATATCAGAAATTTTACTATTCTTTAAAAATCATTTTTGTTCAATCCCTATTTTTTTGTTGAGAATTGGTTGCATCTGTTCAGCCAATACTCCAGAGAGAATCCTATATGGTTCATTGATAACCGTAATTGGTCTCCATTGGCTATAGTTTGTCCCATCTCCTTTTTTTTGGTATCAATGCAATTCTTCCTTTTGTTTCTGATTTGGGTTGTCGTCCAAACTTTTCCATAGAATGTCTAATTTTAAAAGATACAAAATGACTTCATCATTTGTGAAAAAGTGTCATTAAAACCTTCTAACAATTCTTTTTTTTAATTTCGTTTTGTATTTTTGTTTTCAATCAACCATTTTGGTATAATTAATTGAGAAATTTTATAAGGTTTGTGTAATTCCAAGCAGATCAATTTATGATCAGAGGAAGGTTCAGGTTTATAATATGCTCTTTTACCATATGAATCAATGCAGAATAAATCAGAGCCAAGCCAATTTTGGAAGACAGATTCCCTCTCCTCCAAGAAATGCCCTCTTCCGGACTGAATTTTTTTGTTAAGTCAACAAGATTGAACTTAAGAATTATATTTTGTAGAGCAGTAAGATTTGGATAGTGTGAATCAAATTTATGGAGGTCAACGTTTAAATCCATATTAAATTGTGGACTTCTTTTCGAATAACATTTCCAAGAAACAAAAATTGAATTTGGGCATCAATAGAATAATTTCTTTAAATACAAGAGGGGGTAACATTCGAATAATCGATATGCACTTGTTCTACATCATCATTTGCCCGATCATTGTTTACTCTGGAAGAAATTTCTTCATCTTTTTCTTCTACAGTTTGAGTCTCACTAACCTCTTCAATTTGTTTTTCAGATAGAAGATCTTGATCAATTCTGGAAAATTTAACTGTATCTTTTTATTCTACAGCTCGAGTGTCAATAACCTCTTCAATTTGTTTTTCGGATAGAAGATCTTTATCAATTCTGGGAGACATATCTTCATTTTTGTTTTCTACTAATTGGCCCTCCTTATTCTCTACAATTTGTACTTCTAATGGAAGACGTTCTTACATGGCCTTTTTGAGAGCCCTTTCATATTCAAAAGTTTTAAGTCGTTTTTCCAGGCAATAATGCTTCATATGTCCAAAATTAAAGCATCTTTGACATTGAAGTTTCACTCCAGAAAACATCAGCTTGATTAAATTTCCTTACACTGGTAAAAATTGAGGTATAGACGAAGGATCAGCTACAATTTCCACGATGCAGTCACTGCAACGCCCAATCTCCTTATAACATTTATATTTTCCCTCCGCTTGGCCATCAATTGGGTTTTTTTGGGGCATAGTGATTCATAATTTCCCCAAAATGCTTCATCCATTCAACCACATTTGCCTCATTCCCTCTTTTGAAAGTATTGATACGCGTCACAACCAATTTCTTCTTTTTATTAATATTAACATAGTCAATTTCTTTTATTTTAAAAGTGACATCCTCGATTGAACTGTCCATATATTTTACTTTCATCACATTATTTCTTTTTAAGTCATCGATTCGACCCCTAACGTCTATAGGGAATATAGTAGAAAAACATCATTGATCCAGACTAAATATAGGATTAGCTCCCCCAATTTCATACACATTGAAACCATAATTCACTGCTATATCGTATATATATATATATATATCGTGTTTAACATTATCTCCTTTAAAACATAAACCTTCTGCATTTTCCATTGTGAGCACAAAAGTCTTCCATTTAAAGTTATTGTCCAGGTTCACTATGAATGTTTTTATTTTCCTTCACGACATTTGAGTAACCTCTTCCATCAATCCTCGATGATTTCCTGATAATATAACCGGGAAGTGTAGTAGTCATATTTTTTAAAAAGCTTCGACTATTTCTTTATAACTAAATAAATAAAGAAAGTTATATAATATGTATATATGAAAATAAAATATAACATCCCCCCAAAGAGAAGAAGTACAAAGTACAATCAAAAACAATGACTTGCTTTATCCTACGTATCTCAGGAAACAATCTTCAACTCTCAGAAACGGACCTCCAATACACTGTATTTCAAAAATAACTAAGGAAAAAGGGACTTATAGAACTTAAAACACTTTTTACACATATAAAAAGACCAAAATACGCCTTGAACTCATTAAACCTGAATTTAGTTTACACAACACAAAAAAGATTAATTATTTAATGAGACATTTATTGAGACAAAAAAAATCATGGATTTTAAAATTAAAATAACACCTCCACTCCTTTCATATGGATAAAGAGATTTAGAAGAAAAATTTACTAGCAGCGATTGCAAGAAAATCATTTTTTCTTACAAAGCTTTAAGGATTTGTAATCAAAATTGCCATGAGTCTTGCTTCAAGTTAGAAAAGGAGGATTATAATTCAACAAGATTAAAAAAAAAACATCAGTTCAATGTACTTAAATCTGGTGCTCTTCCAGCAGTTTTTCCTGAGGTTTCTATATCTTTATATCTCTAGGCTAACTATTGTAAATATCTACATAATTAGCTGTCCAATCGTGTGACAAAGCTTTGTTATGTTTTTTGTATAATTATGTTAAAAATTCGAAATTGAATTAGCAATTGCTTGTAGTTTTTTTAAATATCTTTATTAAAATACAATTTGTTTTTTTTCCTTTTTTGAACTTTTAAGTAAGAGTCTTTATTATTTTTTTTTTATACATTTAATAGACATTTAAATCATTTCAGAGCTGAGAAAGATAAAAAATATATATTAATTAATTACTATATTTGAGGAGATAAAGAAAAAATGGGCAAAATTTAGTTTTCCGGTAGATTTTATTTATGGGAGTAATAAGAAAATTATGCAAAGTTTATAGGCTTTTTTCGGTATTATTTTTCTATTTAAAATTGTATATGGTCTGATAATTTTCATTAAGATGTCGTAGATGGTTTTTCAAATGTCATTCACTTTCTTATCTATTAAACATATTTTTCCATTAATGTTATAAATTGCTTTAAAAAGTCAATATTACCTGGTGGTCCCTTGAAATCTGAACACTTACTAATTCATTACTTAATGAAGGTTGAGTGATTGAATTGAATTCATATTTCGATATATTGAAGCATAGGCAATTACTTACAAAACCAAACAATTATGAGCTAACTATTGCGAAAATGAAACTTGAACGTGATCGACATATTTCCATTTGCACAGTTCAAGCAGTTGAGCGTCTCCAGTACCACCGTTTACGCCGTCAACAATTCTGAAACGTTGGAGAGGAAGAAAGGCTCTGTCAAAAAAGGCCAAACTGGAAATGGAGGAGTTATAGAAAAACGCCATTGGCCAATCTCTTCAATTTCATAAGGGTCAATGAAAGAAATCTTTGTGTTTCACACCATACTGTCCACAAAAATATCAAAAAAGTGGTTGGAAAGAGCCTTCAGAGGGTGGAGAACCCCATTATTATGTCATCCCCATGAACTACACATTTTATAGGCATGTCGAAGGGAAGGCCTTCAGTGGCTGTCATCCAAACATTTTTTTGAATTACTATTGTTTATTAATCAATTCTATCTTGTTGAAGTTTAAAATTCATGGTGTTTAATCTAAAGGAATTTTGGGTACAATTTGATTTATAAATAATAGAAACTGTGTAACAAATGCAACGTCTTCCTCAAATATAACTTTGCCGATAATATTAAACACAATATTGATGTACGTATCCTACTAGATACAATTGTTTTGGAATCCTATATATGAACAACTAGATAATTTCTTGGCTCAAAAACTTCAGTATGCAATTGGAAATGGAAATATATAGTCAAAGAATCATTAAACAGAAAAAAAATACAAGTTTTGTAGTTTTGAACTTCCAGGTTTACAGGTTTTTTGCTTCATAAAAAATTCCTAAAACCACAGCGAGGTTTGAAGGTCATGTTGTTGTATCTCAAACATTAAAATTATTTGTGTTATTGTCTATATGTCATCATAAAAGTCTCATCTTCAATACTAGTACTTAAAAACAAAGAAATTCAGGGTCTTAAAACAGATTTATCAAATCCATTTTATTGTAAACATTGGAAAACACAACCAAAGAAAAAAAAATAGTCAACTGAAGAAAGAAACCCATCCGTCCATTATGGTCGACCATGGCTCCCAACATTATTTTTAGTCATGAGAAATTTTCTTTGGTTTTTTTTTTTTTTTTTTTGTTACGGCCAAATGGAACTTTCAAAATGATCGAGTTTTGGCTTTGAAAGGATCTGATACATCTTGTAGAATCTATCAAACGCAAAAACCACATTTAGTAATAGTCAGGGAGGCCGTTAATAGATCCAATAAAGGATCTTTAGGATATGTACCCTCTGGAGTCAAAAGTAACGGTTTAGAGTACGTAAGCATTATCCTGAAGATAGGTATTCTTCCATGGAGAAATTCCTACCCCATAGAAGAGACTTAAACCCTTCAACCAGACAGTGCTCCTTCATACCTCCAATATCACAGAGCCAGCTATAGCTCTTGGATCCCTGACTTTTGGCCACCATCCAGTCCAGATTTGAACACAATAGACTTTGAAATTTTGGAGAGCAGGCCCTACAAGAAAGCTATGCTATACTTTCCCCAACATACTCAATGCTGCAATTTCGCCAAAAGGAGACAATTTTGAATTTTTTTTATCTCTTATTTGTAAAATATGTTAGTCAGTAGTTTTCATGTAGCATTTCAATAATATATATTCAATTATTCATGTCATAGTATTTACGGTCCACCCTGTAGAAGAAAATTTCTTCATTAAGCTGAATGGGGTCTGTTGAGCCCAAAAAAAAGTTGCAAATTGACTTTTTTTCCAATCTGGACGACAAATTTTTACAAGTTGTTACTACCCTGAGCAAAATATCAAAAAATAAGAAGAAATGTTATTTAAAAAGTCCTGTAAGAAAATAAAGAAATTAATTATTTATGTCATATAGTACATCTATGTTTTTTTTTCATGACATTATTATGATAAAATAACATTAATTAATCAAACTCTTCTAACTACTTTACGTCTTCATAATAAGACTGTATTTATTACATTCTCTCTTTCATTTGATATTAACAACTAATTATAAGATATATAAATTCAAAAACTAAGTTTTTGTGAAAAAAAAAAAAAAAAATGTACATTCCATGTAATTGGGTATTCCCTAGATAATGTAGCAAAAAAACGATAATAAAGGTTTTGATACTCTTCGTTTCTAGATATATATAAGTAAATTTAAAATTTTATTTTTTGAAGCAATAGGTCTATTAAAACAAATGAAAAATAAATCAATTTTTTAAAACTTTTATTCGTTATATGTATGGCTTATAACTTTTGGGATGAGGGAGGTTATTCATAAATAATTTATGGATTTTGTAGAAAATATACAAAATACATTTTGAAACCCCACATCCCGTTCTGGCATAATAAATATTAGAGTACTCCATTTTGACGTTATTTATTTATTTTATTTTCATTTCACTTTAATATTTCCTGATAGAAGACATCAAGAAAAGACTATTTGGAAAAATTCAAGTATCATGTATCATGCAACTTTTTGTCATATTGATCGAACATTAAAAGTTGTTTTTTTGTGGAAAAAATTGTACGTTTAAACGTTTACATTTGGCTCAAACAATATGATTTTATTTGTACAAAGGTCATAATCCATATCAAAAACTATAGTACATCTTGTTTGCAAAATTGAAAGTATCCCCGACGAGGGTTCAATGCAAAAAGTTTCCTCTTTTATTTACTTGTTGACTTTAAAAAAAAACTTTTAACATAATGAGTAAGGATGAAAATCTTGTATATTCTGGACATGTTATACAAATCAGAATGATTACCCTTAGAATTTGAAGAATGTTTTGATGGAGAACAGCTTAGCCTTCATGGTGTTTCATTAGATCAGGCGTAATCAGCTGTGGTGACTACGCGAGAAGGGAATATACAAGGACATTGGTAAGAATTACTCATTCGTAAGATTCTACTCTCAGACTAGGAAGGACTTACATTTATAACTGTACAACCAGTCATCAAGGTTACTCTCCGTCTTTTACGAGCACGATAATGTTCAATCAAGTTTGATTATAATTGAATGGAGTAGATAAGGAAGTTCACTACTCAGGAGTTGAATACTAATGACAACAGCTGAGCAAAAGAAGATTAACTTTTCTGATTACCAATTCAAAAAAAAACTGACCAGCTATAAAATATCCACGATTTTCATTACTAATGATGAAAATATAACATGATTAAAATAAATGATAGTGGCATATTCACCGTCATTTGAATCAACATATAATTACAACAATTTTTAGACACCTTTAATTTTTTAAGACAAAGTAATGATTTTTTTTTATTTATTTTGTTTAACTTATCTTACGAAAACATTAGAATATTTGGACCTTATCGTTCAAATTGAAATGGTACAAGGCATCTTAAAAGTGCAAACATCATGTCAAAATGGCATAATTTGATATTTAAGGTGAACAACACGACATCACAACTTATTCGACCAATTTAAAATATTGAATAACTTTAAGACTCTAACTTTATTCCAGTACTTATCTCTCTATATATAATGGCTTAAAATGCTATGCTCCAAATCTTCAATTGAAATTTTTTCTCTATATCCGGTACTTTTTATTCTCAATCTTTAACATAAGTTATGTTTTAAAAGTATTATAACTATCATGCAGATTCGTATTACTCTGTAAGCTATATACTATAAGGCATTTGGATTCTCTTTTTGCCGTGCCTCTTTTCAGAAGGGCTCTTTTCGGCTCAGATAATTTCATCTTGCTTCTTTTGGCGCAATATAATTCCGGTGTCACTTAAATTTATTTATATCTTAAATACCCGTAATTCTGGTCATATTTAAATATCATAACAGAGATATATTTTATTTTAGAAAGCAATTTTAAGCAGAAAAATAGCCTTGTAAAATGTCTTTCAATTAAAACTATCATTAGTTGACAAAAAGTTGACAAATTATAAATGTTTTGTTTCATATTATATCCAAATTGGAATTATCTTTATTCAAAAGTAAATATATACTAAAGGATCATAAACTATAATGTAGGTTATCACTATTGGGTTAGCGTATTCATATATACAGGAAGATCAACATAAATAATGTCAATTTTAATTACGCTAATCAGAGCTTTAGGTAAAAGAAGTAGGCTCTAAAGAAGCTCTGCCGAAATAACTGCGTCGAAAAGAGCCCAGTTTAAAAGAATCACTCGGACATGAATGATTGTCAAGTTTAAGAAATACTACACATTATCAAAATATACAAAAATTATAGGCATTATTTTTTAATGTTTAAATTAAAAACAATATAAAATAAAGTGTTTTAAGTAGAAACTTTTACATAGAATCTAATTAAACCTATTAAATACAACATTAATTTATTTTTTTAAATGGTATGAATTAAAACAATAAACCGTTGATTGATATGACCTTCATCAAAGAAATTGCAAATGTGTTATTCGTAAGCAAATGAACAATCTATTTGCAAATGAAGACTTTAAAAAAATCAAGAAGCATGTTTTGATTAAAAATCGAAAGACTTTTACTCTCCTAACCAATCATAAACATTCACCCCGGCAAATTTCAATAAACAAGATGAATTCTACAAAATGAAGAAAAAATTGAACTCCTCAGGTAAAAAAAAGAATACAGTGACTTCATTTTTGTCAGTACCGAACATGAAAAGAGTTCTCAGAAATATACCTTGTTGTAATGTAAAAAAAACTTAATTTACATGGTAAACCTGACAATATGAAAAATATTCCGTAGGGAAGCAGCAATCATAAAGTTTTACCCATTTGGCTGCAAAAACTATGGGAAGATTGAAATAACTTAAAATTCAACTCTGTATCTAGCAAGGACATATGAAGGAATTACTCCAATGTCGATTCTCAATTTTACTAGGAGTCCAATAAGGAATTATAAACTTTATATCCCCTAATCTTAATCTACAGATCTAAGATCTGGAATCCTTTCAGAAACTATTTGATTAAGTCTCTGGGAAAGTTACAACTTAGGATTGTTTCGTTTTTTCCTTCATTGGGAGATAACAGTTTTGGAGAATAAAAACACTGCCCAAATTGCCAACACCATTAAAAAATCTTGCACGGGATTTATGTCATATTTTCTACAAATCTAACCATGCATCTATTTATCAAAAGTGATTTTTTTGTCAATTCTACATTGATACCTAATGGACGTTCGATCAATATGCATTGGTTATGAAGAATAATAAATAATTGAATACACCAACAATTTAATTCGTGTTTTGGGTGTTATCTATCTTTGACGAGCTAAGAAAAGTGATATATGTTGAATATCTATCATTTAGAAATAAATTATGATAAGGGAAGATTTAAATAATAATGATGACGAGATGCTCGTAGATCTTGAAGAAAAGGATTGTGCAATACATTGTACATATATATATACCGGGTGCATACTATAAACTTACATACTTGTATTTTATTGATACAAAAGGTTTTGTTAGATAAAATTAGAAGTGTTTGTAGTCGTATAGTGAGCCTTGTATCTCAAGGAACCTTTGTAATTTTGTTTATCGGACCAGATATGTCATCGCAGCAAGATTCAAGGCTTAGGGCATCAACTCTTCTTCATACCGGGTCACACTCTAACAGAAGTAAATAGGATGACGGGAAGGGCTCGTGAGACCATCTACAATATTAAGAAGAGGCTAGACCACAATGTGAAAAGAAAGTAAGCCTAGTGCCGTTGGGCTAGGCATTGGGGATGCGCGCCTGATTCCTGGAGCATTACAGGGTCGAATCAGCTACGCAAAATGACATTTTCAAGCCCTATCTACTCCCCTGGGTCCAAGTAAATTTCCACGACGTCAAAGTCATCTTTCAGAAAGATGGGTCTCAGCTCACACTGCAAAAATTTCTCAGACATTTTTAGCTAAAAACATCGCTTTATGGGACAAGAGAATGTGTTCACAATACAGTCCTGATGTAAAAATTTTCGACTTTTATTTCTGGCTGCACATCGACAAAGAGGGACTGTAGTATCGGTCACCAAAATGTTGAAGCCATAAAGGTCTCTGTCGACGCGAATTGGGCTGCCATGAATTCGAACTTTATTTGCAATACTTTTTGCAAGAGCCTTGTCGCAATCTGTGAGGCGAATTGCGGCCGAATAATAAATATCAGTTTGTCCCTGTTTATGTACAAGAAAATGATTGTTAAATGTATTATTATTCTTTAATTATAATTAAAGAAAGGCAGGCTATTCTTTTTTCTTGCCAAATGTGTAAGTTTTAAGTTCCACAAGATACATATTGTTTATATTTATTCATTAAAGATTTTTTATTTCGTTAACCATGTGATCAAATTAATCTTGTTTTAATAGAAGAACACACTGGTAGGTAGAAGATACCTATAATAAATCTGTATGTTTGTTATTATTAGAATATTTATTGAAGCCATTTTCTATTAGTATAATATACATACATTTGCTAAGTGAGCAAAATATATTCAATAGGGTTCTCTCCATTTACTTTTATTAAATATTTGAGAAGTTTATTCTTATATTATTATTATTTTATACAACTCACATCCTTTTTCCAATTTTCTTTTTCCATTTCTTTTTTGCAATAAAAGCACAAAAAAAGACTTTTTGTTTTGATTACAACATAACATATATCTAAATAGTAAAATTAACTGTATTTATAGAGCATTTTTATTCACATCATAATTGCAAGCGAGGCCGTTTTGAGGGCTCAAAGTTGATATTTTTACAAGATAAAATAAGCATTTTCCCAAAACATCAGAAATAAAAAGACTTGACACTTCCATTGAATACTATTCTAATGATAAAACAGTAGTATTGAGTTAAATCAAAGTAATATGTACTGAACATCCGTTTAAAATTCCTAAATTGGTATTTTTTTTTTTTTTTTTTTTTTGATCGATTAAGTACGAAAAAAGAAGAAAAATAGAGAAAAATATCTTATTATTTCCATTTTATTCAATCTAAAATATGAAAATGAGATTGTATAATGATGTAATGTAATATGTTTAATGGATATTAGTATCCAATATACTATAAAACTAGGCAATAGACAAGCACCATTTTAATAGACAGCAAGGTTTAAGTCCCTCTATCTATTGGTCTAATTTTGACATCCAATAATTCACTACTTTTCTTATCTTGTTCGCTTAAAGCCTCAAAATGGCCGACACCAAAAATGATGTTGTCACAGAAAAACGCTCTATACATGGTAATAAAAATTTATTTATAACTATTATAAAGCTAGAATTAGAGAATTTAACGATGCATTTAATCCGTTAGAGCAATTTATAGGCATTGTTGCTTTACATATGTATGTGGGATCTGTATAACCCGTTTATATTCACATATTTTATCTCTGTAACAACTTTATAATATATCCATCAGTCTAGTCTACATACTAAAGGTGTTAACTTCTTTCATTGGTGACACCGACGTGATTTCTTGGCCCATTTACATTTTTCTTCAGAGAGGCGGAGCCCAGCCTCTTGGAGTCTTGAAAGGACTTTAAACAACATTTCCTTGTGTTCTTCTTTGTTTTTGTCTCCGATTCATATAGTAGAGAAGGATGCTAGAAGCTATCGTTTATGTGGAGACTTTCGACAACTTAATTGAATGACGGAATTGGATAGGTACCCTTTTCCTAATATGAGAAACTTCTCCCAAGACCTTGGAGGCTCTAAGATATGCAGCAAATTAGACTTGTCAAAGGCATATCACCGTATTCCAGTGGAAGGTGAGAACATTCATAAAACCGCGATAGGCAATAGGCCTCTTCGAATACACTTAAATGTTATTTGGCCTCAAAAATGCCATCCGATCATTCCAAAGATTCATGGACTCCATATTTCGGAACTTTCACGGAGTATTCGGGTATCTCAATAATATACTGGTTGCGTCCAATTGTCTAGAAGAATACAAGGAAATGTTCTTTAAAGTCCTGTCAAGACTACAAGAGGATGGGCTCAACCTCTCAGAAGAAAAATGCACTTGGGACAAGGCTTCGTAAGACTGTTAGGGACACCGTGTGTCCGGGGAAGATATATTTCCGGTATATAAGATAAAACATCCTTGGCTCTAACAACTGAAGTGTCTTTATACAGAATGGGCGCTTCTCTGGAGTTATGGCGTGGAAACACTTGGGTCCCGCTTGCCTTTTGGTCAAGATCCCTAACCTCGACACAAAAAAAAAACTCCCAATTTGATAGAGAATTTCTTGCTGTCAGGGAGGAATTATCTCACTTTCGATGGGTGTTGGAGGGAGTGCAGTTCACGGTGTTCTTGGGACATAAACCTTTGACATCAGCTCTCGAATTTAAGAATCCTTCTTGGACATCAAAGCAATTCAGAACGTTTTCATTATGAATTTCAATGCGTTATAGTACATAAATTGGGAAAGTCAAAATGTTGTCGCAGACACCTTATCCTGGCTTCTGGGACCGGTTCGAGTAGAACCATTTCCATTCTTAGATGACGACTCCCGGGACCAGACCATTTCTGATCTTCGAATGTTAGCGTTGAAATCAAAACACTTTGTCACGAAGAGCTTCGGAACGAAGAATTTAGTGGGTTTTGGATTAGAGGATAATTTTATAGCAATCATTTTTTCAGAAGAACTAAGGAAAAAAATGTTTCATGCTGCCCATGATCTTTCACATTCAAAAGAATAAAAACGTTATTCATCCTGGAACTTCCGGAGCAAGGCCATAAACTTCTTATCACTGTTCTCGACGGGTCAACTAGATGGGCTGAAGCCCTACCAGTGGTGGATACGACGGCCGAAAGCACACCTTCTTTTCTGGTTGGGTTTCAAGATTTGGTGTACAAGAGTCAATTCACTCGGACAGGGGGGGCTCAGTTTACGGGCACACTATGGAATTGTTTGGGACAACTCCTCATTGCGAAAACCTTGTTCACTACTTCTTACCACCCTGAGTCAAATGGGATTAAAGAAAGCTTTCATCGAGCACTAAAAACTACTATCTCGTCAAGTATGCAACAAGAAAGAGAATATGGGTTACCATCCCTACCTTTCGTACTCCTTGTACTTTGAGCGCCTGTGCCTTCCATTCCTGGGACTTCGTTCACTCTTATTCACCATCTTTTTGGATTTACACTGCGTCTTCCCCTGTCTTTGATAGAATATACCGTGACTCCAAATGATCGAAATCTGTTCGATAAATTCCAAAAAATCAGACATACACCTCCACGAACGATACAAGATCCACCTCATAGAGTACAGTCATCCTCAAACGAGCTAAGCATGTGTTTGTAAACAACCAACCAATTAAGCTGACCTTCCCTCCGGTGTACAATGGTCCTTTCAAATTTTTTTCTAAATCCGAACGTACCTTTAAAGTTGATCTAGGACATCTTTAAGATTTTATTTCGGTAGATGGACTGAAGCCAGCGTTTGGAATAACAGACATTCTTCCGACGTTTCAAAACATGCATAGAGTGTAGTCTCTGCCTCCCAGTTTAAATTCAGATCATTATTTTTATAATATTAATTTTTTACCATTTAAACTTTGTATGTTTACTTTTATTGGACCATTTCAATTCCAAATACTCATATTTGTCCATTTTAATTTTTATATACTTGCATTCTCACAATAAGTATTTCATTTAATATAAACTCGAAGCAGATTCTAGGGGGGTATTGTGGGATCTGTACAACCCGTTTATATCACATGTAATATCTCTGTAAGAACTTAATAATATATACATCAATCTAGTCTCAATACTAAAGATGTTAACTTCCTTTGCGTACATTGTATAAAGAATCTGGAAATTACTGAACAGCATATGTAGATGACTTAAAGGATCATTTGAATCACATCCTCGTTGCAGAAAGGATAAATA
Organism: Lepeophtheirus salmonis; assembly: GCF_016086655.4. Taxonomy (NCBI): domain Eukaryota; kingdom Metazoa; phylum Arthropoda; class Copepoda; order Siphonostomatoida; family Caligidae; genus Lepeophtheirus; species Lepeophtheirus salmonis. The sequence continues at coordinate 3,101,588 of NC_052143.2, forward strand.
ACGCTTGTAATTCTTAGACAAGGAAAATTAGGGAAAGTCACGTGACGAGATTAATAATTGAATCAAGAAGCGACAATGATTAATAATTTATTTAAATTATAGGTTGAGTAATCCAAAATTAGAAAATTTTAAAAGCCGTTCTCAACTCTACATATTTTTATTTTGTGTCATTTTTATGGCAAACTTTTGAAAAAAAAAGTTGGTCCTTCAACAACTTTCTACACTTTTTATTCAAATACCCCCATTCTGAAGGATTGCTTCAATACATGAACAAACAGAAGTACAGCTTGCATTGATGAATTCCGAGCACAAGTTTTTCCACGTCCTTCAGGGCATTGCCATTTGAGTGAGAAGTCTAGTTCATCTTGCCCTCCAAGACGCACCAAATCCTAAGCCCGGGGGGTCACATTGGGTGAGAACAAAGGCCGGAAGATAGCAATGTTCCCCTGCAGAAATGCTTCACCTTCTTGGACTTATAACGGGCTGCCGTCTTGGGTAAACAAATAGTTGTACCTGAGGAATATACTCTTCAACTATGGCAAGAAATGGTACCTGAGGAAATTGTAGTAGACGTCGCCGAGGACCATGATCTAAGCTGGATGTTTAGTCCTGTAGGTTCCCTCGACCTGAGCTTTTGATTCAGTCAAGAAACGATCATTTCTCCTGTTCAGAACAGCGTCCACTGTAAAGATCTTCTTGTCTGAGATCAAATTTTACAAGAAGAAGATTGCACATCCTACGCCGTTTTACTTTTTGCATGGAAATTTTTGATCGCACAAAAAGAAAACTAACATCAAATTGTACCTTTTTGTCACCTCTTTAGACTTTTAGAACTGAGGCTAGAAGGGATCGAATAGGATTCTAGTTTTTGAGTCCTCACCCGGTATATGGTTCCATAATCTAATAGAACATGAGTAAACTATTATAGCGTACACATCCTCAAAATGGTGCAAAGTTTCTGAGTCTATAAAATAAATAACCAAGTCAAAAACGTTTATAACTTTTATTGGAAAAAAATTGTATATAGGCATATGTTTGTAAATAAACTATTCCAAAACTGTTTGTCTGACTTTTATCTAACCTGTACATGGTTATTCATCATTCTCATGAAGTTAGTTATATTAATTTCGAGCAATGTTAAGGTTCAGTGTGACCTCAAATGGAAGATTTAATAATTTCAATATTTTTATTCAGTTAGTGAGTATCAAAATAAGAAATATTGAGAGAAAATGTCATGTCTATTAGGTTGGGGAAAAAGTAATCCCATATTTCACGCTTTCTCTTAACAATAGTATATATTATATAGCTTGTTCATTATTGGTCACATCGGATCATACGATAAAGCATTATGAAGGTGTGAGCGTATCCTACAAACTTTTTTCCGACAGTATTGCACATGGCCGGTTCAGTCTTGAATTATCTTACGTCAAGTATGGAAGTCTTGAAGGAAGAAACTCCCCATATTTTACATTTCTATTGCCTGACAGGGAATAACTTGTCGAAAGCGATCAAGAAAATTTACATTTTATACGGAGCCAATACTCTTTTGGTTCGTGTTACACAACAGTGATTCGAGCAATTATTTTTTTAGATTTAAAAAAAAAAATCACAACAATACTGTCCTCTACTGTAAACAATTCGACCGTTTGAAACTGGCAATCGAACAGAAGCGGTCAGCATTGGTAAATAGGAGACAACATGACATCATCAAGAAAAGGCCAGGTCGCACCCATCTTTGATGATACACCAGAAGCTCCGGGATCTCGAATGGGAAATTCTTATGTATCCACCCTACATTCCGGACACGACCCCAAGTGACAACCACGTATTCCTGTCTATGGCCAACGCCATTCGCCAAACATACAAAATACTTCTAATCTAAAATGCATCTCACTAACAAACTGAACATATTATATAGCCAAAACAGTACATTTATGTTTGTGTTTTAGTGTACTTACATTGAAAATAAATTAAAAGCTGAGCATACTAAATGTACGCGTTGCCCGCAAAATTTAAAAAGTCATCTTACATTTTATTTCACCTGGTGTATTTATAATTATGCATTTTGTACTATCAGTTATTGCATATGGAATCAAAAATGGTGGAAGAGATCAGTCTGAAATTTAGAAAGTAGACGATTAAAATGACCAAGAATGTTCCTATGATATTTTTAATAATACTACAAGCCTCATAAGTTACTACTATTATTTATATATAATAACCCTAGATATAAGTTATGACGTCATTATTAATCAAGTTTTATGTGAACAATTACATATTAATAAAATAATAATTGCAAGCTATTCTCGTGCATTAAAAGTACTTTATAGTTTCATTAAAAAATTCCAATGTAAGATTGAGGAATTTTAATTATATATTAAAATGATGCATTGCAGAGGGTTTTTATAGTTTGGAAGGTTTTTCAAGGACTGATAGTAGGGACAGGACCAGTTTTTTTGTCCATATTAGGGAGCGATAGAACTCAACTTGATGAAATGCTTAGTGCTTACATAGGTGATGGGGAGAATAATTCTTTAGAGGGGTAACAATCTTTGGCCAAATATTGTTACTATTAATTTTTTAAATGTGTTTTTGATTACATTCTCTGTTAAAAATATATTTTTGAACTATCTTTCCTTATAAAAAAAAATTTTTTGCCCCTCTTTTATAATTTAAATATTTTTTTGTAAATAATTAAGTATTATTTACCTATACGATTTGTTTTAATGATATGAAAGAATATTAGACCAAATACGTCGAAGGGTGCTTATAAAATTGGATAATAATAAAAGTGAGTAAACCATATTTAAACATACAATTTAGTATAATTGAAAGTAATGGACTGTATAAATCAAATCTAAATATATTTAGTAATTTTCGGAAAAATGTTTTTTTATAAAAGGTTGGGGCCTTTTTTTTCCTTCGTTTTTTTCAAATGATATGGTTGAGCTCTTAAAGGCTTAAAAGCTACGATAAAATTCAATATTCTCTTCTTTTGTAGGTGAGTTACTAAATGAAAAATTTGGGAAAATGTATCTTTCTTTTACAATTTGAAATATACATTATTGAAATCTATCTCCTTACTCTCAATGGAATTAGTATTTGATAGAATATCCAACGAATATTCTATATAAGACTCGATAACCATGTGACCTCAAAAATACTTTTTCCAATCCTTAACAAAACTGTTAGTTATGCTAATTACTTTGTACTTATTATTTTTGATGCTCAAACAATATTTTAATACATAAACTATTAAACATATGATAACTTTAGGAGTAAAGTTACCTCAGTCATGGCAGTCAATATGCTTCAATTATGCTCAGAATATATAATTGTGGAATTGGGATTATGATCTCGAAAGATTGTTTCTAATATAAAATAATTGGCTTTAGAAAGTTTTTTATGTTAAAAACATTATTTATTCTTCTCCATCATAACCCTGTTTAAAGTACGAAATTTAAAATTATGTAAGTATTTCATCAAAATAAATTGAGTTTAAAATTTGGTACAAATTTTACATAATTAACTTATAAGAAGCAAAAATTCATTAAGTTATATTTTAAAATATAAATGAATAGACTTTGTCAAGAGAAAATGATAATTTATTAATACTAATAGATTACATTTCAAACTCAACGCTATAATTGTTATCCGTTTTTGGACATATAATTTATAATAAGAAGTCCTCTATAAATATTTAATTATCATGTGCATAATAAATAAATTTCAACATCTTGTATGTAATTTAAGAAACCTATAGGACATGAGCTTTGTTTATTTAGTTATAATTGTTTGTAAACAAGGAAAAAGTGAATGGCAAAATAATACAACTCCCTGAATGCTAATACTATTTTTTTTAAATATACCTTGGGGTCAAGGTAAATGGAAATAAAAAGTTATTTCTATGTTGCGTGTATAAATGAAGTTTGACTTCCACTGCACTTATAATATTGGCATCATAGTAGATGAGGGGTTGCTTGTTTTTTCAAAATCTGTTTGTCTTCCCCAGCAGTCGATACTATATATCAAATTTGAAAATTCTGGAAATAGTGACGTCATAGACTATGAGTGGTTGCGTGTTTTGCCAAAATCTGCCGATCATGTCCAGCAGTCGGTGCAATTCATCATATTGAAAATTCTAGCAAGCCCAATTACATGATGGTCTAACCTTGTATTTATATTAACCTTACCTTGGGGTATATTTTTCACGTAGAGGGCGTTGTTAAAATTATTCCAAGCATACAACTTTTTTGTTTGAACAACAAGCCACAAACTGTAAAACTAGTGCTTTGTGGATAATTATCTAGCACTGAAAACTGTAGTCGGTTTTTGAGAACGACACAAAACTCTATTATTGTTTTTTTTTAATCAGTTCTAGAGAAAATAAATAAATTCAAGACATTTACTATTTAAAATCACAGTAATTATTCTTTGATACATTTACTGACTTACCCGTGACTACGGGCTATTCACCTCCGCTCCCAATCCTAGAGAAAAACATTGACACGGTTCTGTACTCATGGTTTGGTTAACCTGTAAGCTGGATCTATCGAATAGATAAATCAGTATACAGCCATTTTCTTTCTTTTTATGTTTGACTTTAATTTTGAACTTTTATTACAAATTAATTTCAAATCCTTGTTTTTTGAGAAAATAATTCAGCACGGCCCAGAAAAAGTGACTCAAATCCTCTCTAAAACGTCGCTACATATACCCATTAAAAGGTTTAAAAAAGTACACTGAATTAATTTGTCTAAGTTTGAAGATACTAAAAATAGGTATCTGCTTCATTAGCATGAGGAAATATGTATTAATAATATTTTAGTCTACAATCCTTTTTCGTTTTGAAAAAAGTTGATAGTTCTTTAGATTCGACAAAAGTAAATTGGATATATAAAGAAACTTCTTTTTCCATAAACAGTTTTAAATCTTATTCTAACAAAATCTCCTACACAAGTATTTATGTACAATTTGTATCATACATGACGTTCTTAGGTAGCTGAGAAACTCAAATGAAACTTTATAGGATATACATAAATAAGTAAATAGAAACTATTTCTTCAAATCCCTGATATAAAACTTAATATTTGATGAATAAATCCTACTATTTAAAAAGAAAAGCTCTTGGAAGATAATGTCATAGAAATTATTCTTTTAAAATTTGAAAGGGAATGAATCCGAGTGAAAACTTGTTAAAGAACTAAATTTGTTTAAATCATTTTCTAAATATAAGATGATGTATGTTATTTGAATGTATTATACATAATCCCATGAACGTTGTAGAGTGTATAACTAATTGATTGCTGTTATATATGTTAATGTCATTGAAAAGAGTAATGTCATGTTTATTGAAGGAAAAGGTGTCAATCAATGGCTGAATATATGAACCATATCAAATATTCTTAACTCCTGAATTAGAACATTATAAATAGATGTGTGTCTGAGCTCCCTTAATCATTACTATAGCTGCCCTTATTTGCTGTTATTTGCTACCCTTACAAAGCTCATTCCACCCACTCTTTACATCGTTCTCAGGACAATCTGGTGTGAAATCCCGAAATCTCTTGCATGAGCCCTCATAAACTTGAAGAGAGATTATTGGCATTGGCAGTTTCTTTAACTCCTCTGGGTGAAGTTAGGCCTTCTTGACAGAGCACTTCATCCTCTCCAAAGTTTCGAACTTGCTGACGGTGTAGACGGTTATCCTGGAGACTCCCATTGTCAAGGAGTGCGCGAATGGAAATTTGTCAATCACGTTCAAGCGTCATTTTTACAATTTATACTGAAGCTAGAGAGCTTAGGTTTTTTTTTTTTGTAAATAATTGTTTATGCTTTAATATATCGAACTATGAATTAATTTAAATAACTCGCTCTTCATTAATTATTGAAATAGTAAGTGTTTCAATGGACTACCCGGTATTTAGATGTCATTGTAGACAACTGATAAATATATGGACTTGTAACTTTACTAACAATTAAAAATAAATTTATTTTTATTATTTCTGATATTCTACAGAGAGAATCCTAAACTTGCAGTATAACTTTTTTATTTCAAAGTTTCATAAAACAACCAAACAACAGCTAAAATAACAAGTTTCATTTTCATCCTATGTATGTAAGTGTAAAATGTCATAGACACAGAAAAAAGAGCGATTTACTCTGCGAGGTGTGAGTGCTAAAAAGACTGCATATCCATAAGGACTCCCTAAAATATCAAGAAGTGCATTAAGGATAGAAATGGTGCTTTAATTTGTATTCTGAATCTAATTGTCTTTCATTTCTGTCAGCAACATGTGCTCCTCCTCCACCCCTTACTTCGACCCCCTGGACGTATCAGATTGGGGTATCATAAAGAAAAATTCCTGCTCCACCTCTCATTCAAATGCCAATTTGCTCCAAGCTGCCCTCATGAGAGCGTGGTGTGTCATGGGAATGCCTTCATTGTCAAGGGATGGCAATCTTTTCGACAGCGTGTCGAGGCTGTTATTGCTTCTGAAGGAATACATACTGAATAAAAAATATTGCAAACTACAATATAATTAATTTTCATTAATTAAAATTGATTTTGAGTGGTCTTTTCTGGATTCCATAAATAACACGTTTTTCATAATTTAGTCATGCTTTGTGTCCCCACTTTGTAGATTCAAATTTATATTGGGTAGCCAATAAATTTGTTATTACTTTTACAAAGATCAGATATTTTTCTCGGATTATCCAACTTTTCTGGTCCTTAATTAATTAAAAAGAGAGTTAATTATGCCATTTTTTTAGAAATTTTTACAAATTGTTAATTTTATTTTATTAAATCCAATGAATAAACTATATTTTTTTGACATAAAAATTGTATTTATTTAAAACAATTAGCTGAAGTTATCTAAATACTTTATTGTGGAAATTTCTTCATTTCATTTAATAAGTATAACTAATAATATTTTTTTAAATATTATATAGACTATTTCAACTTAGACTGACCGAAGCGCTGTTATTGAACTTAATTATAATAATAATAAATATAAAAGAGCTATTGGGCGTATAAAAAAAATTGAAATTATTTTTGATATGGAAACTTTTATAATTAATAACAGTTTTCTCTGGTACTGGGTGGTCCATTGAAATCTGAACACTAACTAACTCAATAATTAAAGAAGGCTCATAAATTGATATACTAATGCATAAATAATTAGTTGCAAAACAAAACAAACCTATGCTCTCTAGCTTGCGTACAAGTCGAGAGAATGACAATTCGTCGATCCAAGAAATTGGATGTCTCCATGACCAACCTCTACATTGGAAAGGAAAAAAGACTCTGTCAAAAAGGCCAAAATATACCTAGAGATGTTAAAGAAAGTAGCTCAGGCCAATCTTCTCAAGTCACTGAGGACAACTGCAAGAGATATTGGGATTTGACTCCAGACTGCCCAAAAAGATTTATCAAAAAAGAGGATGGAAAGAGCTATGTAAGGAGGATGGAGAGGCCATTTTTAACAACAGCAACGAAACAAACACTTTCTCCACCGTTGCAAAACTCTTTTGAATCCTTTTCTTGATTTCTTTTGAATTATTTTATTACACTCCCACACACATCAAGACCACCAAGGCCCACTTAATCACTTTCAGCCAGCACTGGGACGCCATGTCAGAGGACTACATCTGCAGTAGGTGCCAGGCCTTCTACCTCCACCTGGAAGCCATCATTGTCGCTAAGGGCGGCTACATTAATGATTAAGAGAGCTCAGACACACATCTGTTTAAAGTATTCATTTTGTTGAAATTATATCGTTAATTTACTGTTGAAGTTTTTAAAAAAATAATAATTAATTAAAATCATAACGATCGTGAAAGAAATTGCGGGCGTAAAAATATTGAATTCACTTTATTTAGATAAATAGACAATACCTAGTGATCCATTAAAATCTGAAACCTTTGAATTTTAAACTTCAACAAGATATAATTTATTCCTTAGCAATAGAATTTTGACAAAGTTAATGCTATAAATACAATTTAATTAATGTAAATCCCTCAACCTTCATTAATTATTGCATTAATAAGTGTTTAGATTTCAATGTACAACCGGGTACAAAATCAAAGCACATAAAATATGAAATGACTCTCTTCCATTATTTATTATCAAATGCGTCTCTCTATATTGTTTAAACATAAATCTTAACAAAATCATAGTCATATTTAAGTTAATCCTGCATTGAAATAATTCATTCTCTCAGAACATTATATTATCTATAAACTCGTATACTAAATAAATAAATCTTTAATGCATTCAAGTAATATATATTACATATTATTATATTCATACTACTATTTATTTAATCTATTTGCATGTGTTGAGCTATTATAAACTTTAAGAGTAGTTGAAACAATGAAAAGTAGTAAACTAAACTTTCTCCCTTTCTTCTCCAAAATGCAGTATTTTAAATTATTCAAGCTACAGTTTAAGAACATATGTATGATACTTTTTATACATTATTAATAGACAACAAAGACATATTCTACTCCAGGGCAAAAAAAAAATTGGGCGCTATTATTTATTTAGTAAACGCCAAGTAGCTTTTTTACAGAATACTTAAGAATATCGTACTTCGCCAATCAGAGCCTCATAAAACCATTCTTACTTGCTATCAATGTTGAGTTATTGCAAATAAATCGTTTTCAAATTGGTCAGTTTTTATATGCGGTATGATTGGTTGCGATACGTCAACAAACAACGATAATGAAGGCAAGAAATTATGTTTTGCATATCGTCTTTATACACATTACCCTATAAAAGAGGTCGCAGACATTGTAAATTCCCCTTTTTGAGCTTGTCTGTAAGGTTAGGAGGTTCATTATCAACGGCAAGAGCCTCTCCAGGAAGACAACAATGGAGCACACAGAAAGGTTGAGGCTTAAGACTTATTGACCGGTGTAGCCTTTGAAATTAAAGCCAATGAGTACTAGGAGTTACTGAAAGTGTGGGTGAATACCTGGTTATAAGGCGGTTATATAAAAACTCAACGATTTCTGGCTTCCAAACTTGTGCCTACACCCACCCACCCCCACCTCCCCTCCCCACCACCACCACCAGAATGCTCGCCACTGACTATGGAACTTTGTTTAGAGCAAGACCTGCAAAGTTCACCACCGTAATGTTGATTCCCAGCCTCCATTGAGAAGGATTATATCAAATAACTACGTCATCAAGGTATACTTGCCTTCCCCTAAAACCATCCCAAAAGATACCCTATAATGTATATCGATAGTACAAAAAAATGATTGAATCACACGTTTGATATTTAATGTTTTGTGAAATGAAGATCCTTTCATAACTTTCTTCCTTGATATTTTGGTTTACCTTAAATATGTATGTCCAACGCGTAAAATGATTTTTAATGGGATTGTTGTGTCAAAAGATTTCAATGTACCACAGTAAATAAGATATTTTTTCATTCTACTTACATATATATATATATAAGCACATTAAATATTAGGGATATATTAATATCGTTAATGTCAAAATCTTCTTTTTGTGTATATATTTTATATTAAGGTCAACTATTTGATGAGATTTAATATTAAATTATGATGAATAGATGAATTGATAGTGGATCAAAATACGAATTTGCAAAAGTTAGATATTATATTATATATTTTCTCATTGATTATTTTCATATACATATACTACCAAGAGTTGGCAGGATTGTTGTTTCATTTAGCTACAAATTTAGATACTTTTAAGAAAAATCATTTAATTACAATAAAGGTCTAAAAATCCCACTTGAAGATAATTTAATGAACGATTTGTAATTAACTGACATATTTTTGAGTGATTTACAACCTATAAGGATATTTGAACAGAGAGGCCCTGTGGCAGCAGTAGACACTGCAAAATAGGGATTCTGCAGGACATGGCCACAAAAATCCCCAGAAGTAAGGCCAAGTAGATTAAATAACATGTCAAGCCTCTCAATGTCAGTGATTGAACTGTGAGGAGGTATGTGAAGGATTTGGAGAAGGCTTCTTATGTACATTGGCAACTGCTTTCAACAGCAATCAAGGCTCACTGGGTCCAGAGAGATAAAAAAAATTTAACTTTGTTAAATCATAAACGTCAGTTTGTCCCCCCTCCCTACAGAATGTTCCCCCTTGACTATACAATTTATGGTGTAGTCGAAAAGAGAGCCTGAGTTACCCCTCAAGGCCTTCGTCAAGGAGCAATGAGCAGACATGATTGAGGCCTTTAAGAAGAAGTACTTCGGTGCCTGTATGCCTCAGTTGGAGGCCATGGTAGCACCCAAGTGAAACCATTTTCAAAAGTAGAAAAATATATGAATAAAGAAGTCGTTGATAAAGACTCAATGTCATACTCTATTCCATTCTTCAAAAAATTAACCTTATTTGTTCGCGCTGTACATCATGTATATTTTCTTCCCCAGGATCAAGAGTGTATCTAACCTACGCACATTCAGTTCAAGAGAATAGTTTATTTCAAATATGTTGTTCATTAAACTTCGCCACTCTAATTCAAGTCGTTGGTTCTCAGACCCCACTTTACTTAAGATGTTCCTACTACCATTGGAGAGTGTCACTGCATAAAAGTTATTAGCCTTTGGTGGGGGGGGGGAGATTTTGGGGTTAGAGTATTCTGTATCAACTACACTCATGATATCTTCCTTGCTAAATGTGTAATAGTTCAATAGTCCACCCTTCACCAAGAAGTTTAAATTAACGGGAATAAAGCCAGACTTTTAATTCATTTAATGCGACAAGAATGTGATGATTTGGATTGTTTGGGGTTTATTATTGTTGATTTATTTTGTTTTGTTTGTAATATTATATCGTGTTACTAGCTATTGGTGCACTCCCTAACACTAAAGGACTCTAAGCAAAGAGGGGATACTCAATGCAAGGAAAGGTAGGGTTTAGTCATTCTCAATTCTGATTGGCTTAAAATTAGAAACTGCTACATGTTCCTCCAGCTAGGCTCACAGCCAGGGAGGGGGAGGGTGAAGGAGTGAGTGTCCTTCTTGTAAAAAGAGAAGAATAAGGAACACTACGTAAGGAGCATAGGCTTCCTTGTTTTTAGATTGAATTGTTTATAACATTCATAAGACGCAAAAGATTGAACAAATTGACAGTTGATTTTTTTTTTAAATACATGGTAAATTTTATAATTATGGATACGGTCTTTATACAATTTTTAGAATTATAGACATCTACACTTAGTAACAACCAACCTGCACGTCAAAATTGGAAAGCATTCAAATAAATGTCATATGTATTAGATACAGATATAAATTAAATTTCATTAAAATTCTTATAGGACATATAAAAAACTCCTGAAAAATAGTTTTTTGCTTCGTTCTATACCAAATATTATTTAAATATTTATCCATGTATCAATCAAAAAAATATAAACACCATACATTAAAACTCAAAATCGCATAAGGAACTTTATTATAAATGAATATATTTTTTTAAATACTGAATAAAGGTATTTACGATCAAAAAAGGCTCTAACGAGTTTTAAATAAAAAATGAATACTTTTAAGTTCAGATACTTACACAAAGCAAAAAGTTTCAAAAATTTTCAAAAAGTAGTATCAAATATATCAATTCATTTCCATTACATTTATTAAAAAATATAACTAATATCAATGAAAAGAAATGGATTAGTATTATTTGAATTATCACATATCTAGATAGCAAAACAATTCGGATTATCCATTTTTTTTAATCCATAAACAAATCATTCTAAGTGATTTTATAAAACAGTTTCTAAATGTTTATTCACTCATCCTACATTTTGTAAAATATGCACGTATCTTAAAAAGTGTTGCTTTGTTTTGAAACTAAGAAAATAAACAATGCTAAAACACTCTGAATATTTATATAAATATGAGTTGATGTATAAAAATAAATTATATTTTTGTTATTATCTACAAAAACTTACTAACTGTAGAACTTACAATATTACCTAGATGCATATATATATATATATATATATATGTATAGTTTTATATATGTTAATGTGGCCATGACTTTGCCTCCTTAATTGTTGAATACCTTATTGGCTAAGTCCCTATAAACAGTACTTTGCATTTAATAAATTACTAATGTAGAGAAGAATTGATTAACTATCATATAATTACTTATCTCTATCATTTTTAATCATATGTATTATTCATATAATAAAATTTATCAATAACATACATATATTGTGTACAAGTTGCAATTAGAAGGTTTGTGAAGAATTTAGTGTAGATGTACTTTAGGATAATTTAATAGTTGCAACTTGTACAAAATATATTAATTTATTTCATGTAAAGAAGTGGTCTCCAAACACCAGCCCGTAGATCAATCAGTAAGAATTAATCAGTTATTTCTAATTTAGTTATTATCTAAGTCGGGAACGATAATAAAGTGGGGCTTACTACTTCATATAGGAGGAGAAGAAAATATTTAGTATTAATGCTAATTACAAAAGACACCTAATTGTTCAAGATAGTTGTAAAATATTTTTGGGATAATAATTTTTGATTGATTGATTGGATTTGACAGGACAGAAACCGTCTTTTCTAATATTTCTTATTCTCCTACCAACTTTAGGTACTTCATATCTAAAGAAGAATAAAAAGGATATTATCTAGATCATCATTAAGGTGTTACTTCACAAACACAAAAATAATCTATGTATTTTGTTGTAAGCTGTCGATTTCCTCCTCTCGCTTGATACGTCATGGCTTTTTCATAATTTATTATTTTTGACAAATTAACAAAATAATAAGTTATTATTTACTTATGCTCCGTATCTAAAAGGACTTGAATATAATTTCTTGTTTTAATATTTCAATAAAATAATACTTAGCAATATTATAATACAGTATCGAATTAAAATACAATGTAATTTTAAAAAAATGTAATTAATCTTGAAAATGGTGAAGGAATAATATCTGGAAGAAATATAAGCAGATAGTGTGATTGACATACCGGGCCGTGCAAAATTATTTACCGATGATGTAAATAAACTTTTTAAGAGGTTTGGTGGCAACCAATCTGATTGTTTCGTATTGTTACTCTTAAAAAACAAAAATCCTTCCTGTGAGAGCGTAACAACTTCCACAGATGAGACCATGTCCAATCAGGAAACAAAGAGGATCAAAATTGCAGCCCTCCTCCGAGCGGGAGTGCCTCATAACAACATTAAGGAACAGGTTGGGGCCTCGTTGAAGACAACTTACAACGTTTCCAAACGCTTGGAGGCTGGGGGTGATCTCAAGCATTCCCCTGGGGCTGGCAGGAAGCCCACTATCTCAACATGGCAAGTAAATGCAGTGTTCAAGAGGACTCACAACAGGTCCATTGCCGACATGGCCAGAAAGATGGGAACGTCGAGATCAACTGTTTCAAAGGCATTGAAAAGGGCTGGAGGAAAGTCTCTGAGGCGTACTGAACGCCCTCTGCTAACTGAATGTCAGCGAGAAGTCAGACTTGAACGTGCCAGAAAATCTTGAATGATATCAAGAGCTCATCTGGACGCATCATCATTTTTTCAGATGAGAAAACTTTTACGGTCGATCCTGTTTTCAACAGGCAAAATGACCGTGTTGTGAGCTTTGGAGATGTGCAAGATAAGCACCACTATGTGGCAACAACAAAGCACCCTACTTCGGTGATGATGTTGGGGCTCTTGGCCTTCAACGGGAAGTCCATGAAGCCAAGGTCCTTCCGTGGATCAAATCCATAGTCGGCAACTCTCCTTGGGGTTTTCAACAAGATGGAGCACCCGCCCACGCTTCCAAGAAAGCTGAAGAGTTGCTCAAGGACAACATGAACTTTTGGCCTAAGGACTACTGGCCCCCTGAGAGCCCAGATCTGAACCCACTAGACTTCTCTATCTAGGCGCACGTGGAGACCAAGGCCTGCAAAAAACGACACAAGAACATAAATGCCTTAAAGGCTGCTGTCACCAAAGCCTGGGCCTCCATGGACGCCGATTACATCCAGCAAGTCTGTGGAAGCAGCTTCAGACATCACCTGGCCAGTATCATTGAGTCAAATGGTGGCTACATTGATTAAATTTGATCACAAACTATTTTATTATTCTAAAAATGTATGAATAATTGTTTCTCAAGTCATTCGAAATGTCATTATTGTCTGCGATATGTTCTGAACAAAAATCGGTAAATAATTCTGCAGGGCCCGGTATTTGGCTAACTACCACAGGATTTTAGGTCTTTTGTTTCTTTCTTTTTGGAGGAAAGTTTGCATGATACAATAAAGGTAACGACGTGTCATAAGCGTCGTTAGAAAAAAAAATCATGGAGAAATTTAATATTTAAGCAACTTTTAATACTGGGGTGTTTAAACACAACATCGACACTAATGGATTAATTGTTTAAATGCATTAACTAAATTATTTCCTAATACTATTATTTAAGTTTATTCTATTAAACTATGATTTAAAAGAGTAAAAATTATTGACATAATAAATTATTTTCTTTTTAAACTTAAAATGTATTTTTAAATATTAACTCAAGAAATAAGTTATTAAATATATTAAACAAAATACATTAGCAACTATTTTATTAAAAAACAACAATTTGAAGTCATTAATCATGAAATAACAACAATCACCCGTGGGTTTAAACAGTAGTAAATGAGGAACATAATTGTTTATTTATGTTGTTTTGGATATTTTGTTCCTTGGTTGTTTTTTTTTATATTCAAATCAAGTACAAAGATAATATTTTAAGCTAAAAGGGAAAGAAAAAGCAAGATAGGGGAAACAATGAAATTTAGTAATTAAATTTTGAAGTATTTTTCTCTATAAATAATTTTAAATTTCTTTTAACGAAAATTAATTTATTTTATTAATATATATTAAATAAATAAATATAAACTTGTTTATCATTTTTAACATGGGACATAAAACTTAGACCAAATTTCTATTACAAATGCCTTTTTGGGGACCATTCAACAAATATGCACAGGAGACGAATTGGGGCTGCACAAAGCCTGTCTCCCATATCAATTGCACTCTTGATTCAGAATATGTTCAATCGATAATGTCACAGTTCTCCTTTTTTAAATTATATTTTGTTATTTCCATTTGAATATACGTCAAGGCTTCTTTAAGTACGGTGTCACTCTAGCACGGTCGTTCATTTCAAGAGAATATTACATGGGCTGGAAATTCCTGAACTTTACAAACAAAACACGGAGGGTTTTTTTACTCGCTTCATGGAACAGAGTTCACATAACACTTTTTAACCCATTTCTTAGCTTGAACATTAATTTTTCTCATCATGGAGCAGTATAAAATTAAAACAGGAAATGGCTTTTTGATTCATTGTTCTAGAAATAACCAAAGTAGTGTCACACTGAGAACAACAGCTCACAAACTAATCAACAGATTGTCATATAATTTTGACAGCTGTTGGTACTAATAGAAACAAGTATTTTTTCTTTTTAAAGGACGCCATCTATGTGTGAAGCCTGGAACTTTTCGGACCATACATATGTTGCAATCCAACACTTGCATGCAAAAAATCAACTTTTCAATTTTACTTCGAATATATTTTGACTATCAGCAAACTTTGTAGCACTGATGATTAAATACTACGGACTCAAACATTATGGTATATCTACTACAAAATACTAACTCTAACTTTTTCGTACATATATTTTCAATTATATTAGTTGCCCCTTTCCGCAGCTGAGTTTATAGGCATAGGGTATAAAGGTTTTAGACCTACTGATACCAAACTGCCTATGAAGTATCCTTTGACTCCTCAGTGGTAATAATAAGGAGTTTTCTATACATCCGATGGATATGGTTGGCGTCCTTTTGTGCTCAGTAGAAGATGCCTCATTAAAAACAGCATTATCCATCAACGTTTCCTTTTGATGTACTTTGGGTAATTCATTAACCACGCATTATTTATTCATGCAAAAATTTAAAAGAAAAGTTGGGGAAATTATGCAATTAACTTTCTATTCATATGATACAATAAGGAATATACGAATATATGTACAAACATATTTTCGTATATTCCTTGATGTTATTACTCAATAGTTAATTCGACAAATTGAAGAAAAAAATATTTCCTTTTAATAAGTAATTAATATATTATATGTAGATTGAGTACTTATAAGATATACAGGGTGCAGTTTTACAGTTAAAATTTTCAAAACCAGGACAGAAGCCTTTTTATTTCTTAAATTAGTAGAGATATTTACAAATCCATTTAAATACAAACGTAGGGATCCTCCATGAATCTAATCATTCAATCCAACCCCCCTCAGCCTCAATCACAGCCTCCGACCTGGCGCAGAACCTATTGCACGCCTTGATCAGGTGAGTTTTATTCATATTGGTCACAACCTCAATAATCGAGGCTTTCAGAGAAGCCAAATTGTTGTGAGCCACGCTTGTTGGACTCCCTCTCCAACACGTCCCACACAAAATAGTCCAAAGGATTGCAGTTGGGGGAGATAGGGGGACACATTTCTTTAGACCAGAACATCTCCAAATTGCCTAAAAGCCAATTTTGTACACGAATCGATTTTCCTTCTTCCTTGAGGGTGTTCCCGTCCCTACAGACTCCTTGAACTCCTTTTCAACTTTGTACATGGTGTCAGAGGACAACTTGAGAAAAGTCGATGATGCCTTTGGGTGCTCGCCTGCTCCGAGGGCGACAATGATCTGCACGACGGTCGTACTCGGAGGACATTTCGAACGTTTTGTAAACAGAAATTATACAAAATTATCTGTTGAATCTGATAAACTGATTTTTAAAGCTATACAACTAAGGGTGTCCAAGAAAACCCGGTTTAAAAAAATTATTAATTGTAAAACCGCAACATGTTTAAATTAGTTTAATAATCACTTGAATTATAAAATAAATCTGGTATTTTTGATATTTTTCTTCGTTTTTTAAACAACTATTCAATAGATTCAATAGCTTATTCTATGCTGAAAACATAATATAAATATATTTTTGTCATAATTTCAAATTAATTAAAAGTAGGGTATGCATTCTTTCATGAGCGTTGAATAATACTAATCCGTCAGAATAATTTGTGATACAGAGAGGCTAAGTACAATTTATTTATTGGTGCATCCTAAAATAATTTCTAATCGGGCTTTTTATAGCCTACCTTGCTATGGTATATTTACATAAATAAAGCTAAATTGGATATCTTGTGAATCTTTATATGGGTGAAAGTTGCTTATATGATAATAACTAATATGCATATTTACATAAATTACCTTATCTATAAAAACCATATTAAAGTTTATTGTTAGACTACTGTATATGTGCATAGTATTATATGCATATTTATGAACGAATTGTGAAGCATAAAGTCCACGTATTACCTCATGAAACTTGTGTTTGGTTGATATTGATAGAATTTGTCTAAATTTATAAAAAAACAATTATAATCACCGTAGTAGTTTTGAAAAAATGTCAAGAGCATGATACATTCTTAATGTATTTTTTAACCTTGAAAATATCTACATATATACCAGGTGGTCCATTCAAATCTAAACACGTACTAATTCAATAATTATTGAAGGTTGAGTGGTTGAAATTAGTTCATATTTCGATTTATCAAAGTAAATACCATTAGTTACAAAACAAACTAAATTTGTGCTCTATAGCTTACATAAAAGTCGAGAAAATGACACTTGAACGGGATCGACGAATTTCAAAACGCAGACTCCAAGCAGTTGGGCGTCTCCAAGACCACCGGCTACGCCATTAGCAAGTCCCAAACGTAGGAGAGGTAGAATGGCAATGGGTAAAAAGCCCAAACTGGATCCGGAAGAGTTAAAGAAAACAGCGAAGGTATATCCCCTCAAGTCCAGTGGAGCCTATGTAAGAAATCTCGGGATTTCACACACGACTCTCCAGATACCTATCAAAAAAAGTGTGTGGAAGGAGTCTTGAAAGATAGGAGAGGACACTTTGGACACCAACAATGAAAAAAACTCATCTTTTCTACTGCAAGACTCTTTTGAATGAATCTTCACAGACACTTTTGGCCCCCTACTGCCCTGATGCCAACCTCATCGACTACACATTTTGGGTTCATGTCAAGAGGAATCCCAGCAGTGTCCATCTTCCAAATACGGAGGCCCTCAATGGCACTGTCAGCCATCACTGGGACGCCATGACAGAGGACTATATCCACAGTGAATGTCAGGCCTTCCACCGCCGCCTTGAAGCCATCATTACCGCGAAAAGCAATAAATTATACCTTGTTGAAGTTTAAAATTCCAAGTGTTCAGATTTTAATGTACTACTCGGTACGACCTATATTGATGAACATAAGGTTTTACATTCAAGAAGCTCAGCTTCTCTTCTTTCCCATTAAGGGTGCAAAGATTGAAGATGTGAAACCCCTCCGGAACCATGTTATCTTCTTGACTTTGCAACTTTTTATGACAACTTGAGAAGAATAACCGAAGACAGCAAAGAAGTGGACAAGTATGATTAAACCTGTCAACAGTAAAAACAAACAATAATAGAATGAGCCCTTACGCCCTTCTTTGTTTCTAAATCACTTTGTTTCAATGTATGTTGCATTGTTTTCCAAATGGTTTGTTTTGGATTGAAACGAAGAAAATTAATGTGTTATTCTTATTGATATGTGACAGATATTTTTATTTATTTTTAACATAAAATATCATATTATTTTTAGTCAAAATGATATAATATAAAAAAATAATGGATATAACCAAGATTAAAGATAATTTGCCTTCCAAAATGTCATAATTGCTTGTGTTTTCATGATCTTGATGTATTTTGTAGTACAAGAAGATCCTATGTGCACTGCTACAGAGCTCAAAGTTCCTATGTGCTAATTATTGAAAATAAATAAGTAATTTACTCAAAAATGTGTATTTATATATTTCTATTGGGAACATGGAGTAAACATTCAAAAACTTTACTTCATACAAACTCATTTACGATTTGTGAGGATTTTCAAAAACTTCAGAGACATTTAAGTCAAAACTAGTATTATGTAACATAAAAACTCATTTTACTACACTATACAATTAAAGTACACTAATGAATATAGTTAAGACTCTCTTTTTTTTTAGAAAAAGTGTCACAGCTTGATTTTGTTTTAGCGGACTGTATAAACAAGTTAACAAAAATAATTTACTTTAGAGTAAATGCAGCTCTCCATGAAGTATAAAATCCATCACGTTTCCCTTTCAATCTATCCTGCAGTATGATTCGAAAGAATTTTCGATTTGAAACTTTATAGTTTTTTATTTATACAAAAAGGATCAAAGTAATCGAAAATTCTCAAAAACCAGATTTTATACGAAAAGTATAATCAATTATTCTTGATTACTAATAGAATAGAATATGGAATTTAAAAGATTATTTTGTTGACTAGGGTTATTAATTGAAGAATACAAATTTTATACCTAATGAAGACATTCTTTCTTTCTTTTTTGTTTTTTGAAAAAGTGTTGCAGCTTGTTTTTATATCAATGAATCACATACATATGATCAATATGTATTTAATCATTCATAAAAGTGCAAAAAAAATCTCCTTGCTCATCATAAACAAATAGAAAGATACTTTTAAATAAATCGAATCAACTCTTTTTACATTTCTTAAATAGCTTCAAAAAGTATACATAATCGATATACATGGATATTTGTTCTTTGTGCATTGATATATCAAAGACAATAATAAAAGGATTAATCAAAATGATGATATTGTCTTAAAGGGGGCCTACAACTTTCTTCTAATTTATCCTTCTTTCTTATTAGAAAAAAAAATTAGCCACATTTTAATATATACTGTCAACATCAGGTTTCATAACTGTATTGTAGCCTTTGTAGAGCTAGGTTCTGTTATTAATTTGATATAAAATTTAACTGCTCACTTTACAATAATCAATAAACTTTGAACCAAATTAATTTTCGTTTTAAAAGAAAATATCTTGGAATGGGATCTTTTTACTGTTGTAGAAATACAATAATCTAATCACTTTGTATGAGAGTGCGTTTATATGAAGGAAAAATGTGTTTAAGGAGACAGGTAAGTCCCCAAAAGTCCTGTCCTTGGTAGAAAGAGAACTGTTAAAAGTTGAGAAGTTCAAGGTCATGCAAAATCAAGTACACTGCCAGGAAAATCATCGTGAGAGCAATCTAGAAGGGCCTTGCTATGACTACTTTTAAGATGCAGAAAAAACAGTTCATTTCTGTCTACACTAAAGTGTGGATCAGACTTAAAACACTGCTCACCTAGTACGTTGCGCATCCACAGAAGATTATTATGTTCTCTGATTGAGATTACAAATAAATTTAACTCTCAAAATCACATATT
The DNA here is from genome assembly GCF_016086655.4 of Lepeophtheirus salmonis. Lineage (NCBI taxonomy): Eukaryota > Metazoa > Arthropoda > Copepoda > Siphonostomatoida > Caligidae > Lepeophtheirus > Lepeophtheirus salmonis. Next base: position 3,121,943 of record NC_052143.2, read on the forward strand.
TTTGTAACGGAGTGTTTCTAGAATATATACTAAAGACGTCCGCAGGATTTAGAAGCCAGTCTCTCTCATTGTGCGTTTAGCAATTGCTTCAAATGTCTATAAACCACCATGGATTTCAACATCAATGTAAGTGTCCACTTGGATCTTAAAGTCTAAGGTGCTGCCCCGACAATTTTGAGTACTTTTAATAAAATGTCTTTTTGACCACCTATTTCCCCAGACTTTGCCAAAAAGAGTATGGTGATAGGAAGATCAAAACTATTCTGGGCAGAAACTGGCCAGGTAGGAAACAGTGTTTCCCGAAATATCATGTATAATAGTTGAAATAATATTTCAAGAGGTTTAATGCTGCAATTAAGCCACATGGTGGACATATTTTGTATTTTTGTTGCAATTTCATCTACTTACATATACCAGTGGTTTTCAAGCATTTTACATAGCTTAACATCTGAGAGAATATCATGGGCAAGTTTTATTTAAAATTTTGCAATTTTTGAGAATTTTTTTTTTTAAAAGAAACATTTTTATTTGTGTTTTTTTATAAAAGGCAGAAGTCAGCCCTTCCACTTACTCTCTATAGGGAGTGCATAGTTTGAGAACCTCTGATATTCATAAAAGAATAAATTTAACAATAGCATTATTGTATGCCTTAATAGAAATGAAAATTTAGACAATTTCAATATTTGACTAATTTAGTATGACCGTGTATGTGGATTTTCATCAGTAAATCAATAGAAGTGTTTCATTAATAATATAAATGGATCAACATGTGTGAAATATTTAATCATAAATAACTCATTCTTAAAAGTAATCAACTAATATTTTTCGCGAAGAAAAGCCTTATTGCATTCAAAGGATTATAAATGACGTGTTCGTTTCAAATAGATTTATGTAACACATAAATGAATATATAGCAACAAAGATGAATTGGTTTCATTTATTCCGTTTTCTCCCTCTGCGTAAATCTCATTTTATATAAGTGTCCTATTAGACTTATAATTTCATATATATATATATGTATATACATATATATTATTCAGGAACAAAACAAAGACTCATAAACCAAGCATGAAATTAGATTGATGGGCAAAGGCATAATGGTAATGCTCAACATAGTATCGAAAGTATAAATACATATAATTATATTCTGATATATGGGATAGAGATAATAACATTCAACTTTGAGAATGAATAAGAAACGATAATGAAGGAATATTATGCAAACGAAAATTAAATATAAGAAAAATAAAATCATCACATAAGGTGTAAAACATATTTATATATGTAAAACTGGTTGAAATTTCTTCAATTTTGTAACCATATGCAAATTTTGTAGAAAGGTTTCTTAGAAAGGGAAATGTTGTATGTAAACATACAACTAAGTTGCAGAGTATATTTTTATAATTGGTGATTTTCTTTAATAAATGACAGAAAAGGATTAGTTTAACACAATGTAGTATTATATTTTGTAAAAAGTAACAGGCCAAAAACCGAATTTTAAAACCGATTTTTATACAGAGTGGAGAAGCAAAAAGGAGACGTCAGGGAAATGTTGAATTAAGTTAATGTAACTTTTTATTTTTTAGGACTTTTTAATAAGCTTTTCACAACACACCAGAAATAGTCGAGGTATGGGGAACTGGGTATATTTTCTTGCACCTCTTGAGTCTCTTCTGCTTTAACTTTTTCTGAAGAGGTCCCTTGGTCTTTTTTGATAGAAATTAGGGCCGAATCTGCATGAATAGGCACCCTGATGGTCTTGAAATCAAAATTGAAGTCTTTAGCTAGCCTACTCATACTGGTCGTTGAGTCGGTATTTACCTTGCCCTTTTGGAGGTTAATGAAGGGATCATCTCTTTTCTTGTTGTCGCCATGACATCCCAGAGAAATCTTGGTGCCCAAACCGGCATTTCTAGTGTGTTGGTACGGCGGGCTGTGTTAATATTGACGCCAATAATCTTAGCCTTTTCCTTTCGACTTACTTTCATATCAAAATCGGGGTGTCGACCCTCCCGAAAAATTAACAGAATCAATCGAAAAATGGCTTCATACTACTCTACTACGCGCGGAACACATACCAACAAAAGATCCCAAACTTGACTTAGGACAGCTGGAAGACAATATACAGCGTCAGAAAGGTCATTAATGACGGTACATGCATCGAGACGAGCTCTGTATTCACCAGGGTACAGAGTAAGGGTACCACAGTCACTTTTTGGAGACCAACATTCCATGCTGACCAAAAACAAAGTGACCAGAACCTGCTCAACTTTTCCTTCTGGCTGCATGCCGAGGCCAGGGCTTTCCAGACAAGTGCACCAAATCTTGAAGCTCTTGAAACGCAATAGCCCAAATTACAATTTTACCACCTCTCATAATTTCTGGTGGCGAATCAAGGTACTTTCAAATTTGATGGAGGCTATATTGAAGATAAAAAATGGCAATACAAATGCCAACATATGCACAAGGGTTAGTTAATCAAGAGCCCTTGGTTTCCAAAATTAAACTGGTTAAAATTCCAGATTTAAAATATCGATATTTTCAATTAAGCACCCGGTACTAAGCTATCAATTATTAGATACATATTTTTAAGCTTTGTTTTCGATATTTTAGATCAAAAATGTATGATTATTTGCTAGAAGTAAAAAAAAATTAAATCCCTTTTTCCTCCTTCTGTCAATTTTTCCCCCTCAGATTAATTAAATATATTATAGTGTCTCCAACTTTCTTCGTTCTATCTTTTTCCCAAATTGTCTCCAGTGTTAATATTTCTAGATTAGATTTTGAAATGGACTATTAAAAAACAAGGAGAGATTTTGAACGGAAATAAATTCTGCTTATTTCTATAGAGGCTCGGTACAGAAAGTATGTACTTAATAAGATTCCTATCATGGAATTTCAAGAAAAGTTTTTATATATAAAGTTATTTAATCAAGATTGAATATAATACATATGTTGGGGGTTAACAGAGAAACACTCTTGAACAAAAAAATAAAGGTGAAATGTCCAATTTATTTTTTGACATTTTATATATAAATATAGTATGGTAAAAAACCATTATTTTTAATTGATTTCCCCCCCGTTAATGTTGATCTCCTTGCCACTTAAAAAAGTGCTTACATGAGGGTCGCACTAGATCATCTCAATTATTTTATCCAGATTTTCGACATTTGGCCTTCCAGAGCGAGGTGCACATTTATTCATATTCACATTTTCAGGCTTCACCTGGCTTGCGTGTTCGCCTTGTTCGAAGAATAACAAAAAAATATGAGAGGTTTTCTCTTGATCGGCGTCCATCCTGGACGCTCGCTCAAACAATACTGAGTCAAGCATTCACAAAATCTGATATTTTTAACGACATCCAGCATAAACCCATTGAACTGATACAACGTGAGAATCACATTACTAAAGCCATCTAATTGGAAAAATATATAACTTATTTTTACCACACCAATTATATAAAACAGCTCAATATTTCACAGAAATATTTCAGTCAATTAAGGCTTCACCTATACTTAAATTTCTAGAATCAATTGAAATATCCAAGAATATTGAATATAGTTTATAAACATTATTTGATTAATGAGACTTAATTTCCTACCAATATGGTCTTTCAAATATAATTGTATATCAATTTCGAATTATTTTATTGTGATGATGAATTTTAGAAATGAACGATCCCACATCAAATAACACAAATTTAATCTCAACTCCATTGTGAGAATAATAATTTATCCTTGATTTTGTGTGAACATGAGCCATTCATGGAAAATTTACAATTTTATTATCTGATTTGAGTAAAATTTAGTATGTAAAATTAACTATTATTTGGAAACTGAGGTCTGAGCTCCTTTTATGATGACTTTGATCATAAATTGTATTTAAGGTCCTTCCGTTTTGGATTTTAGTTGGTAAGCTATTCATCTGATGCATGTTTGTAATACAAATATTTGATAGCTATTGAGTTATACGACAAAATACTTTACACATTTTTTTTCTGTGTTAAAAAAGTAAGGTTGAGCTTCACCACATTTTTACCGTAAATATCTAAAATAGCCTATTCTCTGATTATTTCCATTGATTGTATTAATCAAACAAACAAAAAATAAGCTACCATCTTAATAACTAAAAATTGTTTTCAGAATAATTTAAAGATTGAAGGTGCTTTATAACCGATATAAAAGGTTTTGTTTGTTAACATAATATACTGGTTTCTAGAATATTATATACTTGTACATATAATCTCGTCAATCTTCAAATTATACTGCCTGAATTATTCCGTTATAAAAGTGGTTGATTTTTGCCCTTATTTATTGGCTTCATAATAGTTATACAACTTTGATCAAGGTTGAGAAATATATTTTTATAATAACCAACTATAAAAAAGAACATACACGTAAATTGGATTCAAGTCCTAAGATTTGCTTAATTTTATAAGCATTAAACCTCTAAAATCCATATTAAATATGAAATTTGATTATTTGATTATAAAATTTCATATATGAAGAAATTAAATATATCATATCTCCTCAGGCCATATACCTACCACTATCAACATCTGTTTGTCTAAATATTGATATTGATTTGTTGCAATATTTTTTTTATAAAATAAAAGGATATAATCTTTGAGATATTTAAGGTTAAAAAATATGGTTAAAGTCAACCATATTTTTTTTATAACAGAATAACAAAAAAGTGTAGAGTATTTTGTTCCATAATTCAATAGCTACCTCATGAATTGTATAATATGCATCCATCAGTTGATATTTTTTTTTACAAACAACAATCCACAGCAAACGTGTCTAAAAATCAATTTATAATTAAATTCATCATGACAAGGAGATTAAAACTCCTAGATATAGAAACTCATTACAATCAGAAGTTTCATTTTGGATTTTTCTAAATATTATTAAATTTGCCTTACTAAATTTAATTCAAATCGGTTGGCAGAAAATAAAAGAAGTTACATTTTACTCACCTATAAATATTAATGTGGCTCAGTGGAAACGCTACCTGCAAAATTTTAAACCTCTTTTGATCAATTATGAATAGTTATTAAATAAATGGCTTTTCTCAAATTTAGCTACTTTTATACGTTTTAAAAAAAATTCAAGGTGTAGTAGATTAATTCTACACAAGTTCTTTCTTCTTCAATTAGATGGAGTTAAAAAACAGCTAATTCGATCAAGATATGAAAGAGTGTAAAAAATTTGACAATATTTTATATAACGTTATTTAAAGCACCAAATGTAAACATTGAACTAGTTTTTGGCACCTTTTATTTTTTTTAGCTAAAGTGCACTATGTGTTTTTTTTTCCTCAGATTTATACCAATGCAATCATAAATCATAATGGTTGGGAATTTATTTGTTTTTAAATTGGAATTATACACGGAATATAAAAGTCACTAATTTTAACCCAAAAATGTTCATTTGTAATTTTTTTTTTTTAAACCAAAAATGGTATGAAGGACCTGAAATAATTAATTTTTTAAAGTTTATTTAATGAATCAAATGGAGTTGCACTGATTAAGTATAAGAAAACATTAAAGTAGTAAAATTACTCCATTTGACCTAGGAATGATCTTTGAAGTTAATATACTTATTCTATTTTATTTCTCTAGGAGCGGCCTTGATTCGCATAGAGATCAAGAGTATATTTGCTCCCGAGTGCGTTGTACACTGAGCTACGTCTTTTCATCCTCAAGTTTTGAAAATATTGCTTTTTAATCGCATCATACAGAAAAGTTCATATTGAAATAAAAAATCTTACACCAGAAACGGAGTATTATTAAATGCTAGGAAAATGGAAAACCCACAAATTTGGTATGTGGGATCTATTTCAACTCATAAATAAATATTTGATCCTTAACTCAACCAAACTCTAAGTTCTGATGTATTTTTTTGATGAGTGATATATCGCAAACCAAAACAATTATAAGAAAATGCTATTTTTTCAAAAAAAAAGTTATATGAAAAAAGAAGTTAATTATGGCCTTAGTTCTGGACCTAAAATATTTTAAAATTAGCTGTATTTTTTTTGTGCACTTTTAACCATCCACAAGTAAAACACTTATAAAATTTTATTAAAAAAAGGTAATGTGGTAATGTCTTGGAATTAGGAGTAATGGTATGATTTATAAAACTCATAAGCTCATTTATACAGTAAAAAAAAGAAAATAAGCTTACATCGAACACAGCCTTTTATAGTAAAACATAATACATACATGTACAAGAATGCTATACCTATAAATGAAGTTATGATTTTTATAAATCACACCATTACTCCTACCTTTTTTCCTTTTTTTCATAACAAAAATTTGAAAAAATTCTAACAAAAGCTTTTTTAAGCTATGTCATAGCTTTTTAAGGATTTATTATACTTGTCAATCATTGCTTAGGTTTACGTATATACCCCTAATGACAAAAAATCATCAAGCTGCTATTTTCTTCAGTTTTCAGACCTTAGAACTCAGAGTTGAATTGAGTTACAGATCTATTATTTCATTTTTGAGTAGGATATTGTCGATTATACCCATATCTAATTTTAGAAAAATGATTTCCATTGTAGAATGACCCACTTAAATATAAATATATTGAAGTTTGACCTTCCTACTAAAAATAAATTAGCAATTAGATTGTTAAAATTTAGCAGTATAAAATATATTATTATGACTATATTATTCTGAAAATACGTTTCAAAGAAAAATTGTAGCCACAATAAGAACACATTGAACCAATTTCGCTTCGTAGAATTAATTTATTTAATTGAGAGTAATGATATACGGTACATAGCGTAACATGGAACAGATCCCGTTCGTCAATATCAACAAATATTAATTAATTACTCCATATATTACATAAAATGATTAATCCAGGCCACTCTATTCCTTATGGATACATATTTCATATCAGAATGAGTTAAATAGATACAAAAATTCTGGTATATACCAGAAGTATGGTATCGAGAGATATGATATGGAATCCATTCCCACTTGAGTAATTTATGTGATGCCTTTACTTTGACAACAATGACTTGGAATTTAAAAAAACTCTCAAGATAGTAGTTCAAGTCTCTCAATATATATATATGTTTTTAATATTGAAGAAAGATATTTTTTTCACAGTTGAATCATCTTTTAAGGACGCTCTTCAACAATTTTTTATCTAGTAAAATTTTCCTTAAATAATGCCAAATATATATATTTTTTTAAACTAGAATGTGAAAGTCAAATTATCTCTAAAAAAAAAAGCAAATTACAGAATTTCAATATTGAATAACATATTACCTTTGTCACTTGAGTTATCAAAGCAAGCATCTAATCTCAAAGGATCCTTAATAATTTTAAAATATCATTTAGATCCCATTGGCACACACTTAATTTGATATTACTATATTGATTTGAACTTGCAAGTTATTGACTTTGGTATGTACTTATATCAGTATCAGTATGCAAACAATAAGAATTATCATCCACTTGATGGCAGTTGTATTATAATTTATTAGGATACAAAGAACGGTACAATAGAATTATGAATATTTCAGAAAAATACATAATCGTCTATTATAGTTTTGTTTTTATTTGTTTTTTTTAAATGAATCTCAAGATATTGTCACTTAAATACAAGACTATATCTTAATTTGATAGGTTATGCGCTTTATTCTTAAAAAATGCAATTCATAATTTTAATCTTACTTTGAGTTTATTTTGAGAATGGGATGAAGGACAAAATCACAAAGGGAATTCACAATTGAAGAACACTCAATATATATATATATATGCGTGATGTGATATATATATTATAAGAATTCACTTTATGCACAAGTATGACGTCATATATTTGTAATGATATTTAAGTAGCTATATAAATAATTTTTCAAACTGTTATTTGATTCGACAGGGGAGAATTATGTTATACGACTGTCGGGAAAAGGGGCTCTGAAAAAGGAAAAAAAAGGAAGAAAAAAAAAAGAAGGAAGGAAGGAGATATTAGTGAAAGGAGGGGGTGGCAATTTTATAGGTTTTTCTTCTTTTTTTTCGAAAAAAGAAGCTCCGTCCATGTTGCGCCATGCAGACTCCTCAAGAGATGTGCGCATTTGGGACAAAAGTATATTTTACTTAATTGTAGATATTAGATGTAATAAAAAGTAATCTATTATTGTTTAGTGAAATATAAGGCTTTATTTATCTAACATAGTTTTAATTCTCCGATTTTGATCAAATACACCCTGTTTTGTTTGATTACTTGTCACTATTTCAAAGATAACTTCACGATTTCTCTTTAATACAAAATCCTTGTCCTTTCTTTAAAAAAAAATCGAGAAAGGTCGATATTCAAGGGCTTCTATTGAGTCTAATTTTATAGCTGAAAAAATCATTCAACTTCGACCAGAACAGATAATAATCAGTTGGTGCTCGACCCAAACTATATGGTGGAGACAAAGAACCTCCCAGTCAAGCCCCTGGAGATTTTTGACGAATCACTATATATGTGTGTAGCCTAACCTTGTTCTGCAATAACACAATTCCTCTCCTATTGGCCAGAGTGTGGTCAATTGCAGAATTTTTGGCCTAAGGGAGAAGCTCATCGTGGATTATTCCTTTTCAGATACGCAGCTTCCATTTATGTCTTTATCGAAGGAAAACTGTAAAATATTGCACGTCGTTACTTTTATTGTATCAAGTAACTTTTACCTCAACAAGAAACAGAAAAAAGACCCGAAATCATCTGGTAGTTAGCCAAATAAGTTAATCATTTTAACTTTTTTTTAATGATCATCAAAATAGATCAAAATAATAATGAAATACATGAAGAGGGGTTCTGATAAAATTATTCATAAATAAACGTTATAGTTTTAATTTAACCCTTAATCAATATATTTGCTTGGCAATAACACCCAAAAGGACCCTAAACGATTCGTTTAACACTGTTATTGGTATCCAATCATTGATATCCTAGCCATTTCCTTTCTTTCGTAATTATACGACTCGGCTTTAAGAGACTGACTTTAGCAGTTCCCCAAATTTTTCAATAGATTTGCCTCATTCAATAAGATTAGAAAAAACTTAATTATCACTATGTCAGGATGAAGCTTTATTACCCTTAAGAATTATTATATATATTAGTGGATGTGAAAACGACAGTATATGTATATTCCCTTTTTTCTAACCGGAATTTTCGGACCCCGTATATCAACTAAGAATAGGAAAGAATCGTGAAATGTATTTATGATGTCCGCTGTTTTAGATAAAGTATTTTCATTACGTATATATAATTTTGCTAATGGATAAAGTCCTAATGTTTCTTTTCCTTTATACGCTGAGTGGGGATTTTTTTCTTTTAACATCTTTCTCTCATATCTTCTTCCGAAATTTTTGATAGTTGATGAGTATTTATTATGTCCGACGTGAAGCTTCTTAAAAAAGGGACCCATTAAACAAAATATTATTCAATTTTTTTTCTATGCATTACCATAGCCTTTCTATCTCTAATGTATTTGCATGATGGTAATTTAATAATCTTGTAAGCTTTTTAATCACTTGCATGGCAGAAACATTTGACTCAAAAGGCCCGACAAGTCTCATTTTCATGATACTCTGAGGCCCCTTTTCTTCTTCAAGAATCCCTTTTGACATTTCTAAACTTAGAGTTCCCACAAAGGAGTTGCATTATATTTCAATTATTTTATGGTCTGAACTAAGTTCTTATTCTTGATATATAAAAAAGCACGATCCATTCTTAAAGCCCCACCCTCCAGGAAACTGTTTCCTCTGTAGATGTGAACTTAGCAGAGAATGGGCTTAAAGCCATCATTTAGTTTGAATACAAAAAAGTAAAGCATTTCTTGTTCGGGATGTAAGCGTTTATTACTGAGAAATAGTAATTAGATATCAAAAAATTTCTAGACTGAGACACTTCCTTTACAACAGAAAATTAATTTAATCTTTTGACACTAATGTTAAAACCACCCATTTTCTCATCTGAGCCCGTAAAAAAAAACTTCTAAAATTCCTCGGGAGAAACATAGGGGAGCCAAAGTAAGACGTTAACGCGAAAGCGATTTTTACATCCTGTAGACATATCACATCGGGCTTCATTGATATCAAACGATTCATGATGGCGTGACGAGACTTATGCTCCTTGTCACCTCGAGCATTTAATGAAATCAACTTACTAATGCCCATATTTTTCTTAATATCATTCGTTATAGTTTTGGTAAAAAAGTCATTGATCTTCAACTGAATAGTATTACTACAAATTAACCTTTTCCTTGATAAGTTTTCAAATTTGAAGAAATATAAATAACATTTTTGGAGCATTGATGGTGTGTTTTTCTTTCAGGAGAATTACTAGATGCAGAATAATATCTCTTCCCTGCAGATTGGGATCTTGATGGACTAAATAAAATTTGATGGGTATTTATATGGCGTTTCAGTGATTTTATTGATCAGATTCATCAGGCGTATTCTCTGCTTACACACTGTTAGAAGTTATCTTATCCTTAGATGTGCAAATTTTTAGAACTCTCGACCTCTAATTGTACGTTAGGTAAAACCTCAATTACTTCAACTCTATTACAAGTACTTGGTTTCTTAACGTTGAACTTTTCTCTCCAACATAATGATCCAAAGGAATCACCTCTGTTTTTGAAGGTGTTTCCTTTTGGCCATTTTTGTTCAACTTTATCGTCATTTTTTCCATATTTTCTCACTCTGAGATAAGAACATTCTATCTTCTTTCATAATCAAGGAGTCATACCCTATTTTGATTTGAATAATATTTTATATGGCCAAAATTAAAACAATTTTGGCGCTGCATCTTAACTCCCGAAAACTTTAACTTCACAAGAGTTTCTCGAAATGGTATAATTTGTGGGAGTGAAGAAAGAAAAGCAACCATGTCCACTATATTTGATCACCATCCCTCCATATACTCTTTTACTGAGAAAATAATATCTTAGCTCTCTTATCTTTAAGATTCTTCTTTGGATAGAGGTTAATAATTTATCCAAATTGTTTTAAATAGGGGTGTACCGATGCATCGCAATTGTTAAGAATGTGCCTTTTTTGAAGTGTCGGAATTGGAACAATACTGTCAATTCTACCAAACATGTACACAACTGTTTATGTAGAAAATATGACTTATTTGAGCTCTTTTTTGAAAATGAATGTTACAAATCAATAAAATCGGTAGACTAGATGAGGTCGTTCAAATAAATTCAAAAAAGAAAGGAGGAAAAGTATTAAGAGGGATTACAAATATTTGCAGGTTTGTACAGTAAATTTACTTGAAAGTAACAATTAAAATGACCACATTTTTAGTGCCTTGTACATTTGAATTGTAGCATGATTCGTTCGAGAAGTCTATAAGGGTAAAAGGGGGGGTGGATCGACTTACTCTGAAACGATAAAGGTACTTTTTCACTAAATATTTCCTTTTTGTATTTTTGTAGAATAATATTGTTTATAATAGAACTGAAGTCGAGTCCATATTTTCTGTGTCAAGTTCGAGTCATACTTATCCGTCCATTAAAAAATTCACGAGTCCGTACTCAAGCACTGGTTCATACATATTCCAATTCTTAGGGCAAGCATATAAAACTGAATTAGGAAATGGAGACAGTTCAAAAACATTTGATCTCATATGGGCCGAACCAGTAAAATAATAGAAAATAACCTATTGTCAATGTCGCAAGTATTTTTTATTTTATTAGTGAGGTTGTTGAAATTAAATTAGAGGCTGAGGGAAGAGGAAGCTGACTTTCAATATCTAACAAAGTAGAGGCGGCAAACTTCCTAATATTAGACAACCCATTCTTAGTGATTTTATACATGTAAAAGACAAGTAAATATATATTAATTATAATATACAAAATCATCAAAATAAATGTGGGCCTTTTAGTAAAACTATAAATATGAGATGCAAAATAAGCATATCAACATAACAAGATTTATAAAAACACTGAAAGTGAGTAAACATATTCGCTTACAACTAATCCCCTCAATTAAACTACTAAACATCAATGATTGATCCTACGTTTTAGAATATTAATATGTATTTTCTTAAAAACAGCATGCAAAATAAAATATATAAAAGCCACACTTTAATATAAAAACAAAGGTGAATAAAAAACGTACGTTTTATCGCATATTTTACTCAACACTTACCATAAATGTCTTATTAGTCGATATTGGAGGATAAGAAAGATGAATATTGATTCTTGTGTAGTGTGTTTTAAATATATTTAAGTATAAAATTTTATATTATTTTTCTTTCTCAGTTGTGTTTAGTAAAATTTGTTAGGACTTTGTAGGTATAAACTTTACAGTTTCTATGGCGTAGACCCACTCTGTATCTTCAAAACATGGTATTCTGGGGGGGAGTCTTTTAATCTTGTCGTAGAAGCAATAAAAATCATTCTCAATTAATGATAGTCCATGAGTATGAGATTACCAAAAGTAAGGGAACCAACTATGAATGATTTAGTGCTAATTAAAGTCCATAAATAACTTAACCCTTCTAACCCCAGACGTCAGAGAGGTAGCCATTTTTGAAAGTTCACTTTCCTCTCTTACACTTAATTAATATCTTTGTAGGTAATAAAAATAGTTTCCAAGGCTTGTGTATACACCTAGCTTTAACTGTTTTCTGTATGAATTTCTACATTATTTGTGAATTTATTGCCACCAAACTAAAAACTTTCATCAATAAAAGTAAACGCATTTAAACATATTATACAAAAATAAATCTATGGTTCTAAAATAATGGAGAGAGAAAATATGTAATGTTCAAAATCTTGGCAGGGGAGTATTTTAACTCCTCTGCCAATTTGGTCAAATTTTAAAATGTTCATAGGGGTCATTTTTAAATAGATATGCGTTCTTTTCCTTTTTTTAAATATTAATGTGAAGGTGAAAAAATTTGACTGATTCATTGTTTATCCCCAAATAAGATGTACACACAAATGAAGGGACCTTGATTAAAAAATAAGAATAAAAATGTACAATTTACATATATATCAAATATAAGATGGCTTAGTTAATACTTGACGTAGATAGTAATATAATATGCTCGACGATATATGGTCGAAAAAAGCTATGTAAATATAAAAAAGGCGTCAGATTTCTTTTTTTTCATGTATATTGAGTTCCTTATAGAACATTTTTGAGAATAATGATGTGTAAAAATATGTTTCAGAGAGTTTATATTTATTCTATGAGATTTTGTTTACATTCCACATAGTTATTAAGTATATAATTATTCACCAAATTAGTTTTTTGCATCACTTTTAACCTGTCAAAAGAAAAAAGGTAAAAATTTGAAAAATTATATGGGAGTAAGCGTTCTACACTTTTTGCGTTGCCAACTGTTTATTATTATTTGAGAATAATAATTAAGAGTTATATTGATTGAATGGATAATTTTATCAGAAATAAGTATCAATGACAGAATATGAAATGACAAGAATTCTGAAATATTGATATACATTAAATAAAATCTAAATCCTATTTAAGGACTTTTGTGTATTTATAATCAGTAGAATCAGCTGTTTTAAATCATAAGAGAGTGAACTTATATAAATAAATCATGTCATCATAAACTGCCTCCTGGTGGTGACCTTGTCCACGTTTAACTTGTCAACCAAGCAGCGTATTGATGATGTTGGATCTTCCTTTATCTTGGCTTCCAGGGACATGATAAATGTTTTATCTCGCTTCAAACCATTTCTTCCACTTCCTTTCTTCCTTTTGACTCCTTACCTATTCTCTTTGGCCACCCTGATGTTTTGTACTATCCTCATAGTCACACAGACAATGTTTGCAATTATTTTCGGATCAACATCCGCGCCGAGAAGATCCGAACCCCTTTGCCTTTTTGATTCCTGTTCACTCAGTCTGATTTTGATCAAATTAAAAAAATGCACAAGAAAAACAACAGATGTATTGGAAAATTGATTGAGATGTCGCCTAAAACCTTAATTAGTGCAAAAAAATTAATTTAAATGAGTTTCTCTGTCACTTTCTATAGTAGCTAGAATTTTGTACTTTTCTTGATACCAATAAAGATGTGAAATACATTGAGTTGATGATTTTAACAATAGAAGAATTAATGTTGTGTGAGTTCTTGGAACCAGTCTTGTCGGTCCTTTTGATAGTAACGTCATCAATAATTTTTTTAGCATTGAACCTGATCGGGCAGTGACTGAATTGGACTGCAGTCTTCAGTCCCAAAAATAAGGCCTGACACAACACTTAGAAGATTCACTGACTGGGTATGAAATGACACATAGGTCTTTGATTTATGTAAACTAATATAAAATAAAAATCCTATTGTTCATAATATGTAGACTCAGCTGTTTAAATAATACAAAAACATATAAAAAAATGCATTGGATCATTGCTTATTTTATTTATTACAGCATTTATTATCATCTGTTGATTTTTCTACTTATTTGTTAACATTTATTGAGTCAACTTGCAATAGATCTTGTTAAGTTGTAAACAATTATTGTGAAGTAGTTCAACATCTGGTAGAAGAAACTACCAATTAATTTTGGGTCTTTTTTTTGCTATTTAAAGGAAAGCTTTAAACAACATTAAGGATCACCTCGTGATCCATAATTAATACCCCCACAATGTATAAAAATAAATAAATTCAATTATCATTACATTTTTTTATAATTATGTACTATTGAAAATTTTTCACGTTTTGTTACACTACTCAGAAATGATTCAAATTAGAAATACGAAATTTGTATAAAACAAATTTATACTTATTTGCCATAAGGTTAATTAATTAAATAACACTTGTGATAAGTACTTTTTCTGCCATTTTTATTATTGTAAAAAATGTTAAAATCTTTCATATACTCAAGTTAAATTTAAGGTTAAGCGCAAGTCAGTACCTGTCATCCTTGTTCTAGAATAAGAAAAAAAATCATATTTGTGTATCTAATAACAAAATACAGGGTTTTTACTGTGTAATATAGATTTTGAATTAAAAAATTGCTAAATAATATATGGGTTAAAAAGTACCGAGATAGAAAAAAACAACATTTTTTCCCCGTTTTATGGAGTCAAGTCCCTTGCACACTTTTCAAGCCGTTGCTTGGCCTGGACCGTATTTTTCCCATGAAAAAGCAACATACATTTAAAACACAAAATTGTTTTTTATCCATTGTCTTGGAAATAATAAAAAGTGCGCCATACTTGGCACAATAACTCAAAAAATTTAATGAAATTTTGACAGATGTCTTTTGAAATATTTTTTTAATGAGGTTAAATAAGAAAATTAACAACATGAATGTGTGAAGACTCGAACTTTTCATCCCATATTTTATCCCTTGGGAAAGTTTAATATTGACAAACATCAAAGTTGAAAACAAAAATAACTTCAACAGCATTTGTTGTGGAAAATGCAGAGTGGTCTTGATGCGAGACAATGTTGAGATCACAAACTTCTTCAATCTGGACAGGTCCTTTGTCGGGAGAGTCAAAAAGTAACTGGAAAATTCTTGAGTTGGTTATGACTCTGCTCCATGCCACACAACAGATAAAATGTTAACCTGGTAGTCAGATGTTTTTTATTTTTGTACTTAGGTCTCCAAGCTCACCAGACCTCAACACCATGAACTTTCTTGTGTGCAGTTGAATGAAACACCAACAGATCATCTTACAAGTTGCAGTGGGATCTGTTTGTGCATCACAAAATACAAGCTGATTCCCAGGATCCAGGAGTAATTCCAGAATCTGCCAAAAAAAAATTGTCATCAAAACCTGCTCTTGTTTCTGAGGTTGAGTCGAAGCGGCGATTACATATATTGAATAACAGTAACTGTTTTTATTCAGCTTTCATTTGGTATTGGCTTTTAGTAAAATCGGATAAAAAGTTTTAGAGAAAATTAGATATATTTTAATCATGTTGGTTGTTAATTAAGGGGTGCACCCTGTACACGGATAATTTAAAGTCACAAAAAATCACAGCCTTACACCTTGCTGCCACTCTTTTAGAATTTATGACCATATATTTTTTTTTTTTACATTACCATATTTATCACAATTTTACGGTCAATTCCCTTTGTCTAAGCCCACCAATGTCTTACTTTCTGAGCATGCACATTCATGGTGATCGTGTGCAGAAAACTACCCTGGAGAAAATTACCATTATGGCAAAATTGCTAGTTACAAAAATAAAAGAAGAACCAATTATTGCTATGAATATTGAGATACAAATAATGTTAGTTGCATGTTATGTAGCATCCATTAGAAAAAAGTTAAATGGCGTAAAAACACAGAAAAATGCTGGGGCTTAATTTTGCAGTCCGAGGGGCTAAACTATTTATTTTTGGTATTAGAAGGGTTTGTAGGATGTATTAGATGAATTGTCGGTGGTTTTTAAGATCCAGGGTTACCCTCAAGGACCCTGCGCAACCCAAGAGTTACGAGCTTTTTTTTTTTTTAATTAGAGGGGTTCCTTGTATGTATCTGATGCTTTGGCAATGGTTTTTAACTATTCTGCACTACCCACAGGACCTCGGCCAATTTGAAGGACTTGAACTAGTTTGGGATGTTAGAGTGGTTCCTTGGATGTATTGGCGTTTTTTTTTTTAAATCCCACATTACCCCGAGGACACTGGCCAATTCGAGAGAGGAGAGTATTCAATCATATTTTAAGAGGCCCTAAGCTGTTTATTCCCCGTCCCTGCTCCTCCTATATTGCAATACTACTACTCATACTTGAAGGTACTCCCTTAAAGGGATAGAAAAATCAAATATATTTATTTATTTGTCATAAATAATATTAAGGGAATGAATATTGGGTTATTATTTGTCATGAAGTTTAATCAAAATACGGGCAATTTTCCTACCTGGCAATTTTCCTCCATCGTAATTTTCTTTATGGTAATCTACCACAGGCAATTTTCACAAGGGCAGCTTTCCTAGTATCATAGTGATTTATGCTACCTTGTAAATAATCTTGTATGTATAGTGTGCACAAGCTAGACTTTTTTTTACGTATACAAGTAGGTTATACATACATTATACAAGCTGTAATTAGTGCCTTTCATACCATTTTACTGAACCATAATACAAGGCATTTTAATTAACTAATTACTTTCTTATTTATCCATTACTTAGGTATGTGTTCTATAATATATAGGTAGAAGGGATGGAAGTGTGGGTCTTAAATTATATAATTTCCTGCTAAATACTTTTTCAACTCAACATTATTACCTAAAAAGTCAATATTTATTCTTTATCGCATATCTCATGGAAATGGAATAGAATCATACTTTTCATAAGTATGTACTATGTAGATTCTTCATTTATAATGTATCATCTCATTTTTGATTGCACTTGTATTAGTTACAAATTGTGTGCACGTCATATTAATATTAACAAAACAAAGTATGTCTGTATGCACATATGTACTTACCCTCTTGGGTATTTATAATAACATCAACTCTTGCTTCATTCTATATAAGAGGATGTTCCATTAAGGAAATTAAAGTATTTCATCATGTGACTGTGAGATATAATTTGAATATTCAGTGGCTTAATACATTTTGACAGAATTTAGTTAAGTGTAAATCCATATCCAATCATCTAGTTTTTTCAACTTTTTGAACGAAGGTTATCATATTTTCTTCATTTTCAGATATGTGCTAGGGAACTATGCGCTAATAACTGAGCAAAAATTTTAGTTAATGAGCGGTTCTAGAGGTATTGGCGTGTTTGTTAAGGTCGGTTTCCAATATTATGGTCTGACTACACCGTACGCCGAAAATTAAAAGTGACATTATTATGTCAAGGAATAGTCATAAAGGAGAAAAAAATTAGCATATCTCATCAATTTTGGATGCAGATTTCGAAAAACCACATAATTAACCCTTTAAAGGAGGAAAGGAAGTTATTGATAATTAATTATTTCGGATTTATTGACTGCAGCCCCTTTTGTGGTCATTATCTTAAAGCAACCCAAAAAAAAATTAGTTTTTTAATGAAATTTTTATCTTAAAAGTCAAAAGTAACTGTCTAGAAAATATTATGAAGGAAAAATGTGTAGTTATTCCATAATTCAAGGTTGAAGTTGAGACCTAAATTATGTACTTGTCATGCACTAATTTGAGAGTGTGTTATAGGATATGCATTTATTAAATTATCTATTTTAATGAACATATTATGACTTGTAATTATATTTTACATATAATGCTATAGTTTACTTCATGTCACATTTTGGAAATAATATACTGGATCAGCTAATTAAAAAGTTTTAACATTCATTTCATGCAATCTTTGATTCATTTTCATACGAAAAAGTTTTAATCAAAAGACTAAAAAAGTAGTTCAAGAATGGGTAGTATAAGCTTAATTAAGCTTGTCCATACTTTTTAATACCATATTACAAATTAGAGAATAATTACTATTTGATAAATATCATGAGGTTATTGTTTTCTTAAAAATATGTTGAATTTATTGATTATTATCTGTTTTTCTGTATCATTAAGTGAATAGTTTTGTCGAGAGTTTAAAACTTTTGGTACTCCAATCAACTTAAGCACACACTCATTTGGTATGAAGCATATATCTTCACGTTGAGGCCAATGTAAGAATTGAGATGGACCTTTAGGTTGCATAAATTTCCCTTCAGCATCATTTCTCTGAAGGATGAAGGCAATTCACCAGCACTGATCATACATGTCAGCCGCATAATCGTCATAAATCCTTATAAAATCTATTCAAAATGGAATCAAAAAAATAATTTTTGAAATGTGATTCGAGCTTGGAACCATTTTTTTTTTCCTTTTTTACGTGTTAAACAAAAAGTTTTAAATTTCGTTGTTAATTTGGAAAATGTTGGAAAGAGGTTACTGAGACTGGGAGATCGAAATTCAATTGACGACGTTATTTAAAGTCTCGTCATGGTACAAAAGTCCTTGAAAAATTTGAAAAAATCATATAATCCCATGAAGGGAAGAAAAAGTTTGAAGTATATTCACAATCTACCGCCTCAATCCAATCTTTCTTTACAACTAAAGGTTTAAATTCTGGGGCTCACATTTATCAAAACAATTTAAATTCGGTAAAAACAGAATTCATCGTTAAATCTACGTCATCTTAGTGGTCAACTTTAGTGAGGGATGAACATTTCAAGAACATCATTCAAGAAATGCGTCCAGGCGTCTTTTCTTATGAAGCACTCATGAAAAATATTGATCATCAATTTAATAGCATGAAGGAAAAAATGACACAAAATTTTTCAAATATTAACTGTTTCTCTTTGTTATGCAGATTGTTGGTCAATTGCAATGCGTGGCGATATATTGTTGTAACTTGCTATTCGATAAACCCGGATATTTTTCGTGGACATGCAGTATTAGTATGCTATAGAATAAAAGGTAGACACACTCACGATAAAATTGCCAATGCCTTAAAAACCATCATTTTCAAACATGGCTTGCAAAATAAGCGTGATGAAGATGGATTACCGTGAATACAAGAAATTTCATTATGCGTTTAGAAAATTATGGAGTCCAAGATGATGAAAAAGAAGAAGAAAATGATTTCCTGGATGAAGATATTCAATTTTTTGAATTAACACGTCTTTATACAAGATTCAGAATTTCGCCTACCAAATCATTTCAGATGTGCTTATTAACTTTATGAATTCGATTGCACAGAAAGACATAGATTCAGTTTTCAAAGATCATGTGCTTAAAGAATTATTTTACAAAGCTTTTGGAAAACGTCAATCACTTTGGAACAAGCAAAGTCGTAATATTATTGCAGCTGAAACTATTTAAGTTATTGTTGTTATATCTTGCAAGGTGAGAAAAATATATTTCTCACTATATTTTGTCTTCCCTTTCAGTGGTAAAGAAAAACCTCAAAATTATGATACCCAGTCTTAAATTTAGCAAACTTCTAGTAGAGGCTTTATAAGGTGGAATAGAAAAAAGATTTGGGCACCTTTTTAAAGATAGCTAGCTACGCATTATTAAAAAGATTTGGAATGTGTTAGTGATTCTCCAGAATTACAAGAATATATGAAAAAAGTCTTAGTGGATGAAGTTAGCCTTTTCGTCTAAATTGAGATTGTTTGTGACAATCCTAAGGTTTAAGCAGCAATTAAGTCAACATCAAGCTTTTTTCCAATGAAAAACAAATTCAAAAGAAATGAAACTGCCGCTCAAATTGTTGAAAATTATATAAATTTAGAAGACTCCTCTTTAGAGCTTTTAAACTCTTTCCCAAAAATTATAAAATAATCCAACACTGCCATCCTCAGCGGATGTTGAGAGAGTATTTTTAAAAAGTGGTTAAATATTTAAAGACTGATACCAAAGTTTAAAGTACAAAAATTTTGAAAAAAAATTATTTTTGTCACTTAATAATATTTCATAGTTATACAATTGTATTTAATGATTTTATGAATGTTTTTATTTTAAATTCTATTTTAGATGTTTAAGTTTTATTTATTCTTGAACCTTATTTGTTTTCATTTCTTGGGATAAATTTTAGTAATTTATTTGGAATCATAAAGTAGGTATGTTACGTAATGCTATTTTACGGAGAGCAAAAATTATGCAGGAGGCGTTCTTTGAAGTCTAGAAGTGTTTCAGGGATCCCCGTTGAAATGCTGGATGTTTATTACTTAATTGAGGAAATCAATTTGACGTCATTTATGTTTAATGTAGATAAATTCTTAATCTTTAACCCAGGCTATTTTTTTTTTCAATCTGTTTATGCGATATACATCAATTTTAAGCCAACATTAACATCTTCAATAATGTTTAACTTCTCCTTTATTTATTTTTTCAATAACTATCATTGATTGTCTGCAGAACGTGGGAAGATATACATATACTCGAATTTCATATTATACAAATCAATTACAGGTAATTGAAAATATCAACTTTTTCGAAATACTGTATTCTATAATTCATGAAAATTTCATTCAATTCTTTTAATGTTTAAGAAAGTTCTGTTGTTTTATCGAAATATCATATTTTATTAGATCACAGATTTTGGTGTAGATTATAACATAAATAGTACGAAAAAAGTGTGAGATTCTGATGATAAATTGGTCATCACTTCTTTAATATTGAAGCTAAAAACATGATTTTTTTATCAAAATGTATTTTTTACCATTATCTACTCCCCTTTGAATCGTTATTCTTTTTTGTTTATTTTTCTTATTATACTAATTTTATTAAATATTTTGTATCTTGTTCGAACTCATTACATAGTGAAATTTCGATACTATGTATAACGTTTATATTGTATTGAAAATTTGGGCATTAGTCTATCATTATTTGTTTAAATTTCAAAGCGAAATATCCTTAAGACAAAATGGATTTGAGGTCAAATTGTTTAAGGCAAGATGGCCGGAGACTAAATAGTTTAAGGGGAAAGTACCTTAGACCGTTTCATTGTACCTACTCATCATCTCAAACACCTAATTAACTTATTTAGACTTTGACTATATTTTCAAGATCCTACAAGAGAAGCAACCTTGGTAGCGTTTCGCTATTTTGGCGTTCCGTTCCAATTTTTTTTTCGTTCATTGTTCATACATTATTGTCGTTCCATTCCGCATTCCGTTGAGTGTGTTCCAATCATAAGGTAGTACAGGGCTTTTAGAGAATACATACATAGACTAGCACTCTCGTTAAATATAGCTGTACATTTTTTGAAGGATAAATAAGTCAGATACTCCAAATGAGATTGCTAAATTAGATTCAACGTAGAAAAACGACAACGCTTTCATGTATGTCCGGGGCATCAAATCTTTTTTTCTTTTTTGGTTTGAAATGTCTATGGAAATCATAAATAAAATTAATCAAACTAAAGTTCAAAACGCTAATAGCCGACTATAAATAACAATATTTTATTTTCACAGAAGTTGAATAGCTATTTCCGTTGTGATTCATATCGATCTCCTCTTAATCCCATAAGTAAATATCGTTGAATTAAGTCATAATTAATTATTAAAATCTTTTATATTTAACTTATGACCAACTTTTAATCGTACTGAGTCCTTGAAATAAAATCGAATATTTGTATCACGTCAACTCAAAAGGAAGTTAGAATAATTTTCCTCAAAATTGAACATGGAATACATTTTCCATGAAATTATAGTTCATTTCAATGAACAAATGATTTTGATTAATCCCTTGTAGGCACTGCAATTTGTACTTGGAGTAGCCAAAATTCACCGTTACATTTATAGAATTTGGAAATTAACAAATTATATTTCTAAAACAATAATGGGGACAAATTAAGTCAAATAGATAAAACGGACGGCTAACACTCAAGTTATCTCAATTCATCCCAGAAATTTGAATTCAATGCCGTAATATCTCTTTGAAATATTACCTTTCATTTTATAAATAAAAATGATTGAACCGTTGAATATGCGATTCGAGTATTTTTCATAAAATAAGTAGTTGTTGTTTTTTGTTACCTAAACCCCCACATGTAAGTGACATTGAAAAAATACATTGTAGCCAAGATTAATAGAAATTCTTTTATTCTTGATTAAAGCCAGTAACATTAAACATAATATCTTACTCAAATATCTACTCAATGTGAAGTACTTTATATCCATACCAAAAATGTTGCGTGCGTCTTTGTTTTTTATTTTTGGCTGTACAGTCCTCTTCAAATAATTAAGAGTGTGAGAATATGTTTCATTGAGTACAAAAGAAATTAAAATATTACTGTGTAAAAGGGGCAAAAATAATAATTATGTACTTTTTAGAGTGGTTAATTTACATTTACATTTGCACTGGTAATTGTGACTTTTTTTAATGAACTGATAAAAAAAAGATTCGTTCACGGAATCAGTTCTAAGATACCCCCCTCCAATAAAAACAATTTTGTACGATTTTTTGGAATGATTCAAACTGATATTTAAAAAAACTGTATTGAATCAATATAGCAAAATTTTGAAAGATTAAATTTTAACAGAAAAATTTTAAAATATTATATATAAAATTTAGAAAAAAAAATGTTATGGATCATTGATTACTACATTACAGTATTCATTTGGATCGAACAGCATTTAATTCAAATATATAGAGGGATTTAACCTGCCCTGGGACCTAACACTTCATTTGCATACCCCGTGGGCCAGGATGTATTATAGCGTATTGTTTAGAAGTCATTGATGCATAGAAACACGACAGCGATGGAGTTTAAACTACGTTGGTGTTAAGCACTTCCCTTGGAAAAACCTGTGGGCCGGGGTGTATTTTTGGATTTCACAACCTGTCCGTTTGTGAATCAGTTCTTTTGGTGAATCACTTATACTATTTTTAGACAGGTCAGTTGGTAAGTTGGTGACTTTACAGTCGTTCGTATACACGAATTAGAGTGCATTCAATGTATCTAGTTAATCAACTACCGTGCGATACTTGAATATATTCATATTTCATAATAACTTAACAAAAAAAAAGTCAAAATAGATAGAAATATTTGATTGAGGTTGAGTGATATATTCAATATATGGGAATCTTACGGTATAAACGAACGAATCACTCATGGAAATGAATTTGTTCAGTACGTTCACTTAAAATATTCGTTCAAAAGAACGAATCGTTCCCAAACGACACAACACTAATTTACTTGAATATTAATATCAAGGACGTCTGCAGGGGAGGAGGCTTTAGTTCCTCCCCAATTTCAAAAATTGGCACTGAATTTGCGTAGCCTTGTTTCTTAGATACTTATCCCGTGGACAACTACATCCCTTCTGAAATTACCAGGCTTGTAGGCGATCAGGAAAAAAATTGCGTTCTGATCAAAAATTGCGATCAGAAATTCACTGCGATATAACGATCAGGGCAATTTGCGATCCGATCAATTTAATTGCGATCAAATTCAAATATACCATTTCTTTAAACCTATGTATGTACCTATATACGATATAAAAACTAAAATATAGGTGAATAACCAAATGCATGCAGAAAAAAACTAAAATATAGTCTGCCGGCGAATAATAAAATATTTACATAAATTATTTCTCTTCCAGCTCTTTATTCGACATTAACAGGAGCTGTTTCTCAAAGTTGTTGTCTCTCAACCTCTGTCTAGTCTTTCTCAGGATCTGTTTGACCTTGGAGAGTAAACACTCGCTCCTCGCACTACTGGGAACTATGACATTGTACCTTTGAAATACCTTTTTGGCCCTCCAGTAGGCCAAGATAATTTCCAGACCTTCAAAGTAATCAGCTAGATATCTTTCAACTTCTGCTTGGCCATATCTACCTTTTTGGGACGTTTGGTGAAAAAATTACTCTTCAGTATCTGCAGTGCCAAAAATTCATATTTATAAATTTCGACCGAAATAAGTTACCACGACATATATCGAAATCAAAAACAAGTCAAGTTCGAGGTTATAAAGTTCGAGACAAAAATCAAGACCGAGTATATTAGACTCTATACCAACACCAAGACTTTGACCTGGACGAGACCAGAACCATACAAAACAGTCTCAAGACATAGACTCGTCTTGAGAACCTTCAACACTTATTACCTCATATGTAATTTTGTATAAATTGATTGTAATTTTTTTCCTATTTCCGTTGCGATATAGCGATACAAAGATCAGAACCATATGTCATGCAGCGTTCATCGTTCAAAAAAAATATCCATATCGTTCATTCAACGCCCTTTCTATGGAACGCTGTTCAATTTTGCATTCCGTTCACAATCCTGAAAAGAAGCGGCATATGGAGATAATTCTTTAATTCTCATTGTTCTTCAAAAAATTTCCACCTTCTTAAGTGATTGGGAAGAAATTGCCAAGTAACAGGAAATGATAAATATAAATTTCAATTGACAAATCAAATTATCTACACTGTGTGCTATGCGAGCAAAGAAGTTCTGTCCTTGGCAATTTATTTGATAAATGTAAGAGTTTTGATTATATACTCACCGGAAAATTCCAATTTTACTAAATTGAACAGAGATTTGGACGATATCAAATGATGGTAGGGGCAAACTATTTTATCTTCATAAGCCAACTTCTTGAAGCAGAAAAAGCTCTTCGCTTGAGAGATTTTTTGAAGTATACCAAAGTTTTAACAACAGAGTTGTCCAGAATATTTGAAGAAGCCAATGAATTGGAATGTGAAGGGAGCTTATATTTTGCTTTTAACATCTGCAACAAACGCTTTAAGATATTAATTGGGTTTACCAATGAAGATACCGCATTAAATGATACTCTTTACTACATCTATGGCAAAGTCAGGTTCTTTAAAAAATTCTGGTTCTAGCGGCAATAATATTTTAATTGAAGACAGTTCTTTTGATATAACTAATATCCAAGCTACCGCTGAAGAAGAAGCTGAGAAAAGCAGTTTAATTGAAATGATATTTGGATGAGGAATAATAACTCCTTCAAACTTCCTATTTTTTACATGAACAACTTTCTAAATATCAGTATAAAGAGCCCAGATTTAAGGGAAAAGTTATTCCACGCTTCATCTGCTACCAATATTTTCAATTGTGTGGCATTTCAAAAAAATAATGGGAATGAAAATGCATTCTCACTTCAGGATAAAAAATGTAAATCGAGTGAAAAATACCAATACTTATTAATGAAGATTTCATGTAAAGTGCTCAATAACAACTTTAAGAACTTTAGAAATTCAAAAAATTATGAAATTTTTTAAGTCTCAAACGGAAAAAAGAATCAAAATCTTATTGTCAACAAGGAAAAGCTGCAAAATTATCCTGCAAGACTACCAAAAAAAACTGTTAGAGGAATATTCTTGATAACCTCTTTTTGGTTCAAATAATATTTTCATTAATATTTGATAATACACAGTCATAAACTTATGTTACAATAAAAGGTCTCACTTTAAGGGAATTGATAAAAATATTGCTAAAATATTCATTTCTGTTCGATATTTGGTTATTCACAAACTTTTGATGATATTGGAGAACTATCGACAGTTATTCTTCTTAATTTTAGGTTATAAACTCGTTCAGGTTAAAAACTGGTGGCAATCCAGTCTATAGATACTTTTGGGAAAAATGAATGAAATCTCGCAAGTGTTTACAATAACTCATACTTTATAAAACTCTATACTATAAAATATGAGTTGACAAATTATCAATATTTTATAACTTTTTTTAAGGAGAACATTGAGTAACTAAGTGGGAGTGTGATCATAAAGAACCAGATACAATACCGATACTACGCCTAGTATATGAATAAATTGATAAATATTCCTTAAAATATCAAGCATAAGTTTACAAAGATTTTAATGATAATGGTATACATTATTACCGTTAAAGGTTATGTATTATAAGAATATATATCAGATAATGAGTTTTCCTTATTATGTTCTTTTTATTGGAACTAAATTTTCTTATCTTCACTACCACTTTCTGAAGATGAGCTACTTTTATTGATATCAGTTGTATCATCAGCGTCCAGAGTATTTGTAATGCTGTTAAAGAAATCTCTACAAATAGTAGGTCTTACATATTTCCCTAAAGTACTCTCAGTGGAAGGAGTATGATAACCAGTGGAGTCATTATCTGTATCCATTAAGTCGGTGGCTTTATCAGATCCATTTTTCTTGTGTAAAGTTGTCAAAGGAGACAAAGAATGCTTGATGACGAATGACTGATCACCTATGGAATTGTTTCCCGACGTTGAATTATCCCTAATTCCAAATGGGGCAATTGAGTGTGATTGTGAGAGATTTTCATCTATTGGTTCATTAGAATCTAAATTAATACTTGAAAGCTTTGAAATATTTTTACTTAACTCTTGTTTATCATCATCATAGGCAACAAGTACTTCAGATTCAGAATCTATTACTTTAGCCTTAGATATTGACCTTGACGCACAATCTGCTGATTCCTCATTTTTAGGGTTATTGTCGAAAGTAGGATATTTTTTAGCTGCATGAGGATTACAAGATGTGGTCGTTTTGAAATAGGAAGGAATATTTTCGTCGTCCTCACGCTCGACACTCGTATCTTCTACAGAATGATCTCTTAAATTTTCTTCGTTCTCTGGAACATTAGTTAATTCTTCAGAGTTGAGCTGAAATTTACTCATTTCATCGTTACTTAAATAAGAACTACCTGTCTTATTACTCTGTCTGCCAAAAAGGGGTCTGTCAAACATATATTTGATTTCTGCCATGGTAGTACTAGAACCCGAATGAGTAGATTCATTACTAGGATCGTCATCTTCTGAATATTCTACCCATCTCAAAAACTTATTACACTTAATTTTATCGTCATTATCATCTAAAATTGTAGAAGATGAAGGAATTGTATGTGTAGAATAACTGTTAAAGGTGTCTACTTCCTTGTCCATTACGATTGATCCATCTTCGATGGCTGAAGAATTGTCTTTAAGCTCACTTACATTCAAACTTCTTAACTTACTTAGATTTGTATAAGCCTCTTTGTTAATACTTTTGGGAGGAATTGTACCAGTGGCACTTTTGTCATCTGTTTCCTGTGCACCACTGTTATACACTTCAGTCAATCTTTTATAAGAACTCCTACTTGTTATTCTTTCATCATGTTTGACATAATGTTTGGTAACACTATGAGATTTTATTTTTGAAGAATTTTCGGCCCCATTATTTCCTTTGTTATTATATTTTTTGTAATTACGATGTCCATCATTCTTGGTATAGTTTAAATTTGATGTAATAGGATCCTCATTAGGTTTAAGGAGTATTGGCCCACCGAGTGTAAGTTTAATATCTCCATTTTCAGTACTGGAGTCTCTACGAGTCCTCCTCATATTATTTTCTCCTTCATCTTTCTTGATATTGACACTACTATGTAAATATTTTGGATTGATATTTGGATTTAATGATTCGGAATTTCTCTGATCAAGTGTATTTTTCTTTGTAGAAGACCAACTTGTACTTGCTTTGTTATCTTTATCTTCTTTAGTAAATCCAGGAGGGCTGTATGTATATTGAATCTCACCAACTTTTTCGTCATTCTCAATTGATTGATTACTATGCTCGTTAAAATCTTTTGATTCAGACATAAAATCATCGCTACTTTCAGTACCAAAGTATGAAGGAGTTCTAATCAGATCCTCGTTATTTGTTAATTGTGGATTTGAAGAGTGACTCTTATGAGATTCTGAATACGCATCTTCATTGTTCTCATAATGTATTTTTCCAACACTGTTAAAATCCGTATTAATAAATGTAGAATTTTTTCTAATGTATTTTATGGAATAGTTGTCTATAGATGCCATTGTACTTTGACCTTCATCATCATATTGTTGCAGTGAATCAATACCAATTGATGTTGGATGCCCTTCTCCTAATTGAGATTGTTGCATCGTTGAATTTCTAGAAAGATCTATAGATAAAGTGTCATAAACGTTTTTCTCAAGTTTATCAATAGAACCATAGCGACTTTTCAATGCATCAAACATACTCTTTGTGTGAGCACGACTTCGTGTTTCAACAACTACATTTATCTAATTTAATAATAAATGTTAAGAAGAGTTAAAATAATAAATATACATTTAAATAATCTAAAACGATATTATGTTACAGATCAATTCTTGTAAAGTTACGAGATTTACCAATGGACATAAGTAAAATTGCATTTAGGGATAATAAATTAATTATCTGTTCCATTATATTAAAGAGCCTTACGCAATACATATATGTATTTTGATCTAAACATCGTTACATTTTTGTATCATTAATTATCAAAGTTAAAAATAAGATTATTATAGAAATTATGATAATTATATTTAGATACATAGTTTGTAGATGCAACAAAATCATTGAGATCAAGTTCGGAAAAAGTAATTTCAAAAACATAAATATAATGTTTATTACCTCTAGAGAGAAGACGTCATTATGAACCCATACTCTATCATTTAAAATATCCTTAATAGTAACACCTTCTTCGTGTAACAAATCAACAAGTTCAGCTACACCACCTGGACGATCTCTCACATTAATAGCAAATTTAACCAGTCTACCATCAGCTGCTAAACCCCTTTCGAGGCATCTTCCAAAAATAGTAGAATCAATATTACCCCCACATAAGGGAATAACGACTCTGTTAATTAAAGTGTCATTACATTCGTTTTACAGTCCATCAAGAGCTTTACCTTTTTCCTTTGAGTTCTGGAAGTAATCCTGAGAGTATTGCAGCCACTCCAACTGCACCTGCTCCTTCAACAATAGCTTTTTCTATTTCTACAATACGAAGTATGGATAAAGCAATCGATTCCTCATTTACAGTTACAATTTTATCAATCAATGGAGCTTCATAGATATGTTGGAGTAAGATAATGAAATTATAAATTCAGATAATATTAGTAAAAAATTAGCTCAAAATGAGCATTTCATTCATTGTACCTGCCGTTACATAGGAATTAACTCCAACTTTCGAGACTACTAAACCATCAGCCAAGGAAGTTTGACAGTCCGTGTTTACTGGTTTTCCATATTTCATAGCATTCGAGAAACTTGGAGCACGCTCTGGTTCTACTCCCTATTAAAAATGTTTTTATCAATCAATAGTATCTATCTAAATAAATATACTTACAATGATAATCACGTCAGGTTTTAATGTTTTGATTGCTTTTGCCACACCTGCAATCAAACCTCCACCTCCAATGGGCACAACTACCGCTTCTAGGTCTGGTGTCTGTTCTAAAATTTCTAATCCCATTGTTCCAGCCCCAGCAAGTACACGAGGATGATCATATCTGTCATAACACAGAGTATAATCTATTAATAAATAAGTTTTTAAGGAAGGAATATTTTTAAGAATTAAAACAAAATATTTTCTGGAATACGAAAAGACATATAACATGTACTGACAACTAAATATGTTACAGAACAGTCTTCTCCGTTCACACAATAGCTTATTTAGTATTTACCCGTCTATATAGATACAGCCATTTTTTCTAGATAATTGCATTGCTTTATCTTTGGATTCAATGATATTTTCTCCATATATGATAACTTGTGCTCCATATTTTTTACAATTTTCTATTTTCATAATGGGAGCACTTTTTGGCATTACAACAGTAACGGGGATTCCGAGTTGGTCACCTTGATAAGAAATCGCAAGTGCATGATTTCCATTGGATGCAGTAATAACTCCTTTAGTTTTGTTATCCTCATTCAATCCAATTAATGCATATCGCGCCCCCCGGTCTTTGAAACTTCCTGTTTTTTGCATATAGTCCTTCTTAAAATATAAATCGATTCCCGTATATTCTAACATATGAGACTTCTATAAAATATATTATTTAAAGGATATTATCAATCAGATATGTAGTATAAATAAGTACTTACAACACACGGTGAGCAAATAATACCATCTTTGATTTTAAAATAGGCTGTACTAATACTCTCAAAGTCGACTACTCTGGGATTTTGAGGATCACAGTAAGGATCTATTTGCTCCATATTATCCCTGAGTGGCTCAAATACAAGTAATTGCTTGTTATAACCAATGGAAAAGTTACTTAATAGCCAATGATAAAGTACATTTATGAAGCTTAAGTCCAGTCTGATTACTTTTAACTTCACTCAACAAAATTTACAGAAGTTCATTTATACGAAAGAGAATAAAATAATAATGATTATGAAAGTTTTCTTCTCTTAACAAATTTCAATTCAATATAAATATTGAAATAGTTGTATAAAAATCAATGTTTGTTCTACACAAATCTGAAGTATACAATCAATTAAAGTAACTTTCCTAGTTATAATCATTAATTATTTGGATTTTTAACCTCTCATCCAACGGTTTTCTATATTTACATATATGCAGGATACTGCAATGTCTGCATATTTCTTCTGTCTGACAATCATAAATCTATTATTTAATATTGAATAGATTTTGATGATTGAGATTATAGGTACATGGATTATAATTGAATTGGAAAAAAGTATATATATTTCATCAAAGGGAAAGGTGAATGAGGAGTCAGGTCATTTTCTATAAAATACAATAAAGAAAACATAAGGCATATACTATATACGAATATTTAAAAGCCTTAATTTTGTTTCACTTAACATAACATTCACAAATACATATTATAAGTATATCATTTATAGCATTTCTTTTGATGAAACGTAAAATATATAATTTGTAAGAGATCAGAGTTTTAACCTATATAGCAATATATACAGGCTTGTAAGGGTTCCGCCATTTCGGCGTTCCGTCCCTTTTTCTTATTTCGTTCAGCCATTATTTCTGTTCTGTATTCCAAGATGGAGGGGAAAAGGCAAAGTATAGCCGATTTTATTTACGTCTAGCTTAGCAACAAGATAAGAAAAACTGGAAACTAGACTAGTCGATAAACTCCAGGAATGACCGCAACCTCACCTACGCGGTCGATGAGGTTCCACCAGGGCAATGTTGGCATGATGCATCCCCTTCTGGGCCCCTGCCACAAAATAGGTCTCCCAAGCGTTCATCTTTGCTTTATCCGCCTTTTAAATCATATTTAACAAGGTAAAAAAAAACAAATTAAACTTTGATTTCTTGAATTATTTAATTATTGTAAGTACTCTTGGAAGAGAACGTTAAAATCTCATTTTTAGCGTTCAGCTAAGCGCACGTTCCATGGAACGCCGTTCAATTTTGCTTTCCGCTCACAAGCCTGAATATATACATATAATTTAATTCATGAAATGAACAACAGATTTACATATATTTATATCAATGTAACTTGACGAGTCCTTTTCGGAGTATTTGGAGATGCAGGGACGGGATCTTCCTTCCCCTGATTCGTTTTCTCTAAAATCTCCATTTTTCGAGTATGAAATTCTTTTTGCATATTATACACAAAAATCTTGTGTCTTCGAAGTCGTTCATATTTTAATTGTTCTTTTTCTTCTCTGTAGGAATCACATTCAATGCACCATCTTAGACAGTCAGGAGGAGATAAAACTGGCTTGCTCTGTAAAATATATAGAATTTATATTATTATTTTGAATGGATGTTCATAATTATGGAAAACCACATATTAGTTCAGTAATAACATGATGCACAATATAAATATAATCCTTGTTCAAAACCTAAGTAAGTATGTCCAATGCACATATCACTAGTAAATATTGCATCTGAACAAATTGAAACCAATACAATGCTTAAATAGATATTGTCTTATCTTCAGTAAAGTAATTAGTGTATTATTTTGCAGCTTTGAGTAAATAATATCACCCATTATTTAATCAAACAATATGAATGTTTTCAAAATAATTTTAAATCTTTACAAGAAAGCAAACTAAATCATTCTCAAGGATTTGAATATTGGTCAAATTGAGATACCGGTAAAAACCTCGCCTGAGACAATGTCCTAATCAAGTCGTTATCTTTATTGTATCACGCAACCTTTCCTCCAAAAGAAACAAGGGGGAAAAGCCCCAAAATCATTAGGTAGTTAGCCAAATAAGTCAATCATACCAACCACTATTTATATCTTATATACTCGCAGACTATTACTGTCGTATTATACGAGGGATCACCACGGAATTGATTATATGGTCTTTTGGAAACGGAATATATGTATAAAATAACGTATTACTTTGTAAATTTATGAAAAAGAATAAATTATGAAATAGCCATGAGGTATATAGGGAGAAAAAGGAATCGACAGCTGACAACAAAATACATAGGGTATTTCTGTGCTAGCAAGGTGTGTAATAAATATGGCGTTCTTGAGATGCGACATATCTGCTGACAAAGATCACATAGTATTACCATAGAAAGATGATGAAAAGAAGTTGACGCCTTCGAAGTTGACCAAAGCATTCAATTTGTAGTAGTAATTTATAGGTATGTTAATAACATATAGAGAGCTTTAAATATTTTTATATTGATCATCCCCGTATTTTTTATTTAATTATATTTTTTCTTTATAAAACTATATAGGTTTTTTAGAAGTATAAGATGAGATTTGGAGAGATTGGCGTATAAATAATTATATTTTCCATTAATTTAGTCAACTTATCTTCGGCTTCAAAAAATGTCCCTTGCTTTTGCTCAGCGTATGTATGTATATTACTCGCTTGATATCTTAGAATTTATAAAATATGGAAGAATAAGTAATAAAAGTATTCGTTTTTTTGTTCATATAATTATTTTTTTAATCTACACTCACTGCAATATAATCAATATTCGCATCTCTGCTAATAATTGATTAATTAAACATTTTTTTACTTGTTGATATCTTAATAAATTTGTACTTCAGGTACTGAATTATCACATCACGCATCCGTCACATCTCAAATAAATGGGAAATATTTAATTGTATATATTAGTGTTGAGACTTGGTCCAGCACCGATTTTTTTTTTTGGTTCGGTCTTAGATGATTTTTTCTAGACCGCAATTTTTCGGTCCAGACCACGGTCTCAGAATGTTGATCGATTTTTTTCAGTCTCAATGTATGGAGCGAATTTCTTCATAATGCCGTGTCAAAGCCCAAAAATTCTTATTTTCAAAATTAAAAGGTTCCGTGAATTCAAGCGTTTCTTGTTTTTAACAGGTTTATCCCACTTACATTCGTTTCCTTTCTTTTTTCCGTTTATTGAACGCTGATTGGTTAAACAATTCACAGCAATTATTAAATAACAATACCCTAGTTTGGAAGAATTTGACTAATCACCAACTCTTTTATTACCTTTTTTTTAGTCTCTTTTTGGAAGAAAGATTCAATTATGTGATTAAGCAGATAAAATACACCACAAATAACGTACATTCTCCCAAAATTGAAAATGTTACACGAAATAATTTAATTATAGGGTTATTATTTAAAAATAGCAAACATTTTAAACAAGAAAAGCTTGTGTTCACAGAATAGGAGATCGTTGATATTTGAGCAATATACATAATATATTGCCAAGTTCAAAGAAATAAATTTTCAGTTGATTTGACAAGAGACGGTCATGCAATGAGAGAATTTACCTAAATGTATATAAAACTACACCTAACTATGTCAAAATCTATGATAAGCTTTCAAAAAATTTAAATAATTAAACAATATTATCTCATCTTGTTTCAGATAGAAACACTCAAGTTTTACTTCAAGTAAATTTACTCTGATAGTTGTTAAACCATGGCAAAAATAGTCAAACGGAACAGTGGAGTGTACAACTCAAATACAGTATAAACTACGTAACTCCGTATTTATTGTATGATAACCATTAGACATACATAAAGTAGATAGGCCTTTCTTGGAGTAGAGAGAGATTTTTTTATTTTCATTTCCGTGACTCAATATTCAATTTCCTATTATATAAATCTTCTTGTTGTTTTTTATCAAATACAAAAAGTTGGTTTAAAAAAGGTTTATGTTCATATTCAAAAAGTATTTATTCAACATTGCAAGTAATTATTGTCCCTAACACATATATAAATGATATATTTGTAATTTGAATGGATCACACTTTTTACTGGTCCCTCAAACTTTCCTCAAAAAAGAGTCCCCAATCAGTGGGGCATAAGCAAAGTAAAAAAAAATTGATTTGTATGGTCATATGTAGTTTGAAAGACCAGCATAAATTCCTCAAGAAGGTATTCCTTTTCAATTTATTTTTGTTAACTCAAATACAGTTTTGTATTTAATATGTCGTAAATTCGCTAACACTAAAATAGGCATTGTATTTTGTACTCAGCTGTGGATTCCCTTGTTTCACTTGATACGTCAAGGCAATTTCAACTCTTTGGATAAATAAACAAAGTAATGAGTGATGCTATGGTTAAATATAATCCGTTTCTAAAACGACAAAATTCATATTTCTTGATGATTTTTTTAAACAGGCTTTTCTGTAGAACCCTTAGTAGTACAGCTTTAAAAATAAGTTTATCAGATTCATCAGACAATTTTGTATAAGTTCTGTTTTACGAAGCGTTGAAAATATCCTCCGAATACCATCTGGTACAAAATTGGCTTTCAGACAATTTGGAGATGTTCTGGTCTAAGGAAAAGTGGCCCGGTAGCTCCGCGGACTGCAATCCTTTGGACTATTTCGTGGGGGGGTGTCTTGGAGAGGGAGTCTAACAAGTGTGCTCACAACAATTTGGCTTCTCTGAGAGCCTCCATTAATGAGGCTGTGAACAATATGAATAAAGATCACCTTACCAAGGCGTGCAGAAGATTCCGTGCCAGGTTGCAGGCCGTGGTTGAGGCTAAGGGTGGTTGGATTGAATGATTAGATTCATGGAGGATCCCTACGTTTGCATTTAAATGGATTTGTATATACCTCTACTAATTTAAGAAATAAAATGGTTTCTGTCCTGGTGTCGAAAATTCTTAAAATTGTAAAACTGCATCCTGTATATATTGGGCATCTCAATATTTCTATGAAGAAATTTTGGCCATCATATAAAAATATAAATGCATAGCCACGCTTTTAATACAATATTCTAATACAGTATCGAGTAAAATACTATATATGATTTTAATATTATGAAATATATATATATATGTGATTCATTTTAAAAACGGTGAAGAAATAATATTAGAATGATGGGCTTGGAGTAGTTGGTATGATTTACTTATTTGGCTAACTACTTCATGACTTGGGGCTATTTTCATATTTATTTTGTGGGAAAGGTTGCGTGATACCTGTCAAATTTACAAATAATAACTATATCAAACAATATTCTCATTCCAGGAGTTGTATTACTTTGTCGACAGATAGAGACACTCATGATTGTTTTGTAAACAAACTAATTTGAGTAAACAACGTTCATGCCCCGTTCTTAGTTACTTCCCAATTTTGGGACTATTCTTCAGTAACAGTAGGGAATTTCTCACAGCTTAATATTAGCGGATTCCAGTTCAGGGAATCCATGTTTAGAGCACAAATTAACAGTTTTAGAAGTAGAAATATAAACAGCTGACAAATAAATATAGTATAATCACAGCTCACAAAGATGTAGTGTATTTTATTTTCAGCTCTCGGTATTAATTTTCATAAGTTGATTTTTGAATTATTTAAAGTAGCGGACTCATCTTATTACCAACTCGACAAGATATTTGATAGGATTTTGAAATTTATATCAATCGAGGGCATTTGTTTAGAATTCCTATGATTTCCCTAGTTTGCCATTGATACTTACTTTGATAATATTATCTAATCAATGAGTATAATAGTTAATAACTATTATCTGGATAGTAATTAGAATTTGTCAACGAGAAGAATATTTTTTTCTTCAAATTTTTCCTTGTCCTTTTTGTCAGTCAAGGTTGATAGGGGGTTAAAAAGCTGGTTGTGAATGTATGTGAAGAGTGAGCGTAAATGTGCCGTTTGTTATTGGGGTCCTGATTGGAGGGACTACGGAGGAGTCCCCATCAATAGATCGATAAATACTACTACTGAAAACATCATCATGGTCCTGTTATATGCGCTCTTATTTATTTAATTCACAAATTTGAATCATTTCAATCATTAAAGACACGTATGAAAAAAAAAAAAAAAAGAATAAAGTCAAAACAAACTATGACTTAATGATATAATTTAGTCAATGGCAGAACTTTTATGTAGATACAAATCAAATCTTCTCAAAGATTAAACATACAATGTATTTCATTTAAAAATTGAGGAGATGCGTTTGTATTCAAAAATAAAATAGTTTATAAAATAAAATTTGCCTTTTTCACTGGTTTCGGCTCGGGTGGAAGTAATATATTCAAAGGAGAAATGCCGTTTAATTTTGATACAGGAGGAGATGAGAGAGGAGGTATTTGATTTTGAAGACTCTTATTGTTTAGCATTATTTTGGGAGCTTCTTCGGGTGGATGAGAGGGTAATTGGAAATGAACTTGTTGAGCGAATGGTTTATTTGATGGTGCCAAAGGGTAAGTCGACGGATTTTGAAGAGGGAATGGCTCTGGGGGAGATGAAGGAATGGCAGGGGGTGGATGAATTGAAGGATTCATTATTGGTAGTTTTTCTAATGATGATGAGTAATAAGTGCTGTTAGTCTTGTAGGAAATGCATTCTGAGTTAGAGCATTCTGAAAAAGCAAAAAAAATAAAAAAATTGTTGAATGGAAAATTTTAATGGACAATTCATATTTTTTCGTGAATAAATGTTTAATAATTAATTATCAACAAAAAGGTTATTCAATAAAACAATGATTACTTTATTGTTAGGTTCAATCCACTCTCACACGTTCCATTTATCACACACAGTCCTCCTCATTTTTACCTGAAATTTGCCCATTTACTACTGTAGTAGGTGATGCTCCTTCACTGAAAGAGAGTTTTGACTCTCTAGAAGCTATTGATTCTGTTCGACTCCTAAAAATAGTATCTTCAACACCATTATTCACCTCAGAAGCAGTTCCAGGAATTTCTTCTAGGCGGGAATAACGATTCCTTAGAGCTTTGAACATTTCTTCCGTGTGGTTTATATTACGGGTCTCAGCAACAACTTTGATCTATTGAATAGACATTTTTTTTTTTTCAAACGCAAACAATACTTTTTATTATAACTAAACATATATTATGTTGCATTTTGCATGTCAAATCTCAAGAAACATAAGTAATCTATACATAGTTCCTAGAATCATTTGCAAACCAACGGTATTATTGCTGGTTTAAAGAAAACAAAAGTATTGAGTTAATAATAACATTTACTTTTATGATAGAGGTAATATTGTCTTAGTTTCTTTAATTATGTTTTGAAATATAAATAGGATTACCAGTGTACAGGGAATACAATTTATTAATGTACTTTTTATAGTAGCTAATATACTTATAGAAACAAATCATTCCTCATTACAGGAAGTCATATTTATGCATACTAGGAATTGAAGTAAAAAATATATAATAATCTAAGTAGGCTTATTCCTTGAGCATAAACACTTCTTATTTAAAGTTGCTTAAATACTCACAGTTATAAGTGAAGCAAAATAAATTTAAAACTTGTTAATATATCAAGACATACCTCAACAGAGAAAATGTCATTTCGAATCCAAGCTCTTTCATGAACAATATCCTTGATAGATACTCCTAATTTACGAAGGAGCTCAGTAAGTTCAGCAACACCTCCTGGTCGATCGCTCACTGTGACAATAAACTTTACCAAACGTCCATCAGCTGCCAATCCTCGCTCCAAACATCTTCCTAATACAGTGGTGTCGATATTTCCACCACATAGCGGTACTACGACTCTAAAGGTAGGAAATGATTAATAATTGAATGAATTAAACCAAGAGTGAAAATTCGTACTTCTTTCCTTTTAACTCTGGCAAAAGTCCGGCTAAAATGGCAGCAACCCCGGAAGCACCTCCGCCTTCAACAACAGATTTTTCTAACTCAACCAAGCGAAGAATGGAAATGGCAATCCACTCCTCGGAGACACTTACCATTTTATCCACAAGTGGGCCTGTTAATAAAGACGCAAAAAATTTAATTATAGTATTTTAGGATGATTAAGCTTGATAACTTAGTTAATATTATAGATACCTGCAGTTGCTAAAGCGTTTACTCCAACAGTTGGAACAGTCAGACCATCAGCCAGAGAGCCCAGAGTCTTCGTTTCAATGGGTTTTCCATGCTTTAACGCATTTGTGAAACTTGCACAACGTTCTGGCTCAACTCCCTAAATAAAAAAACACAATTATAACCCTATTTCTACAGCTTATATAATCAGATTATAAATAGTATATGGGCTAAAAAGTTCCAGCTTTACACATAGATGAGGATATTTGTATTCAATTCACTTCATTTTGAGTTAGTACCAACCTTTAAAAGATATCTATAAAAATGGCACTTCAAATTTTTCTTTAGTTTGGAAGTGAGTTATTGTGCTAAGTGTATTACATTTTTGTTTCTTCCAAAACAATGGACCAAAAGCAATTCCGTGTGCTAACTTTTCGATAACTAAATAGCAATCAAAAATGAATAAATGAAAGTATAAATATAATTTCATATTTGTTGGGAAGCACTTTCCTTAAAAGCAGTGACCTCGCGTATTTTTTCAACAAATATACGCCAAGAATAATTTATAAGATTTAATGTCAAGATATTTTAATTATCTTTTATGGACTGGTGAGCTTAAAAATAGTTTAGCAAATCTCATTGTAAGACTTTATATACATTAAAAAGTTGGAACATTGTTGAGGTTTGAATATTAGACTTCGATTTTGGGTGGGGAAATGTAGCTCCGATTTCGTCCTCAAATATTTCCATTTTTAATTACTCATAATTTATACTAGAAATTTGAGTAATCATAACTCGAATGTTACAAATTTTGATTATCATTCGAGTTCAAGTCAAGTCGAATTTTCAAAAAATAGGAGGTATTCGGCCATATATATTGAAATAGGAATCAGGAGATATTTTTTATTTATTTTCCAAAGCTGTTTTCATTATTATTTTATTTTTGAAGAGAGAACCACAAGTATACAGAAATCACAAATGTGTGAAAGACAAAGAGTTCTTCTGAGGATTTGTTGGGTATTCTTTAATGTAGGACTCGGGCTAGAGTTAAGGATTGATGTGGGAATAACCTGCCCGTAC
Source organism: Lepeophtheirus salmonis (assembly GCF_016086655.4). Lineage (NCBI taxonomy): Eukaryota > Metazoa > Arthropoda > Copepoda > Siphonostomatoida > Caligidae > Lepeophtheirus > Lepeophtheirus salmonis. The sequence goes on from NC_052143.2 coordinate 3,161,468, forward strand.
CATTGGTAGATACGGAGTGGAATTTGCATCTTATGGATACTCGCAGTTATTCCAAAGAAGCGTCGTGCCAGCCACACTGTTCTCTTCCAAATCATTCTTCAAATTGTCAGGATTAGCACATTAGTTTTCAAGATTTTTTATTTTCAAAAGGCAGAACATATTTTATGTATCACTATTAACACAGCGACGGCCCTTATTTATTCTGTCTAGTCTAGTACCGTCTTAGGATGGTTCCTATCAGTTCTTGGGCCCATTTTTAGACTTTATAAGCTTTTAGGACTGAACGAGCGAGGTTTGAGAATAAACTGAACAGGACTGCAGTCTTCAGTCCTAAATGAGGACCGATACAACACTAATTACTATATACAGGGGGGTTCAAATAAATTTGGGATATTTTTAAAAGCTTAAATGAACAAACTAGATGAAAAGGAACAATATTTGTTTTAATTATTCGAAAGCTTCTTTGAATGATATTCAACTATTTATAATCAAATTCGCCTCTCTTGATAAACTCGGTGACAAGAAGCCAGAAGCTTGGGTAGGCAAGGGTGACCTCGTGCTGATTGAACTACGGATTGTACAGGTAATGAACTTCTTCAGGGCATCCACAGACGAATTGTACTTGTCACAGGGCTCATACTCCACTCTCTCCCAGAGATAACATCGAATGGGTTCAGGTCCGGCTACCAAAAGTGAGGAAACTTTGTGCCCAAGACATCCTGCACTTTTTTGGCCTTGTGGCCCGGTGCACTGTTTTGTTGGAAGGTATAAATTCTTTCTTAGGCTACTCCACCCATTCAGGGAATGTAAATTGAAAGTGCAAAAACCGAACCAGTAAACTGGTGAAAATGGATCTGCATGTTGTCCTTAGAGCCTGCCAATGCTTCCAGCGCTGTGTGGCCGAAGTTATTAGGAGAGGGGAATCTCATTATGAATAATTGAATGTAGCTTTCAAATAGTAAAAATGTATGGTTCTGTCACATCTAGTTCGTTCGTTATTAGCATTTAAAGATTTTTCCAATTTATCAGGGCCACCCCGTATATTTATATAGAGCGGTGATGGGAAGGAAGGAGAAGGGTTGCTTCTCTTATTATTTCGTCTCCATTCTCCTCAGAACTTTACCATAATATTCATAAATCATTAGAAAATAATTGTATCTTCAATTTAAATAGTAAGAACTTTTTTATCATATTCTAAATTTTATTACCAAAAAAAGAAAAGAAAAAAAGGGAATTTTTTTATGCTAACGAAATTAAGAGAGAAAACGTATATTTTCCCTATCTATAATTTAAAATAAAAACTTTATATTGGCAAAATAATTTCATTTATATGTCGAAACAACATAGGTCTATGTTTCTATGTTATTTATTAGTAATTGTATTATCATTTTATCAACAGTGCTGCATTACATAAGTTTTATCTGTGTATATGTACGTTGTACATGAATTATCTGACTCATTATACGAAACTAACTCTTTCAACAGGGGCACATTACACATTTTGATTTATGACCTCATTATGACCGTACTGTACAATAATTACATATTCATAAGGGGTATCCACAGGGGTTGAGCTGGAGGGGCTGTAGCTCCCCCCCCCAAAAAAAAAAAATTTATAGAATTTTTCCTTTCTAATATAAAATTTAATAGTTAAATTTTTTTTCAAAAATTTCAAATATTAAATTTATTTTATTTTTAGATTTTTTTCAAAAAATTTACTTTTCTGTGAATATCTATATATTTCAAATTTTTTCTTCAAAAAATTTATATTTTAAATTTAATTTTCGAACTTTATTTCCAAAAAAGGAAATATTTAATTTTTTTTTTCAATAAAATTTGATTTTTTGTGAACAGCTTTGGATAATTAAAAAAAAAAATTAATTTAATTTTTTGAGAATAGCTATAGATTTTTGAAATTTGTACGAAAAATTTAACGTTTTTCAAATAATTTTCCTAATTTGTTCAAAGAATTTAATGTTTCAATTTTTTTTTTACTTTTTTTCAAAGAAATTATTTTAAATACCTATTCCCCCTTCAAATATATTACTTTAGACACCTCCGTTCATAATTATAACTGTTATCATATCTTCCCCATTTCATTGAATCGGAACGGTGTTTTATGAGGGGATGTGATAAAAAAAGGAATTTGAGTTATTTCTACTCCTAGTTATAAATTTAACGGTACGTTCTTTCTTATAATTAGATAAAAATTTATACATGTATGTAAATAAAATATATAGTCAAAGGTACTTACAATGATTGTAACTTCTGGCTTCATAGTTTTAACTGCCTTTGCAACCCCAGCTATGAGACCTCCACCACCAACAGGAATAACAATTGCGTTGACGTCAGGCACTTGCTCAAGAATCTCTAGTCCCATTGTTCCTTGTCCTGCAAGGATGTTTGGGTGGTCATATCTAATTAAATGAAGAAAAATTGAACAAATATCAGGAGTGTCCAAAGCGCAAATTAAGGAGTTAAAACTTTTTCCAAGTATATTCCCTCATTTCAATTTTTTAATTTAATAATTGAAATATAATTTTTGAAAATTTTTGTAAACAACTGTGGATTTTTGAAAATGAAAAACAAAAAAATACATTTGAAATTTAACTTTTGACATTTCTTTCCGAAAAAATTAATTTTTTTGTAAACAGTAGTTGATTTTTATAATACTTTCGAGAAAAAAATCATATTTAAAGTTTTCTTTTAAAAAATCTAATATTTGAAAACAAAATTTGGATTTAATTTTTGATTTTTTTATCCAAAAATCTAAATTTTTGTCATCAGCATTTTTGAAAAAATTATCTGAAAAATTTAATTTTTGATTTTTTTATCCAAAAATCTAAATTTTTGTAATCAGCATTTTTGAAAAAATTATCTGAAAAATTTAATTTTTTGAGAATAACTATGGATTTTTGAAATTTTTTCGAAAAAAATGAATATTTGAATTTTTTTTTGTTAAATTTGATCTTTCAAATTTAATTATCAAATTTTTTTCAAAAATAAAATATTATTGGATTTAAAAAAACTTCCAAAAGTAAAAGTATATTAACTTAGTCTGAATGTTAGAGAAAAAATAATAAATATATTTAATAAAAATTTATTCTTCAACTGCTTAATTTTTGTCACAAATTGCCAAAATTAAGTGTTGATTAATCTATTATTCATTTATTTCATTATGAGACTGCTTCAATAGTTGGTTTGGACGGCTATTAAAACCGTTGTAACACAAATCATGACAAATGCTAAACAAATAAATAATTTAGAAAAAGAAAAAATGTTGAAAGAAGAGAAAGAGTCAACCAATCAATGATTGAGATTCAGCGGAAATGTGAATGAATCAATCATCTGGAGTTTTTTGTACCAAGTCAAGTCCTTATCAACCATTTTACATCCCAAAGTATTATCTGACTCTATATTATCAATAATTATGTGTTTTTCATTGGAATAGTTAGTAGATAATTACTTAGTATTGAAGGATGAGTCATCATCAAATATATTTGTTTAAGTAAAAAGTTATGAGCATTTGTCGCTAGATGTCTTTAGTGAGCTATATTTCATAATAAGTGCATTGTATCAACAAAAAAAAAAAAAAAAAAAAAACATGGATAAAAGTTAAGGGTACGCTTTAAAAAAAGCTCATTTACAGTTGTGTTATACAGGCTTCAAAAAGGAAGTAGGTAAAAAATTGTTGATATGAGAGCACTTATTCAATTGTCATGAAGTGAAAATTAGGCAGAAACCCTTTTGAAAAAGTCAAGGAATAAATTTCCAATTATATTCGAATTAGAAAAAAATTCAAAATTTGTGAATATGAACTTTTAGCTAAAAAGTAGGACTGCTTTGGTCCTTAATATATACCTTAAATCGCCACAGTCCCAGTCCTTAAAAACGTTTGAATTCGTGTAGTAAAATTTATCTCTTACAAACAAGAGTTATTTGCATTATTCTAAATTTAGGATTAACTAAAATTTTTATTATTCTAAAAAGTATTAGGTTCAAGATGGTAGACATAGATTTATAGTGATGTCATTATGAGTCCTACTCTGAAGTATTCTTAAGAATTAGGACACGCTACGCTCATTCAGAAAAGTATGTTTATTTATCTACAAGGGCCAAACTATTGGTTATTTCAGGTTTGAATCACTTTCAAAAACGTTGCATAATGTTTGTTCTAAAAACCTTTGTTGATATTTGAGAAAACTTACCCATTTACATAGAGCATCCCTCGCTCTTTGGATATTTTTAGCGCAAGTACCCTTGCTTCTCCAATGTTTTGACCATGCATCATGATATTTGCACCGTATTTCTTACAATTCTCCACCTTCATAATGGGAGCTACTTGAGGCATAACCACAGTGACTGGAATTCCGAGTTGACCCCCATGATAGGCTAGGGCCAAGGCATGATTACCAGCAGAGGCAGCGATCACACCTTTCACCTTTTCCTCAGGTGAGAGCATGAGGAGTGTATAACGAGCCCCTCTCTCCTTGAAACTACCCGTAAATTGCATGTAATCCTTTTTGAAATAGATTTGCATACCAGTAAAGTCAAACATCTGGGATCTCTGTGAAAGACAGGGATTGTAAATTAATAGACAAATATATCTCCATATAAGTTACGTTCGCACAATATAGATGCACAAATTGTTTTAAATAGGAGGACAAGGCATTGAACATAAATTACCCTGTAAAAAAAAAATATCTCTTTGGATTTTGAAATTAGTTTAAGGAATGAGAATAAAAACATAAATATAATTACCATCATGAATAGTTATATTTTTTGAAATAATTAGTATATGTACATAATACTCGTACTATCTACTGCTCTCCATATATAAATAAAGAAAGTATTAATACTTAAAATGTATTAGGAGCAATTATTTAAAAACATTTTTATATGTTCAATAAAAATAACTATGACATTATTTTAAAGGTATCAAATTTCATTTGTCTTTCAATTTAAGGTAGTGACTTTAGAAAGGGAGTAAGTCCCAACTTTAAATCATTAACTGAAAGCAGATTTATATCTCAAAAAACGTATATGTTGGCTCACTTGAATCTCAAGCAAAGTCATATTCGAGGGAGCGGAAATTAGGAAAATTATTAGATTATTGTCTTTTTTAAAAACAAAATTATTCATGAAATAAAGATTAAAATCTTGTTAAATTTAAAAGAATAAAAAAATAAGTTATGTTAATCTGTTGTCATATTCAGACACGCCCTTTTCTTTGTGAAAAGCGAACCAAGCCACCTTTGTTCTTATGACAACTTTTGACTTTTGGTATGCTTTCTTGAATATAAATGAAATTGCAGATCTCAGGTGGATCCCTTTAGAAATAAATAGATACAGAGAAAAATATGAGTCTTTGACAAAATGATTACGAATGAGGTCTAACAATAAAAACACGGGCTGGAATGGTTATATTTTAAAATTGTATCTAGATTACTTCTGTATTTTAGCTAATTATCTTTTATTTTTATTGATAAATAATTTTGATTAAATATGCAAAGACTCGCAAATTCCACATATATTAAAGGTATACATCTTCTCTGGACCAGGGATGTCCAACCTGTGATCCTCGGTTTGTATTGTGGCCTACTTAATGTTTAAGTTTGGTTCACACTCATTTTTACTTAAAGTAATAATTTTTAGGAAAATTGTCACAATATCTAAACAGCTGGAGGTGGTGTTGACCTCCGCAAATAAAAGAATTTTTTAAAATTATCAATTTGGGAATCATTATTTTTTTTTAAATTAGATTTGGCCTAAATTTGAAATAAATTGGTATTTAATAGTTTTGTTCTATGAAGCCATTTTTCATGAAATTTAATTTAATAGGTTATGTAGGGCATTAAATTATTTCTTGTAAAATTGTGGTCCATTATATTAAAAGGTTAGACATCATTGCTCTAGACCTTGGTTAATAAAAATTTTCAAATACCAGTATCTACCAATTAACAAAAGCTTTAGTTTTGTTTTCTTAAACATAGACAACGAAAACAGAAATATTGGTGAATACAGTTTGAAAAGCAGAGCTCTAGAATATGGCCAACATTCTTGAGTATCTCAACCTACCCCATAAATTTGAATAGAGAACACATAATTGACATAGATATCATGTTTATCAAATATTGGGACGTACCATAACTTAAAAAATAAAATAGTAAATTTTTGTTCAAGAATGCTTTTGTTTTGGGCAGACCCAAAATGCTAAAATATAACATTATTATCATAATTTTTGATACTTTAATAAAAATTAATTATTTCCCTCCACAAAATAGATCCATTGGGTGGTCACGATATAAATACTAGAATAATAAGTACATTACTTTACCTATCTCAATTCATCAAATTGCTAATTTTTATGTGTTATGTAAACATATTGATGTGGGTCATGAAAACTCTCATTCATCTACCACACTTCTACAAAATTATAAAAATAACGCTCATATTATAAACTAGAATGGACACTTGGTAGATCACTAAACCCCCACCTAGAATCAAATGAGTTATGTATCTTAATTTGTACCAAAGTTATGGTGAATTATACATTTCTTAGTGTTCCTCTAATAGGCCAGATGGAGTTGCACTGATTAAGTATAAGTAAACATTACAGTATTGTATTTACTCCATCTGAACTAGGAATCTTCTTTGAATTCTGTATACATTAAGTATATTTCCCTCTTTAGAAACGACCGGTCGTGAGCTTACGCACATTGAGTCCAAGAGAAGAAATTCTCTCCAACGCGTTGTACATTGAACTACGTCGTTTCATGCATTTTTTACGTTATATTGACTTTTTCACTAGACCTCTTTAAGTTTAATGGTCCTAATTGTGACCATATATATTATATAATCTTCATACCAAGTTTGATCGAACTCGATTATTAACTTTTCCCGTAATCCTGATGACTAATAAACAAATTGACAAAGGCAAAAGCATAACCTCCCTTCAACTTCGTTGGCGGAGGTAAATATTATTGTTTGAGTGTTAATGCAAAAATAAATATGTAAGAGAGTTTTGTAGCCAAATAATCTCACAACATACATAGTCCTATATAGCTACGTATAATGGGTTTGAATATTAATAAATAGTGAGTTAGTTGCAGAGATGATTTGGTAGATTTTTTTTTAAACTCATGTAATGAATGAATAACAAAAATGTATCAAAATATATAGGTACATTAGAATATAATTATCTAACATACCATCCATGGACCATATATAAGCAGTCCCCTAAAATGTATTTGTATAATTTGTTAAGTGATGTCCAAATGATACACTTCCTTATTTTAATAATTACAAATAAAAATCAAAGCTACTACTTTTGAAGCATTTAATCTGGCCCTAGTAAAAAAGTGCATTCTTGTTAAACGTATTTGTCTAATATAAATATATATTGAAATAATAAATAAATAAATTTACAAATAGGCATAGCAATAACAAAATATTTCTTGAATTTTTGTATTTTTTTTGACAAATAAGTCAATAATGTCACAGGCTAATGTGAGTACATCAATTTTATTTGAAACAAATTGTCTAATTTGTGATTTACACATTTTTTAGACAGCAAATTAAGTTGAATGATTAGTTCAATTCGAAAATAACTGCATGTGAAAGTTATACGGATATTTATTTAAGAACCTTTTTGAAATATCAATTAGGGTAATATAACTTGTTCAAAAAATATAATAGCAAATTGATTAATTATACTTTTATTGGAATAAATGTATTTAATCTAATACTTAATTATTATTTGTATGTAATTTAATCATTCAAAAATGACTTTTAACTATAAGTTGTAATATAAATTAGTGAGTATATTCTATATATTGTGCACAAGTTATAACTCATACAATGTGATTGTATGAGTTCCTACCAAGAATTGAAGTGAAACATTTTGAATTAAGAATTTATATTAATAATAGCTATCAGTAGTACCAGGCATTGTGTGAAGTTATTAGCCGTCGACGAACAGACATACTCGTCAGTAATCCTCTCCGCTTTTCATGAGCACACTCGTACGCAGTGATTCAATACTTGAATGTGTTTTTAATGTTCCTTTAATTGGTCAGATGGGGTGGCACTGATTAAGTATAGATAAACATTATAGTACAGGATGGGTAACTTCAATGATAAAGCCTTTTTTTTTTTTTTCAAGTACTATCATTGGAGGGGGACATGACCATTTTTTTATTGTGTTGTTTTTTTAATTATTATAAATTATTATTGGTCTATTTGCGGGCCACACTGAGTGAGGACAAGGGCCATGTGCAGCCGCCAGTTGCCCATCTCTTTTATAGTATTACAATTACTCCATGTGACCTAGGATTGTCTTTTAATTCAATATACTTTATGTATATCCTACGCTAAGAGCATCCAAATACAAGTTATACAAAGGGAGTGGCCCGGAGTTAAGGATTAAGGATTTTCTTTTACCGGAGAATTTAATATTTGAAATATGATTTAATTTTTCTAAATTTTTTTCCAACAATTTTTCTTTTATTTTGGAATAGCTGCAGAATTTTGAACATTTCTTCTAAAAATATAATCTTTAAAAATTTTTTCCACAAAATTAGATTTTTTCTAAACAACTGTGGATTTTTGAAATTTTTATCCAAAAAAAATAATTTTTTTGAACAGATGTAGATTTTTGTTTTTTCACAAAAAAAAATTTCTTTGAAATTTTTGTGAATAGCTGTGGATTTTGGAAAATAAATTTCAAAAAAAAATATTTGAAATTTTTTCCGAAAAAATTTATTCTTTTATGAATAACTGTGGATTTTTGAAATTGTTTTGAAAAAAGGTAATATTTGAAATTTTTTCCACATTTTAGAAAAAAATCCAAAAACCAATAACCTGCTACCATAACAAACCCCCACATATCGAGCTCCAAAGAATAATTTTTCTTGATCATTTTGTTCATTGAGCTACGTCGCTCTTCTTGAGGAATTAACATTTGAGAAAATAAAAAGCATTTTTCAAGTTACCAACAACAATGAAATTTATTATTATACTACGTCCCCAGTCAACCCACATTTAGATATTAAGTGCATATTCAAAAATGACTTTTTACCAAATAAATAAACAAACAGAAAATGTTGTCTTATGAATATAGAAGATAGGATGAAGTATATTAAGTAAAAATTCCTGGAATCTGCATAAGTTATTATGTAACTTTTGACTGTTTGATAAAAATTACAAATGTATCATGTGGTACATTAAAATTTCAATATATAAGTAACTTTAATGGATCAAAATGACTAGATTGCATCAAGGTATAGTTGTCAAATAAAATGGTATTATGTCATAATTGAATTAGGTACTATACAATGAAGACATGTACAACTTCCTTTCGGGATTTTAACTGTATAATCTTTGGTTTTTATAAGGAGGGTGTCTTAGTTTTAATATTCATGGATTGGATGAGAGGATCTATGGTGCCGTTAAGTATTTCATTATGTTTTTAAATGTGAGGAAGATACATAGATAAACAGTGTAATAAAAGGAAAAAGCAGAAGTTTTACCAGTTATATTGATTACTTTGAATCCCTTTTAATACATTTGTGACAAGGTGGTCCATTGAAATCTGAACACTTACTAATTCAATAATTAATGAAGGTTGAGTGACTGAAATTAATTCATATTTCGATATATTAAAACATAAAAAATTATTTGCAGAACAAATCAAATCTAAACTCTCCAGCTTATGTACAAGTCTAGAAAATGACAATTGAACGTCAATGACTAATTTCCAGCCGTGCACTGCAAGCAGTTTGGGGCCTCCAGGACCACCGTCTACACCGTCAGCAAGCCCGAAACGTTGGAGGAAGAAGGGTTATGTCAAAAGGTCAAACTGGATCCGGAGGAGTTAAAGAAAATAGGTCAGGCCAATCCCTTCAAGTCCATAAGGGCCCATGAAATAGATCTTGTGGTTTCACACCAGACTATTCTGGGATCTATGAAAAAAAAAAAAAGTGGGCCAAAATAGCCTTGTGAGGGTGGAGAGGACAATTTTGACATTAGCGATTAAAGAAACCCATCTCCTCCGTTGCAAAACTCGTTTGAATGAGTCCCTTTAGTTCTTTCCAACACTTTTTGACGCTTTTGGCCCCCCTACACCCCCCTAACCCCTCAAATACACCTTTTGCATACATGTCGAGGGGAAGGCCTGTAGTGTCCGCCATCCAAACACCAAGGGCTTCAATGCTACTGTCAGCTAGAACGGGGACGTTATGACAGAGGACTACATCTGCAGCAGGTGCCTTCTGCCGCCACCTGGAAGCCATCATTGTCGCTAAGAGCGGCTAAATTAATGATTAAGACACCTCAGACACACATCTATTTAATGTATTAATTTTGTTGAAATTCTATTGTTAATTAATAAATTATATCTTGTTGATGTTTTTATTCTTTTACGCATATGCAAGCAAATTATATAGTGATCTTATTTAGGTCCAATGAGGGGGAGGGGGGTTGAGCTCGAGAAAAATCGATACATTAATATTAACCGTTACTTCTTATGGACCTAGGAGTATGTGACTCTATGGATAGAGTTGTAAATTGTAAGCGTTTTCGGAAATAAATAAGAAAACACCGTAAAGTATTGTAATACTCCATACAATTTGAAGAATGTTTGGGAGCAAAGCAGGTTAGCTGTCATGACGGTTGCTTATATTAGCTACAAGCACCTATAAGAGGAAGGAAATAAACACAAATCCCACTCTGCATCTTATGTCCATACTAAATTCTAGCATTTACAAGGACTTTCCATTATCAAAGTTCAGTTTGCAACAAAAACAAAGAAATCCGCCCGCTATAAGACGCCTAGGATTTACAACTCTATATATAGAGTTCAATTTGCATCATATGTATCTATGTGAAATATGTGAAAATACATTTGAACATATGTAGGTATGTATAAACTATTGAATTAATCATGAATAAATATCGTCATTGTTCTTATTATCTTTTTAAAACCTGTAAGACAGGGTTTTAATAATCATGAGTGTTGCTTGGTCATATGACAAAATAAAAAAATAAAAAATATAATTGTTCAACCTTGTAAAAGCGTCTCGTCTACATTTTGTTTTCATAACACGACGTTACCTTTATTGTACTACGAAACCTTTTGTCCTAAAGGAAACAGAAAAGAACCCCGAAATCATCTGGTAGTTAGCCAAATAATTAAATCACACCAACTGTTATTTATCCTTTAAGTACTCTAAGACTATCACTTTAATATTATTTATCCACAAGTTTTCAAATGAATTACATATTACTAAAGTCCTACATAGTATTTTATTCAATACTGCATTATAATATTGCTGGGTAAAATTTGTATTTTTATATCATAGCCAAAACTTCCTCATAGAAATAATAAAATAGCCATTATATATATACATATACGACGAGAGATAAACAAGGAATTGTATTCCTGTCCTTGTCGAAACAAAGTATAACTTTTACATAAATTAATATTTTGTCTATTTATCAAAAAGAATAAATTATAAAATGCCCATGACGTATCAATTAAGACAAGAGAATCGACAGCTGACAATAAAATACATATGTTATTTTTGTGTTAGGTAGCTACTCTGTGATAAGTTATATGATATCTCTATTTATTCTTGTTTGGAGTTTGAGTTGAAAATAGAGAGGATAAATTTGAAATTAAATATATCAACTCCGTAATTGGTAAACTACATCTATATTTACAGGATAATTCCCTCCCAGACCTGGTGTTAGAGATGGAATTGTACTAAATTTGATGCCTGTTAAAATTTTCTAAAAAATTTCGATATTGTTTTGTTAAGAAATCAGTAATGTTTCTTTTTCAATATGTCACTCTTTAAAAGATATTCAGGGGAGATAGGGTGGGGACTCAGGGCGGCTAACCGTGCCCCTGGATATAAATATAATTCACTTACATCGCATGGTGTCCGAAGGATTCCATTTCTTATTCTATAAGCAGCAGCGGAAATTTGCTCAAAGTTTAATACTCTTGGATTGTTTAGATCACACCAGTAATCAAAGTCGGTTTTCGTATTTGATGAATCTTCAGTTTCAGTCATGATTGTAAAAGAGACACTAAATTTATTCCAGCATTAATATCTTGTATTATATACGTCTGTGGGTTTTTTTTTTCTTCTTTCTAGAGCGAACCGGAATATTTATGGTTTATTTTCCTTTTAACATTGTTGCCTCATGGTCTCGTGGTATGAAACCTGAAAAATTAAATGAAATGATTAATGTATGAAGATCATTTATGGAATTAAAAGAATAAAAATGTGTTTCATGGGACAAGTATATCTATGTAAGTAAGAGAAGAATTGATTAATTTTAATACATAATAAATAAACATGGTGTATGTATGAACAAACATCTCAACTATTCTTCAATCAATATTCAATTAATTTGTGAAATTCCTTCATTATAGAGTTGAATCCACAAAAATAAAAATACGTTTCCTTTTACGTAATATTTAAATGTTTTGAAAACGTATTATGATGACATTTGATTCAAATCTGATTTGAGCAACTCTTTTTTGTCTTTAATTGTTCTCATAATACGCATTTTAATATAGTCTTAGCAGGACCAATTTATAAGTGAGGTCCCAGTTCTATGAAAATCCCATCAAATATAGATGACACTCTAATCACACAGCTTTTAATTGTACTAGGAAAACTACCCTGGGGAAAATGGCCTGTACTTTGTTTAAACTTCATGATGAAAAATAACCCATTATCAATTTGCTCAATATTATTTATGACAAATATCTAAACATATTCGTTTGTTCCATCCTCGAAGGGAGTACCTTCAAGTGTATGAGAAATATTATTGCAATACAATTTCCTAGCATTTTTATAAATTCAATCCAATCTTCTAAGAAATGGATCGTGAGGATTGGAAGGAGGGAGTGAGGAATAAATACCTTAAAGGCCTCTTAAAATATGGTTGAATACCCTCCACCCTCGGATTGGCCATGGGGAAGAGTAGGATTGCTAAAAACCAACGCCAATACATCCAAGGAACCCCTCTGATACCAAAAAATAGTTCCAAGATTTCAGGTTGCGTTGTATACTTGGGGTACCCCTGAATCCTTAAAAACCACTGCAAAGCATCATGTACATCCAAAGAACCCCCGAATACTAAAGAGCAGAGAGTATTCAACCATATTTTAAGAGGTCCTAAGCTACTTAGTATCCCCCATCCCCTCCTCCTCCTTTATTGTAATAGTATTGCTCAGACCTGAAGTTAATCTCTTGGAGGATGGAACAATCAAATATGTTTAGAAATTTGTCATTAATAATATTAAATGAATTAATAATGTGTGATTATTCATCATGAAGTTTGAACAAAATACGGGCAATTTTCCTAACTGGCAATTTTCTAAAGGGTAGATTTTCGCACACGCTTTTAATTGTTATTGTTTTTCGAAAAGGGGAGGGTTCTTGCCCACTTTATCTATTCTGTTCAGGCACCAATACATATTTAAGACAAAAAGAGGAGTGTATTTTGGGAATGCTAAATAAAAAAGAAACCGAAAATTAACTTGATAATCCTGACAATTTGAAGAATGTTTTGCTTAGCTGTCATGACGTTTCATTAGATCAGCTACAATCAACAAAGAAGGAGGGGGAGAAGGAAATGACCAAGGACATTGGCAATAATTACTCCGATGTTGATCACTCCCCAAAAACCCTCTAGGCTACTCTCCATTTTTTATGGTAAGCATACACCAATGTTCAATCATGTTTTGAATATAATTGAATTTTTGGTAGGAAAGGGAGTTCACTTCTTAGAAGTAAAATAATATTAACCACAATATTGAAAAAGAAAATTCATTCTTCAGATTATTAATTCCAAAAAAGTGGGCCAGCTAAAAAATACTCACGGATTAAATCACTATTAAACAAACTGACGAAACGCCGTTGTTAGTTTAAGAAGATTCCCTAGGCTAAGAGAAAAAAAAAATCGTCGAAGATGTTGCTAATAGATTTCACAGATGACAATATTTCGTCATTTCTCCTCGTGACGTATACAACTTTGTCTTTACTTAGTAGAATTTACCTTTTTTATTCAATTAATAGAGTGAATTTTTTGAAGGCTTCATACAATAATATTCATATTAATATTAATGACACTCTCGCCACTCCCAGAGGGCCAAAAAAGTATTATTGTAGTCGGCTTAGTTTTGGCAGAAAATGATCAAATGGCTATCCTTATGTCACTTGGCCTATAGATTTCATGGGAAGGAGTTAAAGGGATTTCCATAGACAGTTTGGTTTAATTGGGCAATTGTAGATTTAACAACTTATGACTCCTTCACAAATGTAGACATTGTAATACTTTGCATATTCTGTATGGCTGTATTCAAATTATAAGAACAAAATACTATTCAAAACAAATAATAACGTCACTTGAACACACCCCTTTTACTGGATGAAGGCAATATGAAATATTTTTGTCTCCGCCATGTTTTCTTTTTATAAAATAACGCCATTCATTTGATTTGATAATGCAAAAGATATCACATTGGGAATTTCTCTAAAAATAATTCTTGAACAATAATTAAAATTAAGGCGTTCGTTGCCTTTCTTTTCTTTAATGCAAAAATATTCAATATATTAGTCGTGATGTAATCAATATAATTCACACAGTAATCTAAATAAATAGCAATTTACATTAATTTTACTTGTACCTACGATATTATCTATAGTTTGGAACCAGATATACAAAAAAATGTGTATATAATTTATATTAACATTCTTTCAATTTCTTTATTTTCAGGAAGTTTAAAAAATGTGTCTGAATTCTTAATATGAGAATGAAAAAAGAACTTTCAAAATATCCCTCCGTAGATCACAAAAGTACATCTTTTAGGTCAAAATGTCCATTTTCATACACTTGTGTTTCTTTTGTTTTTTTTTTTTACGTAAAAGAAAATATAAAGCAACTATTCTAACAGAGATATAATAATGTTGTTATATAGTACGTCGTTACCTTGATTGTTTTCCTCCAAAAAGAACTGAAAAGAGGCCTAAAATTACTTGGTAGTAGTTAGCCGATTCTTTCCAACTACGGAATTATTATTCAATAATAGTTGATAATTGTTCACAGCTTTAATAAACTAATTGGAACTCAACCAATGAACGTTCATAACACTGATTAAGAGACAAGAAGTGGAAACATCCACAGCTGACAACGAAATACACTGTATATTTTTGTGTTACACCGTGTTAGTGATCATTGGATAAGGATATAGCACTAGTGAAGAAAGTGGTAGTTAGTTTAATTCTGATTGATACTAGACGACAACGTTCTTTATATACCTACACATTTGCTACAAAGGTTGTTTACCTGTGCTATTTTAATGCTATCATTGGGTTAATGGGTTGTGTACATATGTATTTATATATTTAGGTGAAAAATATGTTTATATTATTCTAAATCTGAGGTTTTCAAACTCTTTTAGCCCATAGGCCCCTTGTCAATTTAATTTCGTTTTCCATTTGAATGTTCTTTAATTGATTCATTTTTGAAGGCTTTTATTCCTACTATAGATAATACTGGGTTGGCACATTTTCTGATACATAGGGAATGTCAAATGAACTTTTTCTCTTCAGCCGCCAATGGTCTCACAGATGGCTAAAAACCTGTTGCGAACAGAGTTGCAAGTATTGTGAATGAAGTTCGGGTCCTTGTCGACAGTTGCCAATATGGCTTCAGCATTTTGGTGAAGGACGCAACAGACCTTCCTCTCGATATGCAACGTGAAAGAAACGTCGAGAGGATTGACATCTGGACTGAATGGTGGCTACATTCTCTTGTTCCAGAAAGCGATGTTGTTAGCTAAAAATGTCTGAGTAATTTTCACAGTGTGAACGGGGTCCCCATTTTGCTGAAAGACGACGATGCTGTCGGGGAAAATTTCCTAGAGCTAGGTAAGCAGGTTATCCTTAAAAAGTCAATATACATAGCTGCCGTGAGCCTCTAACCCTCCCAAAACCAGATCAGGGGCGTCCTGTAGGACATCCACATTAATGATAGGCTTTTTCCAGATACTTCCTTTCTCTCTATGGTCTCTTTGTGTCCTAAACTCTTCTTAACCTTGAAGATGGTCGTACGAGTTATTTTCGTCAGCCTGGCCTACTCTGTTGGAGTGTGATTCGTACGAAGAAGAGTTGATGCCTTAAGCCTTGAATCCCTTTGGCATGACATTTCTCATCCGATTTAAAAAATACAAAAAGCTGCAGGTGCTTGAGATACATGGGCACCTATACAACTACAGACAGTTATCATCCCATAAATATAAAAAGTTATGAATAATTGTGTAACTAAAAACGTAAGTGAATATTGTAGTTTAAAATTAGACTACCGAAACAAGAACTAACAACAATAAAAGTATCAAATATAATTAACTAATATAACGTTAATCTCTTTTTTTTTCTTTTTTTTTTATGACTGCCGGACGACCCTCTTCAGCGTAGAGTAGTATCAAAGGGAATCGGGTATAAGATATGTAATCAAATAAAGGGCATGGTCCCAGCAGTTATGTACCAAGTTATGGGTCTTTGGAACAAAAATCAGCATATCTTGTAGAGGCAAATATAATGATTGCCCTCAGATCATGCATGCAAATGATTACACCATTAGCTAGCTTTGAATCAATGAAAGCTTTTGCACTTAACATAGCAAAATGTATTGCTCAAATTTCTTTGTATGGTTTTTTGATGAAACACCAAATAAAATTGTGGCTTAAATTTCCCTAATGTTGTGCTCTGTCATGTCTATGTTCAATGACGAGAGCTCTTGAAGCATTGCCACTATAGATATCCCTGCATTCAAAAATGATTTTTTGCAGAACCGGGCAAAAGGCCCGGAAAGGTTTATGAATTTAGAAATTGTTCGTTTTTCAGGTAATTAAATATGAAGCTTTCACCCTCAAGACCCTTTAAACTATACATCTTTGAACTGTGTTGTTACTTATAAGAATTATTTTTAGTATCTCCTGTGCAGAAGGTTGTATAAAAGTTTATAGAACACCTTCAACGGCTGGGAAATTAGCTGCTCCCCAATATTATGGTGTTTTTATTTTGGTAGTGAGATATTGTACGATACCCAAATACCATGATCATTTCTCCTTAACATTGAAGCAGACATCATGGTCCCAGTCAAATCGTATCTTTTTTTATCATGATGGCATTTTCTAAGGCGATCCTCCAACTTTGGAGGTTTCATAGTGTCATCTCTGAAAACTTTGGTGCATAGATGGTACATGGTTAAATGTGCATATTATGTCCTTGAGTGAAGAAATGAAGCTAAATTTTAAATAATCAACGATACCTTCCCAACATTTTCTTTTTTGATCGACAATGTTCTATGGAAGTTATCTGCGTAAAATAACTTTGAATAACTTAATATTCTCCTAAAATCAATGTACGTAGGTTCGATACCCGAATTTTTTAATACTCTTGAGCTTGAATTTCAGTAAATAGTATGTAGACTGTCCTGCTTTCATTGCCACCAACAAGTTTTCTTTTGAGAACAATGAAAAAACTACCAACAGGGTGATACAGATAAATTAGGAAAAATTTTAAAGGCTTACAACAAACGAACTAGATGCGATAGAACCATATTTTTTTATTATTATTTGAAAACTACATTCAATGACATTCAATTATTTATAATGAAATTCGCCTCTCATAATAGCTTAGGCCACATGGCACCGGAAGCTTTGCCAGGGCCTGGTGACCTCGTGCAGATCCAGCTTTCCTATTGTGCTCGTTCTGTTTTT
This sequence comes from Lepeophtheirus salmonis, assembly GCF_016086655.4. Classification (NCBI taxonomy): domain Eukaryota; kingdom Metazoa; phylum Arthropoda; class Copepoda; order Siphonostomatoida; family Caligidae; genus Lepeophtheirus; species Lepeophtheirus salmonis. The sequence goes on from NC_052143.2 coordinate 3,179,271, forward strand.
GCACTTTTAATTTACATTCTCCAGATTGGTGGAGTAGCCCAAGGAAGAAATTACACATTCCAAGAAGACAGTGCACCGTCCCACACGGCCAAAAAAATGCAGGATGTCTTGGCCACAAAATTTCCTAACTTTTGGAGCTTTGATTTTTGGGCTGCAAACAGTACACACATGAACCCATGCGATTTCTATCTCTGAGGGAGAGTCGAGCATGAAGCCTGTGATAAATATCATTCGTGGGTGAACGCCCTGAAGATGGAAACCTGGATCTTGGACCTGCCAAGGCTTCCAGCACTGTGTGGCCGAGATTATCAAGAGGGGCAGATCTCAGTATTAATAATTTAATGTCATTAAATGTAGCCTCAAATAATAACAAAATTTATGAATTAGTTTAGTAAAACTTTTAGTACATTTGATGCATGAGAATATTTTGGTATTATTCTAAGTGTAAGCTTAACTGCTGTCACTAATATTTTTTCTAAAGTTGGTGAACATTGATTGATGATGAAATTACTATCTGATAGCTATAATGACGTCATTGTGCTATTGGATGACTTTTGTATCTGAGTCAGATGTGTCTTTCGGATGAAGGAAAAAACCAAACGGGATATTAAAATTTTGAGAACACTATTACTGAGTGGTCCATTAAAATCAGAGCACTTGTAAGATGTGTGTCTTAGCTCTCTGAACACTGTGGATTTTAAATTTCTACAAGATATAACTAATTCTAATTTTAAACAAAATTAATACTGTAAATAGGTGTGTTTCTTAGCTCTCTGAATCATCAATGTAGCCACCCTTAGCGGCAATGATTGCTCCCAGGGGGCGGCAGAAGGCCTAGCACCCTCTGCAGATGTAGTCCTCTGTCATGACGACACAGTTCTGGCTGACAATGTCTTTGAGGTCTCGTTGTTTGGATGGCAGACACTGCAGGCCTTCCCCTTGACATGTACCAAAAATATGTAGTCAAGGGAGTGGGATCAGGGCTATATTGGAACCAAAATTTTAAAAAAAGAATGAAAAAGACTCATTCAAAAGAGTCTTGGAGGAGATGGGTTTCTTTCATTGCTGGTGTCAAAAGTGACCTCTCCACCCTCACAAGGCTATTTCCACCCACTTTTTTGATAGCTCTCTGGACAGTCTGGCGTGGAAGCACAAGATCCCTTGGGCTTTCTTTATGGACTTGAGGTTGTTTTCCTTAACTTATCCGGATCCAGTATGGCCTATTTGACAGAGTTATTTTTCTTCTCTAACGTTTCAGACTTTTTGATGGAGTTAACGGTGGTTCTGGAGACGCCTAACTGCTTACGAATGAAAATATGTCCATCACGTTCAAGTGTCATTTTCTCGACTTGTACGTAAGCTAGTGAGCTAATATATATATATATTTTTAACTAATTGTTTATGCTTTAATATATATTAAAATATAAATTTATTTTAATCACTCAAACTTCATTAATAATAGAATTAGAAAATATTCAAATTTCAATGGATCGCCCCAAATACGAATACATACCTACTTTATCCAATCAATAACTGCCTTTAGTGATAAGAAAATGTACATTTATGGAATTTTGCAATAAAAACATATCTAACATTTTATTACTATCTGTTACAATGAAATATTTATACTTTGTTGTCGTTTTTTGCCCGAGTGGATCAGTGAACATGACCATACTTTTTATGGTAATTGATATTATTCTCCTTACCTGAATAATAAAAATACTTGACCAAAGTTGATATTTACTACCTAATATGTAGCTTTCTCTAAAAGAGGAAGTAATGGCCAGAAGGGGCAAACTTTTTCGAAAATTTATTTTTCTTTTGTTTGGTAGGCTGAGCCTTACAAAATGCTTATATCAACAAATTAATCACAGAGACTATTCATACAATTAAACAAACATGTCTATATACAAAAAAAAAAAAAGTCATTTCCACCTTTTTTTTTTAGATAAATTGAAGAATAAGGATTCAAATTTTGATGTTGATTTGGAATATGCCTCAGATACGAAGGCAGATGGATAGTTCAGGTAAAATTAAATGAAGTAATAATACTATAATATAGAACTTACTTGTGACGTTGTTAAAATGAAACGTAGAGAAAATTCCTTGCTGATATTTTAACTAGTGTTGATTTGACAGCCGTTCAAATGGGACATGTCTTCCTTTCATTTTAAAATGAAAGAAAGTGAATTTACAGCAACTTTTTTCATATTTGTAAGCTGGAGAAAAGAACAGGAGAATATGGTGGATGGGGAAGGATTTGATATAATATTCATACTCAAGGAATCCCCCATCTTGGCCTTTGCAATAGTGGAAGAATACACAAAAGAATTGTCTTGATGAAACAAACAAAAAATCTTGTAAGATGAGCCTGATTTTTTAAAATATATTTCAAGCACAATCACGACTAACCCGATTAACTAACCGAAGATTAACCTTGTAAATTATCCCTCCGTTTTTTATCAATTGTCAACAAAAGCGTCAGCAATGTTGCCCAAAGATTTTTCGTATACAAATGTTCATGCACGATGTTCAAAACTCGTTTATATCCTCAGAGTGTTTGCTGCTTGCAGTAACTTCACTCATCCATCTCCCAACCCGATAGTGTAGACTATTGTGATTCTTTCCAGAGTTGTTACTTCAGTGGGAACTTCTGAGGAGTATTGGGCGTCTTCATTCCTAGTTTTACCACAACAAAACTCAGTGAATCCTTTGTGAGTCCTCTAAAGTGATGGAGGAGATTCACGAGAATTATTCTCTTGTAATTTTAACGCTTTTTTATTATTTTCTTGCGCAAAAAGTATTGGTTAAAAAAGTAAAATTAAAACTCAAAAATCTATTTTTTCGTTTCAACGATTTCTTCCATTTGAATGGACTGTCAAATCAACTATTAAAATATTCATCAATTTTTTGTACCTTCCAATTTTTTTCCTTTTTTTTTACTCGACTAAATAATCTATTATTACAATATAGATACTTTTTATAAAAATACATTTTTTGTGTGTGTGTAAATTACATAGAACATGACTAATGAGCAGTTCACAATTAAATAACATCTCAATTATCTACGTTGCTCTCAAATTACTCGCTAATAATAAAAGAAAATAATATGAACTAGTAGTAAATAATTAATCAAATCCATTTCCTTTAGCCCTTTGCACCAAAATAGTTAAAAGTATACAATTAAACCGACCTTAATATTTTAAATTCTCTATTTATAAAATCAATGAGGCCAGACGTTCATAAGACTTTTCCAGTCGTTTGGTTGAAATATATTTGCATAAAATTTTTCTAACGACAGAGTCTACTTTTAGATGAGCCATTGTTCTGGGGGGCATGGTCAAAAAAATTGCAAAAAACTGTTTAGCATTAATTTTTCAAAAAAAAAATGTTAATATAATTTCTTAGGATTTGTAAATTAAAGCACAAAATCCATTGTATAGTAATTAATAGTTTAAATATTTAAATTGGCAATGCAACCCTTTTTATTAAAAGGTTTGACATGTCTGATCTAAGAGATCAAAATGCTGACGTTCCGACCAATTATGTCCTAAAATTTAGGGATTCCTCCAAATTGGACATAATAATCGCCCCATAGATTACCCTACCCTACATGACGTCATCATAAATCGATTTAGCCCATCAAACTATTCCTTTGAATAAAAGATAACTGCAGTTATTGATTTTCTCCGAACTAATTCATTTTTAAACTGAGATGCATTACTAAAACATTAATGCAAATTATGCCATATAGAAGGCGTGATAAAATTTATAACTTTTTTAAGGATTGATAACAAGGTGAGATGGGGCCGATTCTAAGACCCATAACTCTAATACTAATAACAGTACAGCTAATGAAAAAGCATAGTATTTTATTTTATTTTGTTTGTTGTAGAACGAGGCAGCCTTAAGAGCTAAGAGTAAGATAATTAATGAAAGAAAGACAATTAGCTGACAGGAATGTAGTTTCATTAGTGTTAGTAGAATCATCTTTAGTTACATATGTATTATCAGATCTTTAATTACGCAGATAGGGTAGAGTTTTTGTTTGCATTATCATGTAGCAACAATGATTTATTATTTTGTAGGTACATAATATATAAATAGATTCATTGGTTGGTTGTTTGGTTTGTTAAGATAATAAAAGAGAACATTGGTAGGGAGGTACCTTCACAAATTTATTTCTTTTCTATGCCTTAAATATGTACCTTTTTAGTTCTAAAAGCAAGATGGATCAAAGTAGTGGAATATTTGTAAGCCCTTTAAAGAAAATCTATCCCTCCTTTTCTGAATAAAGAAAGGGAGAAGGATCACGTTTTTTACCTTCATTGCATCTCACCCAACCTTTGCTACAAAAAGAAAAAAGGGGAGAAATTATCTGATAGTTAACGAAATAAGTCAACCATACCCACTACTATTTAGATCCATTTTTGGGGGTGCAACGGGCAATGTAGAATTATGCCTTATTGCCCTATAGACTCTTCTGCATTGTCTGCATCGTTTTTGTGGAGTATGATTTCATAGTTCGAGAGTCTCTCTTTGTCCAATACTCCACCAAAAATTGGCATAAAGACTCAAAGAAACACCATACAGACAATTAAGAAGGTTCAATAAGGCATAAATCTACATTGCCCGTTGCTCCACCAATAATTGGCCTTTTATCTCTCATGTACTACAAGACTATACCTTATTTGTTCACATTTTTTGAATTGAATTACATATATATATTTTGTAATATTAAAATACTACGTAATATGTGTAGTTACTGTTCTTTAGTCTTATTCTATTTGTTGCACAAGACAGTTATAATATATATTATAGTAGTTTACTTTGGTCTTTATTCATTTACACATACGGTTACACTATGGCGCAGTCGGTAGTATCGTTATTCATTTCCTTATATCCAGGACTCATCACTATAGACGATTTAATATGCTTAACTGGATTTTTTCTCTTTTCTTTGAAGATTCAAGACAACTACTATTTTATTATTATTTTTATTTTTGTGTACACACTACTCTGTATTATAAACGCTCTACATAAAATTATCCCTGATCCTCGTGACCAAATTGAAAAACTCAAGGCTTCAAAGGAAATTCTACTCGTATTCCGAACAATATTCGAGCATGTCAAGAAATTTATACAAAAGAGAGGATCCTGGGAAATTAAAAGCTATTCTTCAAATGTGGAAAATGTCTATTACAAAATATATCGAAGCCGAAACCTCTATTTTAGGACATAAAACAGCTGTGACACAGGTCAATTATACTGATATTGGGATATTTTGCTAACACTGCGAAAAACACATAAGATAGACTGCACATTGGTGCGTTATTTCTTCCTATGAAAAATGAATCGGATAGGGCTGTATTAATGTCTAAAGATCCGAAATCTTTTGAAGATGCCAGAAAAATTATCATGGAGTTAGAAACAGATAGAAATGGTGCTCGACAATTCAGACCTTATTCAAAAGAAATGCCTAAGTACGTCAATCCTAATAAGAGGACGAAATTCAAAGATCGTGAACTGGGACAAAAACAACTCAGAAAACATCAAATTTCACTGAGAATAATGAACAAAATGGGACTAAGCACAATCGTTGTGAATGTCCAGCCTTTAATCAAATATGAAAGTCTTGTGGATTCAAGGGTCATATAACCTTCAAAATGTTTGAAATAAAAAAATAAAAAAACCGCTTACTCTATTAATATTATGCTCGACGGAAACAACGGTTTAAATAAAGCTTTAGCTGTTCCAGATACTGATGCTCATATTTCAGTGATGGGAATGAAAATATTTTTGAAGATTGGATTAAAATATCAAATTAAAGTAGCACCAAGAATAAAAGAAGGTATAACTTCTGTGAATGGTAAAAGTTTAGTTCAATGTGAACATTTTGTGCAAATATCTCTGTTGATAAATCTAAAGCTTCTTCTCTGATTGTTGTTTGTCAAAATATCAATGGTTTTTACCTTGACCGTAAAAAATGTCAAAATTACAATATTATACACCAAATTTCCCTCACGCTATGACAAAAATGTGAATTCATTTTCAACAAATGTCAACCCCTCATCCAAAAACGAAGCCGTGCCAGAAAGACATGCGTGAGTAAATACTCTCTCGTCACAAACAAATGATCCAAAACTAGATGATGAAGATACAGACGAAATATTTAATTGGGGAGCAATGGTTTTAAACTGTATTGAATTAATGAATGATAATTTGAATCATAATGAACAACTTCCTAATCAAAAACATGACAATAATATGTTTATAAGCCATCTTCGCAAAAAAGCATGCATATATATATAAATTATTGTAGACTTGTGAAAGCTTTACTCCCTGGTTTTACATCAAAATATATCAAAATCTTTACGTCAAAACTTTTTATCAATCAAGCATGAACTCTCTGTGAATGCAAATTTAGTCCTGCGGAGATGTCAGATCGTTATACCTCCTAAACTGATCGACTATGTCATCAAGGGATTACACTCAAGCCACCAAGGAGTAGAAAGGACAAATGAAGAGCAAGAAAATTTTACTATTATAGATATACACAAACTGGAAATACAATTTCTACTGGTTCTCACGTCATACTACAAGACCCATTAACAAAGAAGTGGGATACATTTGCTCAAGGGGTCGGAGCTATAAATTTGTATTTGTGTGTGAGAGCCAAAATTTAGTCATAGAAATAATGAAATTTATACATGACGAGGAATCAACAAAAAATTGTATTCCTTTCCTTTTGGAAACGGAACATAATTATAATATAATTTATTACTTCGTTTATTTTTCAAAAAGAATAAATTATGAAATTACCTTGACGTATCAAAATAGACGAGGGAATCAACTGCTGACAACAAAATACGTAGAGTATTTTTGTGTGAGCGAGGTAACGCCATCATACATTGCAATTAGTGTTGGGTCGGTCCTTATTTATTCGTTCAAGTCCAGTATGAGGGGCGGTCCTTTACTGTCGGTGCTTTGAATTTTTCATACAAATTTTCGAATAATAAAATTTTGACCTTCAGAATATAGTTTTATCATTTATATTTACAAAAACAAGAATTAATATAATCTATTTCGATTCGCTCTTTAAGAAAAAAGTTCCTTATAATTTCATAGTTATCGATGAACAATGTTCCATTCAAGGCATGGACTTTCTGAGTTTGAATTTGACTATGAAATAAAAATTATAGTTATTATTATATTAGTAAATGATATTTCAACCTTAAACCTCAAACTGTGAAGATCTCCTTATCCTATTCAATCCTCAAAGCACGACAACTCACCAGAGCAATCGGGTTCTTGTATTTATCAACCACTAAAAATCATGTTTTATTTCGGAAGGGTCTTGAATTCATATTTTTACTTCCATTCGTTGGGATACAAAACCATCCCAGTAATATGAAGGTGGTTAATTACTACAAAGAACCGGTTGTTTTCCTAGGTACAGTGAGGGAAGCACAAGTGAAGGGTCGAAGTGAGCACAGTACAATCAATGATTGTGATAAGTTAATGAAATATTTAGATATATTTAATATTATATATCATATTCAGAAATGCATGCAGACTTTCATGGACGAGGACCCCATCTTGATCTAGTTCTATAACTCTAGTACAATCCTCTTCTTGATCTGTTGATGAAGAAATGGACTGCATATGAATGACAAGGATTCTTTGTAACGGACCATATTAGTAGTATATCTTCAAAATGCTTTGAAACCTACGTTCTGAAGTTTGAGCAATTGTGATTGGATGTGAAGGGGATGAATAATATATCTATTACGAGTCACAGTTACGAGTTAGGGGCCAGAGTAATTTGCTTATAGTTATTGTTTACTGTAATGTATTTCATATTTCCTTTCCCCTTGTTCTTATCTTCTTGTATTTTCTTTTATGTATTAAAGTACTGTATTTTACATAGTATAAATTGTCGTGTATTTTGTAAATAAATTAGAGTATGGTTTTGTATTATAAAGAATACACATGATCTTATAAATAAGTGTTATATTATTCCTCCACGTGATTTCTTCTCCTAATGTCTCTTGGCCATCCTGGATCTCACCAACTATAAATAAGTTTGTGTCTCTCCCTCGTCAAGGCACAACATTTACGTAGATTAGAATTGTGAAAAGAAAAGAGGATGATGAAATTGATGATTGTCGATGGATGAGAAGGAGTAGGAGCAATGACAGGATTTACTTGTATTTCCCAAGCTATAAATAATATTAACGGATTGGGATTCTATTTCTACTCACTATTAATGATTTATCATGACGTCATTTCGAATCCATAAATACCATGATTCTTAGTATCCGTGTCCCATCCATAACTAATCATCACTCATCTCCAGTGCCGACTGCCCACTGCCAAGACCTCCCTCTACAGCCCTGCACAAAAAATACTAACTAGTTTTGAAACATAAGCCGTATTACTTACTAAATATCCCTCGTCAAAGTGGGAATGAAATGCACGGGAATTAATTTACTGGGAATGAAATTTCTAGGAATGAGATTTCCCGGTCACGGTACCATAGAGAGTATGACTTGGAGTAATATTTTCGAAAACACGCAACCTCTTCAAATATTCAATGCTACTATGTCCCTTAATAAAATTATAATTTGTTCTAGGAGATAATAGGTAGATCGTAATCTGTCCTGGACAGATTACGATCATGATCAATGATCAACGATTCTACTGGATTTCAATCTCTACTGTGACATTAATATCGACAAGATACTTACAGACAAGGAAGGTCAGAGACGCTATTTTCATGAAAATTTTATTAATACACAGGCTCCATTCTGTGACGTCATATATATAAAATATCTGGATATATAAATATAATTAATGAGCCTGTAAACAAAAACAGCTGACTATTTATGTTTTATTAAGCTAGGGAGTGTTTTTATTTATCGCCTTGACGTCATATCTGCCTGGCGAGGTTAAAAAAATGATGACTGACCCACTTTTTCTCTAAGTATCTTGAATATAGATAGAAGAAGATATATCGGAAAAAGTAAAAACAAAGAAAAAAAAACCTCAATGACGTCATGAGGGATCGATTTTAACATCTTTATGGACAAACAAGTGAGACCGGATGGAACTGGACTGGAAAGCGATTTTTGCACACAACACTAATATGCAATGAATAAAAGTTGAAGATACTCTGACCTTACTTTTTATATTTTTTTTTTCTTTCCCCCAAAAATACTTTAATAACTATGACTTAAAATGTATTTAATGTCTTAGTTTCATAACCTGACATTAATTATGTTTATACATGTACACGTACATGAAGATTTTAGTGTTGGTATTCGTCTTGAGACCGATTTGTATATTATCCAGTCTTAAGTGAGTATTCTCTGTACCGATATTTTGGTGCATATCGGAGTTTGAAACCCGAATTCGAAATTCGAAATGGGAATAACAAATGTAATTCCCTTTTCTGAAAGAAATTTTTTGACTATGAGACGGTCCAGGCCGATGTTGTACCAAATTAGTTAAAATAGTAACGGTTTCATACCGGTCCAGAATTTTCAGAGAGAACCCCACCCCTAGTAGATATATTAAACAATTATATCAAGTCTAAATACTTTTATTTTTCATTACATACATACATTGATATTTCAAATGCATTTAAATTCTTTTCATTTCTTTAGGTCTATTTTTTTTTCTTTTTTTTTAGATGTCAAGGATAGTTAGTAACATTATTTAAGTCATACAAATTTATAATTGTACATGAATTTCATATGTAGAAGATTATTTTATTTATTAGACTATCTTATATTACGAGCATAACATATGAATTATGATAAAGATGATTTAATATTTTATTGGATTCCTCTATTTTGAGAATGAATGATATAAGTACATGCTTACTAAGCAATCTTTTTCACTATAATTATTTTCTCAATAGGGTTGAAAACAGACTATTATGTAATATCCTTGCCTTAAAAATTTTATATTTATTACAAGACAATTAATAATCAACAAAAAATGCGTTAATGACTTGAAATGAATCATTATTTGAGTTGGTTGCAATAAAGAAATTTGGAGTGTATTGAACACATTTATGGGATATTTGTTGCTTCAAATATATTATTATAATATTTTAATCAAGAATATGTGTCTATGTCTATAAAAAAAACTATATTTGAATAAATTTTTCTTCATATAGCACAATTCAGTATTTAGGGGCCCTTAATCTTCCACCACCCAAGGCATTAAACAAAGGACGGGTTGAAGACCACATGATGAGTATTTGTACAAAGTAATGATCTTAACGATACTTTTTTTGTCCACTAGGGGCGTTGAGTCTGCTTGAATATCCCTCTTACGCCGTTGCCTCACTAACAAAAGAATACACTATACATTTTGTTGTCAGCTAACGATTCCTTGTCTCACTTGATGCCTCATGGTAATTTCATAAATTATTCTTTTTGAAAAATAAACGAAATAATAATCTTGCTTATGATAATGATCTGTATCCAAAAGGATAGGACTACAATTTCTTGTTGATTGCTTGTATATATATTGCCCATCCTATCATTTCTATGAAGACATTTTGACTATCATATAGAATAAAAAATGTGTAGCCACGTGTTAAATAAAATATTACTAAGCAATATTATAATTCATTATCGAATAAAATATTATATATGATTTTAATATTATGAAATAGTATATATGGAATTCATTTAAAAAGTTGTTGAAGAAATAATATGACAATGATAGTCTGGGATTACTTAAGAGATAAATAGCAGTTGGTATGATTGACTTATTTGGCTAACTACCAAATGATTTCGGGCCTTTTTTCTGTTTCTTTTCGGAAGAAAGGTGGTGTGATACAGTAAAGGTAACGACGTGTCCATCGTAAATCATAGAGCGCGTAGTTGTCTGTATTGTATCACGAAACCTTTCTATACATATTATTTTTGGGTTCACAGACTTTTTGATTGTACAAATAAAAATGTACCTATAAATATTTATCCTAAAATGTTTTAAATTAGAGGCCCATGATTTTTTTTTACGAGATTAATCTTGTTCTGCAGAATCCGGGTTGGGAGACACTGGGCTCTATTGGCGATAACGCTATTTTAATTAATTTTGTAGATATTAAATAAAAATATGGAGAGTTTAATTTTGCAAACTACAAAAAATATATTTAAAATGGCTTCTTGCACTCAGTGTTAGTCTTGCTTGACTTGCACGGTGGCAATATGTGAAACATCTAAGTTTTCGTTTTGCTTTTTATTCCTCTTTTTTTCATACATATATTTTTTTCAATTCGGCGAGGGTGTCCTTGGCCCTCCTCTCTAGACCACCATTGTTTGCATGTAGCTTTTGATAAGCTACAAGTTCCCGATAAGAGGAAGGAAATATTCACAAGTACCATTTTGATTCTAGTAAGAACATAAGCAGGAATCACTCGCATGTGATCCTCAATTCTACTTTGAGTCCAACACTTTAACTCCCAAACAAATCATCCCTGTTACTCTCATTCTTTCATGAGACAACGAATAATTCTTCTCAAGAATTAAATATGTTGATAATAGCTTTAAAAACTAAAAACACTGCTCAGATTACCAACCACAAAAAAAATTACACGCGAGTAAGTGCATATGTTTTACAACTCAGATTGTTCATTAGATTTCCATAGCACGAAATTAAATATTTATAATTGGAGAAAAAAGGTCAACTTGTAACAAAACCTTACAATTTTTTGTGTAACCAGAAAATATTTATGTATCGAATGTATACCCAGAGATTTTTGCCCATTATTTGTTTTGCAGAGGATAAATAAACAGATACCATAAAGATAAGATAATTTTGTTAAACCAAAGATCCGAATTAAATAAAAAACACCTAATATGGTATACAGATATGTATAACGAGATTTTATATTATATACGTAGGCTGCTGTATATATTTCTGGCCTAGGCTACACTAAGTATTGCCAGATGCAATTTGACATTTACTTTGGAAAGTTTGACATTTTTGTAGCATATCATTTTTCACAATTGTCAAACTTAAGTATTCAAATGTAATTTTTTGAAGGCTCGTGTGATTGGTGCAAAGAAATGTTGTTGAAAAAAGATACGCCCGCCGTGCTTCAAAAGACGTTTACATAAGATCGTCACAAAAAATGACGAATCATGGATCTATGCGTATGAGTTCTTGTCAAAACAAAACAACACTGCGACCGTATGGGTCTTCGAAGACGAGCCAAATCCAAAGAAAGTTGTTCGTGGAAGAAGCACTTCGAAGCAAATAGTCACCTGTTTCTTCGGCAATACTGGTCATGTGGTGACTGTTCCACTTGAGTATCGTAGGACAGCCAATTCTGAGCGGTACATCACAATTTGTTTGCTAGAAGTCTTTGGAGAAATTCGAAAAACGAACAAGAGAAGACGAATCATTGTTCGGCATGGCAATCACAAATCGGCTCAAACCAGCGCCTTTTTGACCGTCCTAAAACGTCGAATTGATGTGTCATCCGCCGTACAGCCCTGACTTGGCACCCAATGACTTCTTTTTATTCCCGCACATAAAGAAAAAAATCCGTGGTCAACGATTTTTGTCGCTAGAAAGCTGTTGAAGTGTTTAAAACTATGTTTTGTAGGTGTCTCAATCGGAGTGGAAAAAGAGCTTCGAAAATTGGTTTGAGCGCATGCTGGAGAATACTTTGAAAACAATAAAACCATTTTTGATGATAAATATTCGCATTTTCATTATTAGGTCAGAAATATTTATAGCAGCCTACGTATATACAATAATATCCTGGATTAACAACAGGAATTCCATGACAGAGAAGCGTTTGTTTTCCAATGAGAACTTGCTTTGCAAAAATAACTATACCAGCGGAGCATCATGGCAAGCATCAACGTCCATAGTTGCAAAATGTTACTAAAAGAATTAAATTTTTCACAATCATAGATACTCAATTTGAAGACTGACGTTTGCAGTCCACGAGCCATGTTATCCGAGTATTTTGTTCTTATTTTATCCTTAAATTAAATTTACTTTGGCTTTTTTTTTTATCGTACTTAAATGTATATTGACTATTTGGCCATCATTGGTATTATAAGTTTATGTGGATTTGAGAAATGTTCAATCTTCTTTAACTCTCGAACAATTTCATTATCCTCAAGAAGAAGAAGTTTAAACAATACACGTTGAAGGATTTTATATTTTTCATATAACAGACACAGACACAAAAGAGAAAATACTTGCATTGATATAGGTATGTTTTAATTAGTACTCAAAAAATGTGGTTAATGTAACCAGTTTTTATTTTTGACTATAAAACCACAAACAAGTACTCAAAACTGGTTTTGATATTCAATGTAAAAAACAGTTTAAAATAGGGTCAGACAAATACAGGTTGATATGGATTATTTGAGTTAAAAAAAACAGAAATGAGAGCTTTGGACTCGAGTCTGTATTTTGAAGGCTCCAGACTTGATTTATTTGCTCTAGGAATTAGTGTTGTGTCAATCCTTATTTAGGACTGAGAACTGCAGCCCCATCCAGTTCACTCTCAGTCCTGTCCAGCTCAGTCCTAAAACTTATAAAGTTCGGTCCTTGATGACGTCACTCAAATTATCTCTTTTTAAAATCACTTTTATTACTGACAGTCCGAAGGACCTACAGTTTTAAGGAAAGGTACCAAGGATTGATAGGACCGGTTGTAAGACTGGAATGGACCAATAAGGACTGCACAAAACTATGTACTAAGGATACTCATTTGAGAAATGATTATTACCCTTATATTTTCAATAGAAATGCTTGGATTGCATATACACAAGTAACAACATACATCCTCTTACAAGAAACTAGGTAACAATGAAATCTATGTACTTATGCTTAGGAAAGAAGCTGTATATAGTCAGTTACTACTCTGTAATATAGATTATGAGTTTCATATCCAAAAATGAACTATTAAATAATAAAACTTTTGCGCTTGAATTGGATGGATTTGGTATGTTTCTGATTGCTTTTACTCCGAAAAATATGAAAATAATCTTTATTACCCAAAATTTCTAGTCAAACCTCGATTCCTACAGGGTGAGGACTCAAAAATTAGAATCATCTTAGAGACTGACTAGCCTCAGTTCTAAAAGTCAGACTATTTTATACTTGGTCATTCAAAAGAGCTGACAAGCATCTACAATTTGATGTTTGCTTTGTTTGTGTGATCTCCAACAAGAAGATCACACTGGATGCTGCTCTGGACAGGAGAAATGATCGCTTCTTGTCTTACTCAAGAGCTCAGGTCGTGGGAACATTCAGGACAAAACATACAGCTCAGGTCATGGCACTTGGCTTCGTGCCATGCCACGGCAGCAAGATGCATCCCTACTTCTTCAAGGCCACCAAGAAAGTCAACACGGACATCTACTACAAGGTCCTCAGATATCATGACTTGCCACTGTTAAAGAGCACGTTCTCCATAGACAACTATGTGTTTACCCAAGACGGCGCCCTGGAAAACTAGTCCAAGTAGGTGTAGCATTTCTGCAGGGAGAAAATGCCTACCTTCTGGTCGGTAGACCTCTGGCCTTCGTCCTCAACTGTCGTGAACCCCCAGACTTTTCTGTTTAGTGCGCCTTGGAGGGCAAGACGAACAAGACTTATCACTCGAATGTCGATGCCCTGAAGGCCATAATTACCGAAAAGTGGAACAACTTGACCTCAAACTTCATCCAGGCCAGCTGTTCTTCTGATCGTCCCCGTATTGAAGCCATCATTCAGAATTGAGGTGGACATATTGAATAAAAAGTGTATGTAGAAAATTGTTGAATTACTAACTTTTAATTCAAAAGTTTGCCATAAGAATGGCGTAAAATTAAAACATATAGAATTGAATATGGCTTCGAAATGTTTTCTAATTTTTTGTCATCCCCTGTTTATAAATAGGAAAAAAAAAGTTTTCCAAACAACAAATCAAGCATTTTTAATGTGTTCTTTATTGTCTTCACTTTAAAACAAACTATGATTTTGATCACTCTGATCAAAAATGAAGAATTTCTTGGCCTTCCATAGAAAAGGTAACTCACTTTCTCGTCATTTTTTCTCCATTTTCTCCGCTTAATAAAAAGATAGAAAAGTGTATTGAATCTGGAAATATCTAACTACAAAATATATAGTGTGCTTTCTTTCAAGGCGAAATATAACATTAAATCATGTAAATGTAGTGAAGAAATATTTTTCAAAAAGCACTTAGTAGACAACAAAAGCAGAAATTTCATGTTATAAAGGTCCTTTTCATATTTTTCATAACAATCAGAAACACATCATCTCAATCCAAGGACTAAAAAATGAAATTTTGTAGAGGAGTAAAATTTGTACATCATATGCAAAAGAAGAGGAATAGATTCTTTTATTCCATTGTATGTAGTTTTATTAAGATTATTATATTTACTAATTAATATACTTATTTAACAAATTGGGTACATTGTATAAGTTTGCCTGCGGTCATACTTTATCTTTCTATCTCGAAATTGAAGACAGGGATCGTTGAAATGCATTATTGCAACATTTTAATAATAAGGAAATAACTTCTCAAAGCGAAGAATATATTTTTTGATTACAAGAATAGGGATTTTGACTTTTTTGAGATATTCGGACAATTAACAGATTAGAGGATCAGGAAAGTAAATGGAAGGTATCATCATGTGAAGAGATTATGACTTTGTCTCTAATGAAGTATTCTTGGAGGGGGGGGGGGGGGGCTCGGAGTAGATAGGTCGACTGAGGGACGTGGCCGGCGGAGATCACATCTCATTAAGTACAGCAGTAGGACTTTTTCTTGTATCTACCATGAACCATTACAGTATAATTACAGGATGAACACAATTAGTAAGGAACTTCTATGTCGTCAAATCCATTAGCCCATGAAACAGAATAATTACTATACAGATACAGGGTAGGGCAAAATGTGGACTTGAGAGATGGATTTAGAAATAATGTAAACAAAACATGTAGACAAGGTTTTTGCAAAAAAAAAATTGCTCTCAATATGGCCAATTTCAATATCAATCACAGCATATACATTTGTGTGTGAGATCCTGTTGGTTTCCCTCTCCAAAGTCCCCCATATAGAAAAGTCCAGTGGGTTCAAATCTAGACCATATCTCTTTTTGGACCAGAATCGAGCCATGTTATCTGAACATAACTTTTGACCCTTGTGTGTGAGAATGGGCGCCGTTCTGAGTCCACACATTTGTTATCCTCCTGTTAGTTGGTCTTCAGCCATGGTAAGATGGTGTACCTAAGCACCTTATAGTAGGCCTCTTGGCTGATTTTCACCCCAGCCTTGAAAAAGAACGGAAGTATCTTCTTTCTATTGAAGGCACAACGCCGAGGAACATTGTTTGGGCTAGATATTGGGTGTGGTAAACCCTTTGTACCTCTTCTTTTGTTTCTGGAAGCCAGTAGTCGTTCCGGCGGTTATGAAAATCTTCTTGTCCTAAAAATGTTTTCACAATTGACCAATTTGACTTGATCCATGTGGGGATTTTTCTGCACCTCTCGACCCTCCTGGCTCTGAAGAAGCCTCTGACAGAAGGTGAAGTGGGATCCTTGTGAGAGAAAATAATCCTAAGTTGTGCTTTATAGGCCTCCCAATGGTCCTAGGAGCCACAGAGAAGTCGTTGGTGAGGCGAGTCATCAACTTAATCGGATCCTCCTCTATATTCTTCTCCAACTTTTACAAAAATTTCGTATCCCTCTTTAAATTTGACCCTCCACTTTCTGACATCCTGAAGATGTATTCTTTTTCTTTTCTTTTTTTCATCTTGGCCAACTTAAAAACCAGGCTTCTAGAACACATAAAAAATGTCCGTAATCTTCATTAAATCAACTCTTGCATCTAGGAGATATTGGATGCACTGCCTTTTTGCTTGTAGCTCGCTCATGATAATGAAATGACTAAACGATTTGTATTGTTTGTTGATGTAAAAAGACGGTGGCAACAGAATATCAAAAAATAATCACAAAACCTTTTCATAACCCAATCTAGCGATTGCATTTTGAACTACCACTTTTTTGACGTTTGACAGCTGTAGTAACATTCTCATTGTGTCTAATATTTTTTAAAAGGTATCCGGGTTACGAGATGGTTAAGTTTACGCTCGAAGAAAATTAGGAAATACTGAAGACTTACTTCCAAAATGGAGAGTCTTCAAACGAAACTGCAAGAAAATTACGTCGGTAGAAATAAAGCGCCTTCCAGGCAGTTTGTGGATAAATTTGTGAAGCGTGTGCGCAAAACTGGTTCGTTAATGGATAAAACAACGTGTTCTTGCGTTCGACCAGTGCGCTCAATCGAAAACATTGCTGCTTTTGCCGAAAGCGAGAAAAATAGCAAGGAGCTGCCGTTACGATTAATGGTGAGCGCTATCGGGCCATGTTGGAAGATTTTTTGTTCCCTCAAATGGAAAAAGAAGACATCGACGACATTTGATTCCAACAGGATGGCGCTACGTGCCACACAGCCAACGTTACAGTAGATCTTTTGCACATTGTCATCGACAATCGCATCATAAGCCGAAACGGCAACGTCAACTGCCCACCTCGTAGCTGCGATTTGACTCCGTTGAACTATTTTTTGTGGGAAACCGTCAAGGATACATGTTACGCCAACCATCCAGAGGTGATTGACGATTTGAAACACCAAATTGGAGTCGCCCTTGGAGCTATTGAAGCTCATAAAATCGAAAATACAAAAGGGGCTACTGTAAGGCCAGCGACGGTGGTCATATGAATAAAGTGGTGTTCCATTATAAACCGGAATGTTGAGGCTTTCAAATAAAATAAAAATTGTTGAAAAATATTTATTTGTCTTTTTTTATAACAATATTAAAAAGAAAAAGTTTCGTGGGCCACTCTTTAGTAATGAGAAAATAAGAGTCTTCGTTTGTCTCTAATTTTAAGATGAATGAGAAAGTATGTCATATGGGTAAACTTATAAAATGTACCCAGCAAATCTAGCTGACCAAACGAATTCAATATTATTTTAAATACATATAAATGAACTGCTTATATGACACACTTTTAAGGTATTTCATATTCCTACAAAAAGTATATTATCGGAATATATTCGTTAAATGATTCCAGAAACAAGGACTTGAACTAGATACTTGAAACTCAACTTGGGCAGATATAGAGTATATATTCTGTACTATAAAAAAAAGAAAACGGTAATAATGGAGGTTATAATAAAAACCTCTCAACTTGTCATCGATTTTTTCGGCGTAAACAATCAGTACAATTAATAATCAGCTTTTATCAAGAAGCTACAAAAATGAAATATAAATTACTAACTTACAACAATCAATATATTTAACATACCCCCCTTATCCCAATAAACAATATTTTGTAGTGTTTAAAAAAACTGCAGTTAGTTAAATAGAACGCAATTGAATTTGGTTAACGTTTACACATAGCACAATTGCAATTTCTAAACATGTATGAAGCAAAAAAAAAAGTTGTGCGTTTTTTTTAAAAACATGTTTTACAATAAAATATTTCTAAAAAAAAAAATCGGTTATGATGTTTTATGATTTTCAAAACTTTTTTTTTTAAAAATACTCTAATTTCTTTGATTGTAGAAAACAATAAGTAATCGTGCCTGGACCGTTTATAAAATATAATAGACATGATTAAACTTCAGTACAGAAATTAAAGAAAGGAAACCCCTTCTTATTAATTATTCTTTTAATATAATATAAATTTAAATTTACAATCTAAATAATGTATTTATATTCCAACAAGAAAAATAAATAAATTTAGAGTGTTGTACTCCAATAACGTCAGTTGAACACATATAAAGCCACAGTTTCTAGCACATTCGTAAAATTGTATGTAGTGCGAAAGTATTCATTTTTTTTGTTTCAAGTAGGTATTACTGATTGACATAATTTCAGAGGGCACGCTTTGTTCATTAGTAGCATTGGTCAATATTTGATTGTTGGGTTAAACTATTTTTCAAGGCTAAGCCATTATTTTGTTGTGATATGAAGGACCTTAATTATCCATCTCTGGACGATAGACTAAAAGAGTAGAAGAAGATATACTTCTATGTTGAAAATGTTGTCCACTTATATTTTTGTTGGACGGGATTGTAAAATGCTCGTAATTAAAGATTTTGACAGTTCATCTGACCTGATGCATAATACAAGGTAAGGTGGATGTTTAAGCTCATGCATGGTAAAAAAATAGATCTGCTCACCAAAAATACAGGTCAAGAATTACCTAAGGGGACTGTAATTATGACTGGACAGCAAGAGAAACTAAATCGTTTGGGTCGCTTTTTTAATTTTGGCTACCTGTCTCGGTGGCTTACAGCTCCACTTCCTTCAAATCCTTTGAATGATCTCATATCAGTCAATAATTTTGATCAGTTATGTGAAGATCTATAGAACTTGTACAGATGTAACAATCAAGGCATTCTCAACACATTTGGGGTACCTAAGGGAATAACTCGTACCATTAGCTTTGATCAAGGTAGAAATGACATCAAAGCATACATGACATCGAAATTACTGACTTTAAAACAAAAACTCTGCAGCAATAAGCATGGCTCAAGATATTATCTTCCAAATCAAAGAAACAAAAAGCAAGCAAAAAAAAGTAGTTGGTACTTAAAAATTGACGAATGGTCTATTTATTTAAATGTGTCAAGGAGTCACTAATTTAATTGCAATTATATAGAGATGATAATTAGTCAAACAGAAAATAACTCTAAAGCAGAAACTATTATTATTTGTCTTGTTCTTTTCACAACTGAAGTTTAGTAATGTCTTCTTTATTTAATAAACGATCTAGGCATGATCACTTAATTGCTTGATACAACCAGGGAAAGTGAAGTGATAAAAAAATTTATAAAACAAGATAATCTTTATTTGATTATAAAAATATGTTATTTTTCAAAACATGTGTATTATAAAAACCCATAATAAAAAAGTTTTGCTTTAGATACGTTTACAAATTTCAATTGTGCTAGAGATACATTTTTACCAAATTTGCTAAAATTTTGAAATTGTGTCTAACTTACCGAGCTGTAGTGCCAAAATTAAGTTAAATATACAATTTTGGGACAACTGCATCTCCCTAATGTATATTATAGACATATTTTTGATTTAAGAAATAACAATATAGTCATATTAATCATGTTTTGCAGGCGTTTTGCAAGTCGAATTGAATGTGTAGACAGGATGAATTCTATAAAGTGATCCCTGATATATATCATTTGCAGTATAAAGAAGAAAAAGAGATTTTAATATACAGAAAACACCGTATTGCTCTCAGATGAATATCATAATTGCCTTTAAAACTATACATTAAGAGTTTTATACAATACAAAGTTCTGGGATGTAAGAATGAATGAAATCCTGCAGGTCCCTAGTTCAACTTATATTCAAAGAACTGGAAAGGGAAGTACTTTATTTATAATTTAAAAAATGAATAAAATTTTAGATTTTTAGCAACGAGCTAAAGTGCTCCTTGACTCATCAAATCAAATTTTTTTAAATTATAAAGTTGCTATTATAATTTTTCTATTCTTGAGGCGAGAACGTCTAAGTATTGAGTAACTACGTGTGAGTGTGCTCATGAAAAACAGAGAGTATCACATGGAATCGCCATAGCTCATGGACAGCACAATCGAGAGTTGTTCTCTTGAACTTGAGATGTGTGTACGTTCGTACCCCGGTGATTCCTAGAGAAAGAAATATGCTATATGTATATGGATTTCACCATATTGCTAGTATAAAACGGTACTTTTTTACGACTTCTCGGAGGACATAATGATAGCCAAATAGATTCAATTATATGATGAAATTAAAATCAAATAGGTAAAAGAGAAATGATGTCACCAAACTCTATAGTATTACTAATTTGGCAAGAAAGTATGATTGAAATTTTATGTACAGGAGTTGAACATTTATGTCAAAATGTGCAAATTAAAACCACATACGAAATATAATATGTAGGAATGAAATAAGTTAATGATAAATGATATGCTACTTAGCAATTTGAGATTTGATCTTATCCATTACTTTTTATTTATAATTACTAATTTATTCCAAAATCAAGAAAAGCCTAAAGGTTAAAACAAATTATAGGTATAATTATGTTTTAAACCCAAATAAAAATAAATCAATGACAAATTTTTTTAAAGAAAAACATAATTGATTTATTTAAACCCTGAAAATAGTAATTTTATCGTGCTTCTGAAAAATTACAGAATGCAAAATATTCCAAAATTCATAATATTTTTTCTTCCTTTTCAATTGGTATAATTTTTGTAGGAAATGAATCTATATATTTTAATCCATCACGATAAAAGAATATGAGGTTATAGATTTTATGAGGGTTTATCTGATTTGAATATGTTCGAAATTAAAAATAAGCTATAAAATATAATTGAAAGTTAATTTATTTGTATATTTAAAGGGATCATAAAGGTATAAGTTTTGAATTTGAAAGTAGATTATTTTTACAAATTATTTGTAATATGTGCTCAGAATTGGTTACTAATGAAATGTTGAAAATATTATTAAATTATTTGTAATGATTGACCAATGTTAAGCATTTTTCCCCTTTATTATTCTGGAAAAGTTCCATCTTATTTTGGTATGTGTAAATAAACATATAAGTTTCAAAAATATTTTCATAGAAAAACAGACATTTGTTACAACAAAGCACATTAGCAGATCCCAAATATGATAAAAAAACTATGAAACAATTAAAGGAATGGCAATAAAATTAATAGATAATTGAAAAAAAAAACCACTATAATATAACATAAAAACAGCTCTAAAAGAAAAAACAAAAAGACTAATCTATTTTTCAAAATTAGAACTTTTCAAATTGAGAATAATTTTATACAAAACCTTCAAATATCTTGTTGAGTTTTTATTTGATCTACAGCAGATTTCCAAGTTAAGATATTTCTTCTGGAATTTTAATAGTATATGTTATATAGAGACCCCTCTTATTTGATCCTCTAATGGCTCATTTTTTCTACAATATGAGTTGACAATTTAACATAACTTTTCCAAATCGATCATTCAAACAATATAATTGGAGACACTGACTTTTATACTTCTTTCTTTAAGTTTATCAGAATAAATTCTCACATAATTTTCAGAGCTTCACAACTACTAAAAGTATATAAATTAAAAACATATTAAATTGTTTGTCTCTTACTCTTTAAAAAATTTAACCAATTTACTAATATTTCTCTACCAATTTATAAAACTCGATATTATACATCGGTTAACAGGTATGATATTCTGTTGAACTTTAGTTGAAACGTATTTTTCTAGATACATCATTCGATTTGTTTCTTTTTTCTTGAAATATTCAACATTCCATAAAAATGTTTTTTTATCCTTTCTATTTTGATGTGCATAGGCTGGCAGCCATCGTCTGCAACCTGATAGGTCAGTTATGCTAAGTCAGAGTATTTTGGGAATGTTAAAAGGAAAGAAACCAAAAATCAGCATAGTAGCCCTGGCAATTTGAAGAATAATTTGGAGGAGCTTAGCTGTAATAACAAGGGAAAAAACAAGGTGATATACAAGAACTACTTAGATGTCAATCCCCAGTTTTATTTTGAGTCCAACCATGACTTCAAATTATAAGTCTGCAACAAATATTCATGGTTTATGAGCTCACGCAAATTTACAAAGCCGGAGCAATGGAACATTCGGCTTCGTTTATGTCAGGGGTATGTTGTATCTATAGAGTACGACAGGGAAATTTTCTGCGTCATTGAAATTATTTTTTTATGCTAAAAAAGGTTTCAAGTGACATCTTAAGTAATGTTCCGATGCATATTGTTGTTTTTCTTGCGCATTGTTTTGATTTGATCAAAATCGGCCAAAAAATTAGTGAACAGGAATCAAAAAGGAAAAAGGTTTCGGATCTTCTCGACGTGGTTATTGATCCAAAAAGAATTTAGTTATAATTGACGTAATCGTGAGGGCAGTCCGGAGTATCAGGGTGGCCAAAGAGAATGGGAAAGGAGTAAAAATGAAGGCAGGAAGTGGAGAAAATGGTTTGAAGTGAGATGAAACATTTTGAAAGTCCCTAGAGGCCAAGATCAAGGAACATCCAACAGCATCAATACGCCGCATGTATGACGTGTTCAACGTGAACGAGATCACCATCAGGAGGGCAGTTCATGATGAACTTGGCCTTAAGAGCTTTGTCAGAACTCCAAGACCTCTCCTCACCGACAGGATTAAGACTTGAGAGAGGCAAAAAAGTCCGTAATTACTTAAAGAGTCATCTGTCGACTATGAAGATCTTATTAGCCAATAATGTTTTCACAGTCGCCCAGGTTTTTAACTGCAGAAACGACAAATTTATAGCAGCATCACCTGAGGAAGTCCAGGGCACCTTCAGAACAAAACATCCTGCCAAAAAAATGTACTTGAGAGTTGTGGCCTCTGATGGGAAGAAAATGGATCCCTTCTTCTTCAAGTCCAATGAGAAAATCGGGGCTGAGGACTATTATAAGGTACTGAAGTTGAAAATCTTGTCCTGGCTGAAGGTTAACTATCCTGGGAACAACTATGTGGGGGCCCAATACGGTATCCCCACCCATACGTCCTTGAAGACACGTAACTTCTGGAAGGAGCACTTTGTTGACTTCTGGGACAATACCTTCTGGTCCTCTTCCAGTCCTGACCTCAATGCCCTCGACCTCAGTCTGTGTAGTGTCTTAGAAAGCAAGGCTGGGAAGGCATCACACATAAATGTGCAAGACCTCAAGGCCAGCATCAAGAAGCAATGGGGCAATATGTACGCCAATTATATTGTGGTAACCTGCACCAAGTTCTGACCTCTTGTGGAGGCTGTGATGGATGCTTGAGGTGGCCATATAGAATAATTCTTGGCAAGATTAATTGCTTAAAGTTTTTTCAATAACATTTCGCATTGTACTTTTCTAATATAAAGTTGTTAAGGTTTTGATTTTGCTTGTTGATCTTGGAAAACTTCCCTGTCGTATTTTGTAGTATCAACGGAAGCCACTCTTCAGAAATTAAATAGTAAGGACAACATCCTAGGAAAAGAAAATTTACTCTTCAGTTTGTCAACTCCAAAAAAAAAACCGGTGAGACAAAAAATGCACGTGATTTTCATCAATAGTTGTGATTGTGATTTATGTCATTTCTTATAATATTTTTTCATGAAATAACTATAAGCTTTAAAGTACTTAAAGGACCCATGAATTAAAAACTGAAATAGTTAATAATTATTTCATTCAGAAAAATGAATATGTTAAATATTTACAATAATCCTCTGTAAGTTTGATGGAGGCATCAAAAGAAAAACCAACCAATGCACATTGTATATTATATATACAACAACATGTCGAAGAAGCTATCAAGCCTTATATCAAAAACGCTTTTAACAATGGACTTTACTGCAGTTTTTAATACAAAATAAAATATGATAATGCAGTATAGAGGAGTTCTTATATAAAGTTCATAAATCCGTATAATCAAATAAAAATCAATAAAAGGTACTGTGATAAATTATTGAAAGCATTTGTGTACAACTTAAAAATCTGTATAATTGGTGTTATAAATCGTTAGCATTTACGGTTTGTAAAAAAGAAAAAAAATCGAAGCAATATAATTTTAGACTGAGCCACTTTAGCGCAATACTGTCAAAAAAGTCCTTTTCGTATACACTTATAACTTTACAAGGTCTTATTGTATGATCCGATATGTTCATTAATGCACAAGATGACGGCCATTTACAGATTGTTTTGATTTTTTGTTGTTCCAAACATTCAATAAAAGAATAGTTAAGTCTGATAATGATAAAAAAGTAAATGTATTAACTCTGATAAATTTAAATAATAACTTTATTATTAGTATACACTTTCGGAGTCAAACTTTTAAGGTTATGTATACAATTGATTTAATAGATATGGATTTAACAAGATATAAACGAATTTGTTTCATGCACAGACATGTAAATTAAATTATATAAATAGATTTAAAATGTATTCTTGTCTGTTTAAAAATTATCTAACTTTGATAAAGTTCAATTTGTTATTTTGTTAGTAACATAATTATTTAACCTTCTACTAAGGTATTTTTGTTACTTTACGTACAAACATAATATTATAATCATCTGATATTTGAACAAGGAGGATTCCTATTATTAGAAATCATATGATCTACTCACAACACAATTCTTCATAGTAGAAAAAAACAAAGAGTTATGAAATTTTAAACCTGTTAAAATAATCAAAGAAAGAAACCAGTATTTTACATATTATGTACTATATATTTTCAAATTTAACCAAACGAAGGAGCATCATTACCTAAAAACGGAAATTAATATATATTTTTCATCTGGAAGAGGGGAAGTATCATCATGCTCTTGTGAGAGAAGTATTATGAAGAAGACCCACGGATCTTATATCAGTGAATTGATCAATCCTCTGAGAAGGTTACACCTTTTGTTAATCTCTATCGAAATCAATATGACCATGGATTCAAAGAGTCCCAAAGTTTAAGAACTCTCAATCGCTTTGTAGTCCAAACCTACTCTAATTTATCAATTAATTTCAATTCAATCTATACCAGCTGCCTCATTCCAAGTCTAAGCTCCCTGAAAAAAGCCCTATTTATAAATCTTAATTTTTTCTTTTAAGACAAGATATCGGGTCTGGCACAAAAAGGAAGAAGTAAGTATTGAACACGAGATATACTCTTTAAAGGGTTAATTGAAAATTAGGAATCTTCTTTCATTGTCATGTGATAAAGTTTAATATTGGCATCTTATGAGATCTCTGGCCACTTGAAAATGATTTTTATTTCATTGAAGACTGATGGAGTCAAAAAAAGATATAAATCTGTTGTTTTTTTACTTTGAATTGTACAAAAAACTCAAATTTTATATTTTATCAATTTTGACTACTGATGTGTATTTAATCATCAGACTTAAACTATTAAAAATCGATATTAAGGCTTATAATTAATCTTTAATGCCTGTTTATTTTTATTTTAAACAAAACATTAAATGGTTTATTTTATTTTTATTATCAAATAAAATCATAGTGTCTGATTTTTGCAAATATTTCGGGAAATATTGTAAGGTGAGAAATGTGGTCCGTTTAGGTTTGCGATTATTTATTTTATATGCAATTTTGAAGAACAAAGATAGAAGGAGATGATTTTGATCCCCCATAATTGAGTTCTTCTACAAATCCTTAGTCTTCATCGTTGTTCAATTAACGAACTGTTCTGTTTGAATTGAGATTAAAGGCTTAGTAATTAAGACGATTTTTCAAAAATATTCCAATAAAGACTAATTTGTTCGTCTAATTTGAACACAATTTGTAGTCAAGGCAATACATTAAATGATTTGGAATTTGAGATTATTCTCTTATTTTTTTATATTCCATGAGCACTTTTGAAATTTTATCTAATTGAGCTGAATTTTAGATTTCAATATTCCTCTTGGTTTTTTTTATGAAGGATTGTTTGAAAAAGACATAAATCTAAAAGTACATTTTTCTTAACTAATGTATATATTATTTTTATGTTTGTTCCTCATTACTTCTTTTAGATTTGCTTTGGAAGAATTATGGTGCTATAAAAAAGAAACAAAGTATAAATGGGAAGTATAATTGTTCTACTTTCATATGGAAGGCCACGAAACGATTTCTATCTTTAGATGTACTGTGCACGTCTTCATAAAAGGCATGTTGACTTTTTTGCAATTACCAAGTACTTTAACTAAGAGTATTAATTAAAAGTAACTTATTTTATCGGTTTTTACAAGATATGTAAACAATAGAGTTTAGGTTGATATTCTTTTTTTATATGAGGATTAAGTTCAATTCCAGGAGCTTAAAATTATTATTTTTTTCCAATGCTGTTGTATCTTCGTGTAAAAAAAAAGCAATTTTAATTTTAAAAATATTTTTCATTTCATCTTATACTGAACTTTATAATAAACCATCACAATTTTGATAAAATTAATGACTAGCGATGAAAATCACGTGTATTTCGGGTATGTAAAAAAAGAAACCAAAAATAAACATGGTAATCCTGACAATTTGAAGAATCATGTGGAGGGGAACTGTTTACACCATTTAAGAAAATCAATTTAGGATATTTTTTTAATATTTGATACAACCAAGAAATTCAATTTGTCGTAAATAACTAAATCTTTATACTTTCACAATTAGAACAACATAAATAGGATTTTTAAATAATCCAATTTATTTTTTTCTCAAATTGTCCAAGAATCCAAGTTATTATATTTTAAATTCTACAGATCTGTTTGATAATTTGTTTTTATTACTGTTTTGCAGGGTCGTCCACAGGGTGTGGGTTTGAGGGGTTGTACCCCCCTAAAAAATGAATTTTTGCTTTCTACTAGAAAATTTAATTTTTGAAATCAGATTAAATTTTTCAACTTTTTTTGCAAGAAATTTCATTTTCTATAAATATCTATGGATTTTTTTAATTTTTCTCCAAAAATTTAACATTTGAAATATAATTTTTCAAATTTGTTTCCCAAAAATTTAATTATTTGAGAACAACTGTAGATTTATGCACTTTTTTTTTGGATTTTTGAATTTTTTTCCAAAAAAATTGCTGTTTTTTTTTGTGAACAGCTTTGGATTTTTGAAATTTTTTCCCAAAAGTTTAACATTTTAATTTTTTATACAAAGGCTATGGATTTTGCAATTTTTTGGGAATATCTATAAATTTAAATATTTTATTTAAAAAATTTAAATTATAACATTGATTATAAATTATCATATAAATATATGCATATATTTATCATTTGACAACATTATATTCTCTATATAACGGGTGTGGCGGAAAAAATTACATTTCTCTTTTGCTACATAAATCAATTTTTTTGCTAATGCGGTAAAATTGTTCTGGTCAAGTACAAAAATCAACAAAAAATGAAATAGACAAAAAAATAGACAAGTGTCTAAGATACCGAGAAAATGCCATCTGAACTTGACAAACGAATTTTGCTCCGTTCCCTTTTGAACACTGGCGAGAAACTAACAAAGGTTGCAAAGCAGTTGGGGATCTCCAACATGAACTCGGACATGAACGTGGTGTTCTAGTAGAATGGTGCGCCTGCACACATGTCCAAAAAGGACCAGAAGTGGTTGGAGGACAACTTGCCTTTCTCACCAGATGCCACCCCATTGGACTTCACTTTTTGGGTGCATGTTGAGTCCAAGGCCTACACCTTTCGTCACCCAAATATCAACAACCTCAAGGACACCGTCAAACAGCCCTGAGATCTCATGTCAGAGAACTACATCTGCTATGGGTACAACGCCTTCCGTGGCCGCTTGGAAGCCATCATTGCTGCCACGTTGGGCTACATCATTGATAAGGGTAGCCATGACATCATATGAGTTATTTTTATTCTATACCTTATTACAACTAGTTGTTGAAATACATCTTGATAAAGTTCTAGATTGAAAGTGTAAAGCTATCATGTACAATGTACTGTTCATTTTTGAAAGGACAAATATATTAAGTTTTAATTATTAAGTCCATTGTCAGAATTTAGTAATTTATCTCTTTAATACATGTACCTACCTCTATATATTTAATAAGCATTTAAATTTGTATTTGACGTCACAAATGTCTGACAAATACATTAACCTTGAAATTGAAGAACAGAAATACTTCATTCAAACATTGAGACTCACTGGTGTGATATCAAATATGAATATCATCGAGTTCATCTAAATATATAATGTATTCATGTTAATAAGAAGTATTCAATTAGATGTAAATATTTATTATTGTCATTTAATAAATAAGTAAGTATGTTCTAAGGTCATTAGGTGAGTTCATTGCTGATTGTCGAAACAATAGTCATAACATGGTTTTGTCGGTAAGATTCTACGGACACTATTTATACGCTATCCCAAATTGTGTGATACAGAGAAAATGTCGTCTAATATTTTGATTCAACAAATCACTCATTTAAGCCCTCTATAACAGTTATTATTAATTGTTTTCATATTCCTTTATAAAAATTTGACAGACTCCCGCATATTAGTTTAATCAAATTTAACGTTTATATTTAGTATTGGTATTAAGTAATATTCAATACAAGTGTAGGTGTTTTTTTGTGGGTTTTTTTTAGCCTTTTGATGAAGTTTCATCAATATTTATTGGAAATTTGTCAATTTTAATTAATAATATATTAACTATGAGTCCTCCATAAAATAGGTGTAGTAAAGAGAAATCCATTAATTTTTGAGTAGAAGTTTTTGTAATGTGTATATTGTTTTGTATCAGTGCGATCGGTTTACGCTGGAAGACGTTAGACAGATAAGATTTCGTACTAAAAAAACTTTTGGGCTTCCTAGACAATTGTTAAACCATGGTTTCTTAGCTTTTCTTCTCGAATTCTCCACTTTTTAGTGAGCAATTCTCAATTTCTTATCACAGCATCGGTCTTTGATTTTAACCCAGGCAGTGTTTTAGTACGTAAATGTACGCTTTGCTTTTTTGTGCCATTTTACTCTCTGAGTTTTGTTTGCATATATTATATGTTTTTACTAACATTTATTATTTGGAAATAAGCCCCATATGAAAAGATTCTTCCATTTTTTTTTTTTTTGTAATTAATTTGGCAAATAAAAACATAGAAATATGCAACACTAGACGCATACATGTTAATGAGACTTTTGCATTTGTTTTCCCTTGACGAGTGCCTCAATGTTCTGTTCCACATTTGAATTGACGTAGTGCAAATCAGATTCAAGGTCAATCATGCGGTTTTACGATTTGATTTTGATCTCAACCATACTCGAAAACGCAGTGTTGCCACGTTACCTAAACATGACGTACAATACCTCATATATAGGGGTTGTTTTTTGTTTTTAAAACAGTTTGTAAAGGGTGTGATTGGAAATTTGGTTGGAAATTTGTAAAAATTCGTAAAAATTGAAATTGGTGAAATTTTGAAGCAGTGGTTCTTCTATCCGTCGGGTCATTCCCAACCTGTGGGAAATTCCCATCAGGCTAAGAAACACTTTGTTAGACTCAGTACTGTTTGAGCGCACGTCAAAGGTGGACACCAGAAAAGAGAAAATAGGTCATATTTTTCAGTTTTTTCTTCAATAAAGGCGAAAACGCAAGCCAGTCGTCTGATAATTTGAATAATGTTTATGGTTCAGATACTGTAACTGCTAATCACGCGGTATTTTGGTTTTGTCGATTCCTTCGACAGTAATTTTATGTCAAAAATACACCACGTCCTCGAAAGCCAATTGTCGAAAATGTGGATAAAATAATGGATATTGTTGAGTCCGACGAAAGTGATACACATTAACAGATTTTTTATTTTTAAAATCCATTACAAATTTATTATTACTACAGCTTATAATATAACACAAAAGGTTGTGAAATTACAACTAATAAATGTTTAGTCATTTTGTGCTTAAAATATGTTATTTGGTCTAATTTTCTTCATTTCTAACTCATACTTGATTTTTTTAACTATTGCTCCAGCAATAGAAAATTAATATCTAGCTTTGTTAAAAAATGCAAAACAATTACAATGTATGGCGTGAGAACATCAAATATGCTAAAAATTTGTAAAATTGGAGAGGCCTGGGTAGTTAAATAAATATAACGTTTGAAGATATTATATTTTTAAATATAAATTTTTAGAAATGCGTATCAAAAAGTGACTCAACACTCAGACCTACAAGAGACTTCAAAAGATAAAAATGATGAAAGTAAGAACTTGAAAAGAGATCTCGAAAAATGCAAACATTATGGGAGCATTTGTTTACTATTTAATGTTTTTACATTATACAGAAAATGCATGTGAAATATACATAATAAGGCTTAGACTTTGGTTGAAAGGAATCCGTTATTCAAACATTAAGTAAAATAACTAGAATTATTAGTCATTTACTTATAAGTGGTTCCGATGAATTTGTTAATGTAAGTATAAAATTATTATTAAAATTGTTATTTTAAGTGTTTCGAAGACACTTTGCCGGAAAAAATAATAAATAAAAATGATGAAAATGCATGCTGCAATAGTATAAAATTTATGATTCCCATTCATATATCTCCAATTTTAAAAGTCAAAATACTCTATAAAGAGTTTGTCATGAATTGCAGTAATTAATTGTATAACAAAAATCACGGCTTTACCTCGCTAACGCTAAGAAAAAAATTATATTATAGACACTATCTCTATAATTTAAGCCAATTGAGATTCAACTAGATTTTTCATTTATTTTTGTTTTAGAACTTTTATGTATACCCTATTTATATTTGTATACGCATTCTTTAGATGTAAAATTATGTCACGTACAGCTCAAATTTAGTATATATTGAAAAAATCAAGACTTGATTGATGATATATGTACAAGGATTTATTCTACACTTGGATATGTAAAATTTGATGATGTTGCATAATATCATAATTTACAAACAAATTAAATATATATGTATGCATAGTAAATTGAGTGTAGAACACACCTGTGTAGAAAAAGTACTGAGACTTGTCTCTAAGAAGTCATTAAAATACTCATAATTGATCAGGATGATGTCGTAAATATAACATTTTATTTCATAATATTTTTTTACTATAATAATGCACATTAATTATGAATCTGGTCTGCATCAGTCTCAATAACAACCTCTAAACGCATCCGGAACCCCTTGCACACATTGGAAATGTAGTCCTTTTTCATGATCCTCTACTCCTGGTTAACAGAGATATTCAGGGCCTCAATATTCGAATGATGGACTTTGCAAGCCTTCTTCTCTATTTGCCAAAAAAAAAAGAAGTAATCCAATTCATTCAAATCTTGGCTCTGAGGGGGGCAAAGGTTCTTGGACCAGAAGTTCATGTTGCTATCTATCTACTCTTGTACAGTATTAGCAGTATGGGTATACGCGACTAGCCTTGTTGGACTTCTTCTTTGGTCTTGGTGATCTATGGGACCACATTTTCCTTCAACACAATCAAGAAGTCGGCCGTAGGTAACCGGTATCCAACAGGAAACAAAATTGAATGCATTTTTTCTCCAGTCGATACCACAGCCCCCAGCATCATCACAGAGGCCGGATGTTTGGTCTTGGTGACTGTCCTGATGCAGTTGTCGGCCTTATCAAAGCATACCACCCGATCATTTTGCTTGTTGTAGACGGGGTAAACGGTAAAGGTCCTTTCTTAAAAGAAAAAAATTACTCTGTTACTATTGTGCTTCAAATCATTCAAGAGTTGTTGACATCGCTGAAGACGGAGTTCTTTTTGACGTTGGGACAGGAATGGCCTCTCGATTCTTCTAATCAGCCAAACGATTTCGGACACTACAAACTGTAGCCTTGATGACGTTTAAGGCCTTCATTATTTCCTAGGTGGTCCTTTGGGCGCAGATTAAATTGGCTATGATGGCTTTTCTTGTCTCCATCGCGACATATGCAGAATTTTTGTTAATCAAATCAAATCTATCAAAGGCTTAGAATCTAAGCTCTTCAAAAATAATCGGAACTTTAAGATTTAATCAACAACAACTATTCTAAACTATATTTATAGAAGATCTCATTACTTTTTCTACAACCTATAATTATAAATTCCATTACACAATTGCAAATTTGTACTCTTTTAAATAATTTACGAATTAAGGACTTCCTTTTCTGTAAACTATTTGATTAATTCCGTGTTTTATTAAGATAATATTCCTTATTTTTCTTTGGAGAGACATTTCTGTGGTTTCTTAAATAACCATAAGTAGCAGAGTTGTTAAAGTAAAATGAAAAATTAGGGAATTTTTTTTTAAAGAAAGAATTTTTTTTTTAAGCAACTTTTTTTTATTAAGTAAATCAGACACCATTCAATGTAATAGGTTAAAATTGTTAAACGTAATGAAATAGAAAAAAATTATTCATCATTTCATGATACAGATTAATATTTAGAGTTGAAAAGTAAAGATTGATCTCAACAAATCTAAATTTAAAATGTATATCTCCAATTACTAAACTGTTATTGTCTTTTATTTCTAATATATATAATTTTATTACTCAAACATTGAAGAGATCCATTCACTGAGAGTAGAGAATTTGAATATTTCGAATGCTCTTTTTTTATAACAAACTATCTTATTGTACTAATTTATCATTATATTATAAATCCAAGATAATACGACGTTTATTATTAATTGTTTATTACGACGACTTCCACAAAAATAGCTTCTTAAAAAAAACGGCTTGACAGATAATTTAATTCACTAAACTCAATTGATTTGTGATTTTGACTTCATTAAAGTTGTGATGTCAAAATATGAAGTCTTATTTTTTTCCTTATCTTTTTTAGCATATTGAAGTGCAAAAAAAAAAAAAAGACATTTTTCCTTTCGACTTCTCAAATACCTGAGTAGTCAAATTTATGAGCTGTTAAAAGACATGAAATTAATTTCAAAAGTTGTAAAAACATAAAGAAATGTCTGTTCCACTTCAAAAGTGTAGCAATATTAGCATAAATAATTCTAAAAAACAACTGATGTCCCCATGTTTCTTTGTTTGTTTTTGTGTCTTGACATTAATTACCCTTTTTACTCGCTAAATGCAAATATATTTGTATCCGATTTCATGCCTAATTTTGAACATATTGTTTTTTTTGCGATTATCTGCATTTTGACCTTTCCACTAAAAATTTGGTAAAAGTCAAATATCGAATCAACAAATGTACAATACAAATATCATGTACTGGATATTAACTTCAAATAAATAATGACATATGGATATGTTAAACCTAAACAGACCAACTCGATCACTTTGGAATAAAGTAACATCTAGATCTGAGGTCACGTAACTTTTTTAAGCATTACCCCAACAGAACTTGTAGCATAATTAATTTACACCAAATGACTGTAGGGGCGTTCAAAGGAGTATATATATATATATGTATTTGTGTATATACAAAGTGCGACAGGGAAATTACCAAACCAAAACCTTAATCACTTTTTATTAGAATAGTATAATAAAAAATGTTATTGAAAAAACTTTTAGCAAATAATCTTGGCAAGAATTTTCAACATGGCCCCCTCCAGCCTTTATCACTGCCTCGACACGAGGTCGGAAACTTGGAGCAGGTTTCACAATATAATCGCCTGTGCATGCTGGCACATTGCTTCTTGATTCTGGCCTTGAGCTCCTGCACATTAATGTGTGATGTGTTCCCAACCTTGCTCTCTAAGATGTTCCCCACACTGAGGTCGACGGCATTGAGATCAGGACTGGAAGAGGGGCAGAAGGTATTGCCCCAGAAGTCAGCAAAGTGCTCCTTCCATAATTTACGTGTCTTCAATGCCGTATGGCTGGGGACACTGTCTTGAGTCCACACATAGTTGTTCTCAGGATAGTTAGCCTTCAGCCAGAGCAAGATTTTCCACATAAGGACCTTATAGTAGACCTCAACCCCGATTGTCATAGGCTTGAAGAAGAAGGGATCAATTTTCTTGCCAACAGAGGTCACAACTCCCAAGCACGTAGCTTGGGCCGTATGTTTTGTCTTGGAGGTGCCCTGGACTTCTTCAGGTGATGCTGCTATAAATTTGTCATCTCTGTGGTTCAAAACCTTTCGACTGTGAAGATATTCTTGATTGAGAATATCTTCACAGTCGACGGATGACTCTTTAAGTAATTAAGCCCTTTTTTGCATCTCTCAAGACTTCATCCTATCGGTGAGGAGAAGTCTTGGTGTCCTGACAATGCTCTCAAGGGTGGGGCCATCATCAACTTCCCTCCTGATGCTGATCTCGTCCACGTTGAACTCGTCAGACAAGCGGCGTATTGATACTGTTGAATGTTCCTTGATCTTTGCCTTAAGGGACTTAAAAAATGTTTCATCTCGCTTCTATCAATTTTCTCTACTTCTTGCCTTCCTTTTGACTCCTTTCTCATTCTCCTTGGGCACCCTTATGTTCTGGACTGTCTTTACGGTCACTTCGAAAATGTCTGAAATTATTTCCTTTTGTGTTCCTTTCATCCATTTTTTGTCCGATTTTGATCAAATCAAAACAATGTGCAAGAAAAACAACTCATATATCGGAACATTGCTGGATATATGACCAGGAACCTTAATTAGTGCAAAACAAAAAATATTTAATGACGTGGAATATATTTTTGTCGATCCCTCGTCGTATAGATGTATATTGGCATGATGCTTATTTCATTTAACACTAGGAAGTAAAAGTTTTTTTGCTTATTCCTTATATTAAAATTTATAACAAAAACAAAAATTTAATATTTTGTTGTCAGGGTTCAAACTTTGTCTCCCATGGTCAAAAGTATTTCATAATATATTATTTTTGATAATAAACCCTTGATAATATACTTATGCTGTTTAAAGTGTTAATATTTCAAATACAATGGGCCACCTAGTAACTACCAATTGATTTTGGGTAAGTAGGGATATGCAAATTCAAATAGTCGTCCTTAACTTCTAAGCATAATGTATTGCACAGCAGTCACATAGTCTAGAATTCCAAAAATACTTCATAATATTAAGTAGGTTTGCCTTAATATTCCAAAAATTGGCCTTAAAGATTAAATACACATGATAAATTAAATCAATTGATTTATGGAGATTCATATCTGGACTTTTTTCCGCATATTTATATAGCTAATTTATTTATATGTTTTTTCTTACTTCAAATTATTACACTCCTAATTACTCTAATTTTTTACAATACAATTGGACTATTTTGTATTTTATTTTTGTCTTGTAATTTTGAACAAATCTGTATTTATTTAAAAGGCAATTTATAACAGTATAAAGTTTGTTCTCGATCAATCAATTCGGCTTCACGACGCTAAAAATGATTAATATTGATGATATATTTATTTTTATGTACTGAAACTTTCATTTTAGGAATACTAAACCCAAAAAAGAATCAATTATTATATACAGGGTACAGTTATATGGGGTGGAGCTACAGTTCTTCCAGCCAATTCCTTGCAGAGGCCCGTCCAAAGGGCCTCTGATACTCATTTTACAGAGTAGACATAAACTCAAAATTACACAATTTAAATTTGTAACATTTCCTTCACTGCCTATTTAATCCTATTTGCACAAGTAAATATCAATTTACTTATAAAAAATGCTTGAATGTGTATACAAATACATTATTATATCAAATTAACAACATCAGTTTGAAGTATCAAAATGATATAAATTCTTATTAGATAATATTTACTAATTAAGTTGATATTACATTTATAGCAATGAATATACCTGAAATTGAAAAATAACATTTAACAAAAGCAAAAGAATTATTTTAAAGCGAATTTATTAATTAAATTCATCAAACATTGATTAAAAATCACAAAATTTATGAATAATTCCAAGACAATACATATTTACGTTAACAAATAGTTAAATTTATACTAAAAGATTCATCAGGAGTATAATAAAAGTTTCAGACGATCAAATGTATTTCAAATAGATTTGAAGAAATTTTCTAAAATTTGAGGTTCAAAAAATCAAAGTTAACTAAGGAAAGGGTTATCAACAAACCTGGTTATATTTACTTGTACGTAGCATATGGAATTAAAACAAGAGAAATGGAACCATCAACATATTATTTTCATTCATTTAATGGCTGTATTGAACTATTATAAATGATCCATTTCTGGTTAGGGTGTTTTTTAAATCCTTGACAATTATATGAGGTATGTTTACAAAAAAACTAAAAATCCTCAATTTGTATATGGTATAATAACTATTATTTAACTAAAGCTCAAAAATGCAATAATGCAAAAATTACTTTACCTACTTCTTGGCAAAAAATTTTAAACCTTTTGTCGCCTGCAATTGTCACACTTTTCATGAGTATTTGTTTGTTTAGTCTATTGGAACACTAAATGGCACATCAAATTTCAAAGTATGGTCATAATCAACATAACAACGTATACCTATTAATACCAAATAATTTATCTTACAGTTGACATTATGAGTATTACCACTCTATAAGGCATGATAAAATTTGGCCAATTAATAGATAAAACACTATAATTCACCTCGTATATATTGCAATATTCCTCCAATCAGCCAGAGAGACTCGGAAGTCGAAAAATATCAAACATAGCGGCAAATACCTAAGAGGGCTCACGATATGTTTTGGTATAGGCTCAAACCTAAACGTACTCAACCAGGACATTTGTCTTCCTTCTGTCTTACTAAGACCAATCCAAATTCAATACAAAATCCAATAGTCGATATACCTCAAGAGTGAACAGTCCAGAACGTTATTCATCATCAAAAATTTATATTAATCAGATCAAAGGATCGATGTCATTGAAGAGGATGGAATTGAAAGTTCAATCTAGTCTCAAAGGATGCTTGAAACATTTCAAGATTATGGCATTGCTGGACACAAGATCGAGCAAGAGTATAATTTCCTATGATTATATAAGAGAAAATGGATTTCCTTACACTACCACAAATCAAAGGTTGTTCAATGCAAGTAATTATCCTATGAAATATGAGGGAATTGTTCAACTTGAAGTTACACATTCAAGTGGGAAAAGTATTATGGTTGATGTTATAATTATATCGTCTATGAAAAGAGAGTTTCTCATAGGTATAGATCATTTGAAAAGATTATCAGTCATCACAGAAGGGTTTCCAAATGTTTTAGTGAACAAGTTCAATGCTTAAATAAAGAGATGGATAAAATCATGGAAGAATTTAAAAATATATTCAGTGACTCTCTAGACGATAAACCAATGCCTGGACCATCTATGAAAATTGAGTTGGATCACTCTCAACTTATAAAAGCAAACAAAACTTTGACGGCACGTCCAATCAACATACATCAACAAGATAAAGTAGAGGCACTTATCGATAAATTAATTAAAGGTGATATTATGAGTTTCTAACCCGACTGAATGGATAAGTCCTGCATTTTTCGTTTACAAAGAAGGAGGCAAGGGAGTCCGATTAGTAGTTGATTACACGCGTCTTAACAAATATGTCAAGCGTCCAATACATCTATTTCCAACTAGTGAAGATATAATGCGGAGTATCAAGCCTGATTCGAATTTTTTTTGCTAAAATGGATTGTGTTCGTGGCTATTTTCAAATCCCCTTAGAGGAGGAGAGCAAGAATCTCACTACGTTTCTTTTACCAGATGGTAAATTTCGATTTACACGCGCACCTATGGACTGAAATGCCAGTTTGGATGAATGGTGTTATCGTTCTGATCCTATAATTGAAAAGGTATGTGATGCTAAGAAGATAGTTGACGATATCCTTATTCAAGCACCTGATGAAGAAACTCTATTTCAAAGGACATGTCGAACTTTAATAGAATATAGAAAGAAAAACGTAAGGCTAAACAAATCAGGGATATTGTATCAGAATCTCAAATCTGGAGAAGAAAACATGGAACATAGAATGTTGAGGAGGAGTGACTGGAATTGAAAGAAAACTGTTAAATTTAATATTGATTTCTAAATTGTGTATATATATATATGTTTTTTTGAAAAAGATTTAATGTCATTTAAAACCTTATGTAAATTCCCTTAAATTCTTAGGAGGGCATGAGGAGTTGCGTGTTTATTTATGTATATTAAGTTGCGTTACATTTTATGCAGTCATTTCGTATATATTATCTTGTATATAATATAAATAAAGAAGTAACTCAATAGGTGATGAAGTGAAGAATTATTTCTAAGTGCAAGAACCTAATCACTGCAATTAATTACATATCACTAGCCAACAAAATTCTGACAAAAAGTGAGCACGAGGTCTTGGTTTTGCCACATGTTTTTAGTTTTGTTTAGTGGTAAAATATGTATTTGGAGAATAATACTACAGGATTGCCCCAGTGGTTTCCAATCTTCTTTGAGTTCAATTCTTAAAATATGTGGCTAGAAAATGTGCGACTCCAACACCTCTGATTGAGAGATGAATATATAATTAGGAGTGTATTTTATACAATAAATTACTTAAAGGCCATATCAACCATATAAAGTTCAACTTACAGGCAAAGAATATAAGTGTTTTTATTATATTGATAATTTAAAAAAAAAATACAATTTACGTATATTAAAAAGTATTAGAAATACAACGAAGAAATACACTAATATACCTTTAAATATTAAATCAGCAAAGTAGTTATGTACTACTTGGAATTATTTCTATACTATAAATTATCTTTTTACACTAAAGTCAAAATTTAGACTCACAAACAAATAACATTACGGACTGTGGATGGGCAAATAGGTTAATAAACGAATCAATGTCTTAATGTGACGGATGCACACCATGCATTGAGCAATGTAGGTTCATTATTGATTTAATTTAGACACAGCAACTCAAAGATCATCCTCCTCGTAATGCTGCGTTCGGTATTTATCTTTTATATAAGTCAATACGGAAAAGTTCTTCTCATACAAATAAGTTGAGCCAAATGGAGCAAGTAAATGAAAAGCTGCTATAGCCAGCAGTTGGTACTCATTCATCACAGAAATCCAGAAGTATTTAGGAATCTAAATCTGTCTTTTGTGTTGGGCCACATGAAAGTTTGATCAGTCGCGATCCCTACTTTAGGAACAACTGTAGTAATGAACGGTTAAATGAACCCCGTTCAAAGATCATGCGTTCAAAAATGAACACTTATCATTTTCCGCTCAATATTCAACAATAACTATAACTGATAAACGTTGAGCTTTTTCACTTTATACATGGACATAAATATACTTGGAAAAGCGACTGAATTGTATTCATAATATACGATGTAGTAAGAATCATTCTTAATTATAACATTTATATATTTATTAAGAGCCTTTTATTAATGTTAAAAAGAAAAAACATCTTATAAGAGTTAAGAGACATTAAGTTTAATAAAAAAGATAATTTTATTTGATTTTCTTATTTGATTAGATCCCCATTAGCTTTAGAATTAAACTCGAGTAAAATATAAAGTATTATTGTTTGTCTACAATTGAGATAAAATATTAGTTCATCATGGTTTAACTTTTTTATTGCCAAACTCAGTGGTTCTCAAATGGAAGTACGCGTACACCTTCGAGTACTTGAAATCATTATTTTTTTTTTTTTAAACATCAATTCAAAAGTCTTTTGGCCACAGATCTAGGATCTGAATCTCCATCTATAGGGGAAAAAGAGTTAAGAGAAAAACTCTTTTTGGAAAATTGTGAAAAAAGCCCCCCCTCCCCCCTAAAAAGAGCTCCCTAATGACGCCACAGTTGTATAATTTACTTTCCCCCCCACACACACAAACACATACACACACTTGCAAATAAATATATGTTCCAGTAGGGAGTACTTAGCTGAAAAAAATATAATACAAGTCCTACCGAGTGGTCCATTCAAATCTAAACATTTAGAATTTTAACTTCAACGAAATATAATAGATTAATTAACAAAAGAAACAAAATTAATACTATAATTAGAGATTTGTGTCTGAGG
The DNA here is from genome assembly GCF_016086655.4 of Lepeophtheirus salmonis. Lineage (NCBI taxonomy): Eukaryota > Metazoa > Arthropoda > Copepoda > Siphonostomatoida > Caligidae > Lepeophtheirus > Lepeophtheirus salmonis. The sequence continues at coordinate 3,219,781 of NC_052143.2, forward strand.
TGGTGGCGGAAAGCCTGACAATGCTAGGGATATAGTCCTTTGTTATGGAGTCCTAGTGCTGGTTGACAGTAGCATTGAGGACTTCGATGTTTGGATGACGGACACTGCAGGTCTTCCTCTCGACATGCAACTAAAGGGTGTTGTCGAAGGGGTTAGCATAAGGGCTGTAGGGGGAACAAAAGGGTCAAAAAAGAGTTTAAAAGAACTTTTAAAAAAGTATTCAAAAGAGTTTTACAACGGAGGAGATGTGTTTCTTTCATTGCTGGAGTAAAAACAGGTCTCTCCACCTTCACTAGTCTCTTTCCACCCACTCTTTTTGATAGCTCTATGGACAGTCTGTCGATATCTCTTGCATAAGGCCTCATGGACTTGAGGAGATTGCCCTGGGATGTTTTCTTCAACCTCTCTGAATCCAGTTTGGCCTTTTTGACAGAGCCCAACTTCCTTTCCAACGAGTTGGACTTGCTAACGGAGTAGACAGGGGTCCTGGAGACGCACAAATGGAATTTCGTTAATCATGTTCAAGTATCATGTTCTCGATTTGTACGTAATGTAGAGAGCTCAGGTTTGCTCTGTTTTATAACTAATTGTTTATGCTTTAATATCTCAAAATATGAATTTATTTCAATATCTCGCCCTTCATTAATTATTGAATTAGTAAGTGATTAGATTTCAATGGACCACCCCGTACATCACTTTAAAAAAAAGTTTGATAATCCATTACTCTAACAAATAGTATCCATTTACATATTGTTGATATACTTAAATATATATTGAATGCAAAAATGTTGACATACATATAGATATATAATTAGATCAAAGTTGCACGGTTAATACTTTTTATAAAAGTATTAACCGTATGAACCTTGTCGTATATACTCAAAATATTAATGAAGCAATTTTATTTCTCTAACAATATTCTATAACTGTCGAAAAAATTATGACACTGTCAGAGATAATTTTTTAACATTCATTATTGTTTAAGACTTGGTCCGAGACCGATTTTTTTGTTCTGTTTGATCTTAAATTATTTTTCTAGAGTTATTTTGTTCGGTCCGGAATCATTCGAGGTTTTCTTCTTCTTTTTTTAACCTACTTTTCTTATTGCAAGACTGGTCCAGACCGAAGTTGCCACATTTTTGTTAAAATTATGACGCTCTCAAACCGGTCTAGAACTTTAAGAGCGAAAACCAATTGCAGTATTTATATAAATATTAAATCATAAAGAGCATCAAGATTAATCTCATAATTAAAGTTAACATTTTTGTAAGGATAAAAGGAGAACAAAGGGAAAGCGGGAGCAAGATATATAATTCAACTGAATTAGGGCCTTTGTTAATGTCGACTGGCTTTTATATGATTGTGGGAGGAGAAAATTAATTACTCCTATAAAGAGAGAACCTTCACCATTTGAAACAGTATTAGTATAAGGAAAATATTGTAATGATATATAAATTCTTATATACAGGGTGTCCACGATAAATTGGAACTACTTTAAACTTCATCCAGATCCATAATGGGGATATTAGGGGTTAAATCATACTAATATAAAAGGTTGCGTGAACAATACACTATAACTTCCACCACAATTGTTTTGACATCAAATAATAGTCATCATGCAACAAGCAAGGAGAGACGCCATCCTCGAATTGGCTCGCGCGGGACACAAGCCCTCTGCTATCTACAAGCTTCTTAACTACCCCAAGACCACGGTGTACCGTGTCTTCAATGCCTGGGAGGTGGAGGGGAAGGTCTGCCGCAAGGCCCAAAACATGAGAAGTGACCGAATCCGCACTTCCCGCTTCCTTGAAGGCCTCCGGAAGTCCATCAAGGCTTCCCCGGGGACGTCCTTGTCCAGGTTGGCCAAGAACCGTGGAGTGAGCAAGCAACTTGTCTCAAGGCTGTGAATGAGGACCTCGGGTACAGGTCCTACCGAATGGCCAAACAACACATCCTCACAGCATCCATGAAGGCAACCAGGCTCACCAACGGTAAGCATCTCCTCAATGACCTGAAGACATGGAGGAAGAATCATCTTCTTCTCCGACGAGAAGAACTGGACTGTCGACAGAAGCTACAACGTCCAGAATGACAGGTGGCTTGCCAAGGAGAGAGAAGAGGTCCATGCGGTCTTCACCACCAAGTTCCCGGGCTCCATTACGAGGGAGTGGAATGCTGTCGATTCCGCGGAAGTCATCAGGGCATGCAAATCCTTTAGAGGCAGGATGGAGAAGATGGTGGCTGCTGAGGGAGGACATGTTGAATAAATTTATTGTTTAATATCATGTCCAACTTTTTCATATTAACAAATACACTCCAAATTCCATTTTTATCAAGCAGGTTGAATTTTAAGATAGTTCCAATTTATCGTGGACACCCTGTATAATATATATTTAATATATTTTTTAAACAGTTTAGACCAAAAATAGGAGATAATTCTTCTTTCAGAGGGAGGAGCTAATAACACAATTCATTTTAATGAATAAAAAAGAAAAAAGAACACACTTAACAACTACTTTTCCTTTTCTAATTTTTGAACGTAGTTTCAAAATTACAAACATGTCAACTCTACTCATAATATGTGACAGTGTACCACTCTACTAAATACTGTCAAAACTGTTTTTCCTTTATAAATTGAGCTAGAAACAAGTATTTTGACATCAGTATCCGATGTTATTTAAAATATATCAAGTTAAAAGAAGTCAGTGAGAAGATTATTTGACTTTTCAGTGAAAAAATCAGAAATAAGCTTTAACTTCCAAAATCTACAGTACAGTCTATACCAGGGATCGCAACCTATGGCACGCGTGCTACTGCTGGTATGCAGAGGCATATTCACTGGCACAAGCAAATCAGAAAATATTTATGTAGTTTGTGCGTGTTTTTTACCATTATTGTTGATTGTGGCACACTCAATGATTAGAAATGTTGAAGTTGTCACTCCGTGTCTCAAAGGTTGCTTAACCCTGGCCTAGACTATCAGACTCTGCACACCGTCGGAAATAGAGCAAGTTTTCATGACAGTCTCCTATGCCAATTTCCGGAATTCCTGCTAGATCTTGGACATCTACTCGGATTGGGTGGTGAAGGAGGATATGTTGGTATGTCGCTCAACTGTGCCTTCCACACAAAGAAGTCCATGAAGTTGAGGTCCAGTGAGCTTGTAGAGGAAACTCTGGGACCAAGATTGTCAAATATATATATATATATATATATTCAGAAGACCAGGTCAACTTTTTCTTTGCAGTGTAGCAAGGAGCAAAGTCATAATCAACTATCTTCCAGTTCCTTCCTGACTCTTCAGACAAAGGACTTGTCCAGGCTTAAGAAGTTTTTAATAACAACAAGGGCACTACCTTTTCACGCTTGTGGAATAAATACGTGATCGATACCACTTATTTTTAACTGACACCAAATACTTATGGCTAGCCGTCAAAACAGCAAACAACGTCCTAACTGCGCATGTGTGATTGTTGCAGGTGATCAAACTTCCTAGTTAAATAACAGCCACACCAATGTTACTAGAATAAGGTTAAGCAACAAGAAAATGGATGGGCAAACACAACCGATTAATTAAATAAATATCTTTCTATTTCTGGTTACTTTATTGGGTCTAGTCTTGTTTACTGATACAACATAAATTTAAAAAGTATAAATTTATGATATCAATATCATAAATAGCAGTGGTTACTTTATATTTTTTAATCGACAATTTACTAAATATAGTGCCAAAAGTAAGCTTTTAAATTTAATAAATTATCAAACACTTAGGATATGCCAAAAATTCTTTCCTCATCAGTTTTGAATTAGTCTTTTCTTCGACAAAATCTTTCGGGAATCGTTGGTATGAAACACCTCTTGAGTTTTTACAAATAGCAACTGCACAGACTCTTTTATCATAATTTACCTTTTTAAATTAAATATATAAAAAATCGAAAATATTATAACTTACTATTTATTATGAGTCTATGTCTCAATAATTTATGAAATTTAAAAACTTACTTTTGGCATAATATTTAGTAAAATATCGCTTAAAAAATATCGAGTAACCACAAATTTTTACTTTTTAAATTTATCAAGTATTAATAACCAAGACTCTTGCCAATGACCTCACTAGAAATAGAAAGCGAGAGATTTATTTAATAAAGCTTGCCCAACCAATTTTCTTGTTGCATAACCTTGTTTTTGTAACATTGGGCCACAAGATGTGATAATTATACATTATAAAAAAGTGTGAAGACCCCGCCTAGCTTCACAGCTTATTATATAGATCGTACAATTTTCTCTAGAGTCAAGTGTATCTCTGTAAGTAACAGTATATGCATAATGTTATTGACTGAATCTCCTGAAAAAGGGATTGAACAAATAAGCAGATAGACTGTGAAACAACATTTCCTAATGCATGAATATATTCTTCAGATCCCGAAGGAATGTTTATTCATGTGTGTAGGCATTAAATTATAAGTAATATTGAATTGTAATTTTTATTTATTTTGTATAAATTACTAAGAATGAAATATTTGCTTTCGTTTAATGGGGTTTGATAGCTTCTGATAACATCATTATTATTATTCCTATATCACTAATGGAAAAAAGGCCAAAATATCATATATTTTTAATTGTGCATTCACAGCAAGTCATTCATTTAATCTTTATATAATTCGCTATAACACATAATTGTATTCAATAAAAATATAATGGATATTAATTATGATTCATAGAAATAATCCCTATGTACATATTTAAAAAAAATGTTAATCTATATCAAAAGAACCGTATCTACATAGATATTATATTCATGAGCCCTGTTAAAAAGTCCATTAAACTAGGTCTGACTAGTGAATTACATTTTAAAAACTGATAAATAATATCATGATGTATTAACGATGTACATACTTCGCATAAAAAATTATCTCACTCTAACAATATTTGGATATATAGAACGGTTTTTCATTACATGAGCCTTTCTATAAAATTCCAGTTGAAACTTTTACAAACAAATTATAACCAAAAAATGATACGAGTATACTTCAATAAATGAAAAATTAGAATACGTGCGATAAGGATAAGACAGTAATTAAATATTGTTTAGATCGTTTATGTACGTATGTTTAGTTTTCGACTATTTTGATAAAAAATACTGAAATGATAAGAATTTGGGGCACAGGATAAAGTTCAAATGGCCATAATTATATCACTCGTAAAGGCATAACGTCATTAATTTGAATAGATTAAAATGAAATAATAATATCAATGAATAGTTGGTAATTAAAATGACTGATGAAATAGTTCAATGAAGTCTAAGGAGATGTAGAAATGGTTACTTGTACAATGTCCTTATACAAGTTACAACTTGTACAGAACTTGCAACTTATACACAACATATACACCATGTTGTCTGGTAAAATCATGGAGGTAAAAAGATTGCAGACAAAATCGTTGAAGTAATATCATTAGAGGATACAATTGTGGTGTACGTTATCATTGTGAAAAAAAATGGTTGTGGGTAATATCATAATTGAAGCAACATCATTGTATGCAATATGATTGTGAATAATTTGAATTGCAAGACAATATTGTCGAGTGTTATTTTGTTGCAATTAATATTATATTCGGGTCATAAAACTATTGAATGGTGAAGAAATCTCCCATGAAAGACCCCAAGTTGTGCAAATAAACTTATGTGCCCCCAAAGCAGTTTAAAATACCCTGTCGCCACGTTTCTAAGAATCCAGGACCCCTTCTAATTTGCTATAATACACCTCAGCCTATGGGTTATAGAGGTAAATTTTTCTGCTGTAGCTTCCATGAGCATCAAGGATCCCTTTTAATGAAAAGAATTTGCCCTGGAGTGCAGCAATTTACCTGTACAACCTGTGGACCTACTGTATTTTGAGATATTACAAGTAGTCTCTGATGTTCAGAGAAGCCACGATGGGGAAATTGACCTACCTTGGGACCCATCAGTTTGTCTGCACAACCTATAGATTGTGGCTTCTTATAGCATATTAAATGGGGTCATTTATAGCATGTTTCTTCATAATTCAATAGTTTAATTGTCCGAATATCATATAATTTGTAATGAAATTACATACAATAAAATTGTCTTGCAACGAAATTGCACACGACAATAATTAATATAGTTTACAACAGGGATCGGCAACCTATGGCACACGTGTCACTTCTGGCAGGCGGAGTCATATTCACTGGCACGTGGAAATTAGAACATATTTCCGTAGTTTGTGTGCGTTTTTTTACCATTATTGTTGATAGTGGAATACTAATTAATTAGAATTGTTGAAGTTGACACTCCATGCCAAAGGTTGCCTACCCCTGGCTTACAATGACGTTGCTTCACGATGATATTACCCATAATTAGTGTTGTGTCAGTCCTTATTTAATCACTCTATTCCAGTCTTTGCACATGTCCAATCAGTCCTTTGGAACGGTGCTAAAGACTGTCGGTCCTTCGGACTGTCAGTACTATAACTGATTATAATTTAGAAGAAATAAAGTAGGGTGACGCCATGAAGAACCGAACCTTATAAGTTTTAGGACTGAATTGGACCGGACCTAGACTGAACTGACCTGAACGAGACTGAACTGGACGTGACTGCAGCCTTCAGTCACTATAAGGACCGACCCAACACTATCCACATATCGGATTGAAATATTAGTTCATAACACTGGCGGTCTCAATAATTACGGTATACCCACGGGCTACCTAAAGTATTTCTATATTCATTAATTAAATTATTTATGCACATATAAAGTTCTATTTTTGTCAACATGAAGAAAAAAAAATTTATCCTTCAAAGTTCTTCTAATGAATTTTAACTCCTTATAAATGTACCAAGAAATGTTATGTAATTTATATTGATTCATTGTAAATATTTTACATGGTACATTTTTTTCCATTTATTGGAAAAGATGTAATTTGATAAAAATCATATTTTAAATGTAATCATATTAGGTTATTTACAAAACTGTAGATCAAAGTCAGCAAATCAGTAACAATAATTCGATTTAAGATATCCCCTTTTTATAAATAAATACTTATCAACAAATCATTAATCAAAATCTTATGTTTTCCAGTAATATTTTTATATTTACATACATATATCCAAATCATTATATAAAAAGGAAAGTGTCACATATTAAAATTTGGCAAATTCAAACTCAGGTCAATTTTTTTATTATTATTATGACCCATGTCATTCATTAATTGAGTATGAAATTTTTTCTTTGAAACGGTCAAATTCTATTCAACTTTTATCTATCTACAACTTGATTCTTTTGTCAACTTATGTTTGTATAAAAATTAGATGAGTACATAACATGTCATTCTTAAAATATTTCTATGGTTAAAATGTGGCCCACACGTGACTATAAAAGAAGTAAACATTACGTGATTCGATTTAAGATCAAGTAATGACATAAAGTGAGGCGTTCGACGTTTAGAGGGAAATCTTACAGAAAAATATTTATATAGTTAATTGCTTAGGGCAGTGGTGTTCAAAAGTTTTTTAAGAATTTCCTTTCTAAAAAAATTTCATTCTATGAAAATGAAATGAGCAAAAATTTAACTACGTATTTAATAGTTTTGTCTTATTCAGCCATTTTCATGGAATTTTATATAATAGGTTCTGTGCCCCATTAGAATATTTCAAGTGGAAATAGGGCCAAATATATATGAGGTTTTTTTAATGATTGAGACTACCCCAGTAAGACATGAAATAACAATTAAAAGTTTAAAAAAGTACTCAATCATGTTACATAGTCTCCTCCGGGTCAAATTATCATTGTGGCAATGGTTCTTCAACTTCTTAGAGAGCTCCTCTTCGTTAAAAGACTTCATTACCTGCTGAACACCGCGTTTAAAATCTTAATGGATATCAAAATCGTAATCCCGGAGCCGGTGCTTCAGCTTACGGAAGAGAAATTGGTCCCAGAGATTAAGATCAAGGATTTAGGGACTCTGTTTGGTCGTCTCAACCCTTCTCTCCGTTAAGAACTACCTGGTGCCGTTGCCTATGTGGGGACTTGCGTTGTCCCACATGAGCAGAAGTTCGTTCAGGTGAATTTTGTTCTTCTTTAAGCTGAAAAATCGCTTTCCTGTCGTATGTAGGTTCTCTATCATCGTCTCTCAGCTGGCCGTATCCCGGTAGGCAGGGCTTGGACCGAAACTCGCTTGGGTTTACAGGTAAATCCCATCAGGATAATCTTCTTTCTCGTTATTTGTTTTGGACAAGCAGTCGAGGGTCACTTGTTCTTAGAATCCAACCAGACGTCCCTTTGCTCGCTCTTGTAACAGAAAAAACAGGACTCTTTCTGTACAAACTGACGGGACTCCAAAAATGTATTCTCGTGGTCCTGGAAGAGCACGAGTCAGGGCAATGAAGTTTTTGAAGAGGATATCATCAGTCATGATTCTAATAACTACTGTGGGTGAAAGGGGAGACTCCGTTGAGACCTCTCGAACGATCCATTGGGTTTTTTTCTTTAATAGGTCCTTGACTTAGGTGATGTTTTTGATTGTCTTTGTCCCCCAGGGACGTCCAGATGAAACACCTTTGTCGAGCTTAAAAGTGGCATCCCAGATTTCATTAGCCCACCAAAAGATGGCAGGCATCAGGGTAGACCATAGTGAGGTCGGTGTAGATCTCATACACTGTTTTCCCCAGTTTTTAGCAAATCAAAAAGTACGAACAAAAATTGTGATCCTCCATGTCCAGCAACGAATGGAGAAAAATGTTTAAATGTGTTTTGTCTTTGAATAACTACGGAATGTTTTTCCACCATAAAATTCATGAGAAAATCTATGCTGGTGGAATTTTGTGGCTAACTCTTCCCCCTTCCTTTTAAACGAACCTCTCTCAATCATTTCAAATCAGGCTAATGTGAAAAGGTTAGCCATCCCTTTCTTAGATAGATTTCCGACAAGTGGGAAGCAATCAATTTAGCCCCAACATTAGGATATTTTATAACATTTCTTAATTAACCTATTTTTGAAAAAACATTTCTTGATTACCTTAATAACTTCGTGAAGCATAGATGATGAGCCCTGGTTGGGAATAACGGGTTTAAGATCATACTTTTTTTTCTGTGAACTCTAACTATTTACACAAATAATTTAAATTATATAATTCTTATATTATATAAATATATTTTAGATTATTGAATTTTCTATCATAAGGGTATAATTAAACATTTATTTTTCTTGTAATAGAAATTCCCCCAATATAATATTTATTTTAAAGATTTATCGTATATTTATATAATTGAACTGACCTCTATTTGACATTGCATGATTCAGTTACATTTTTTCTTTTCTTAAATCAAGTAGATATCGATTTACATTATTTGTGGAGTAATTAAAATGTGATGATGGATCGGAGCTTTAATTTAAGATTCAATTATCTCCAAATTATGTCATCTATCTAGGCAAAAGTATACAAATAACTAATGAAATCTATTAAACTTAGTTATGAGTTGTATTAAGTAATTCTTAGTAAATATTTAATGGAGGTTTCAGTAATTATTGTCTTTTAATCCAAAAGTTTATTATGTAACAGAAAGAAATTTTAGACTCTAAAATATACCTATAAATATGATTTAATGAAGTCGGAATGTGATAAAAGGGCATAAAAATCTTACCTTTAAAACGAATTATCATAATTCTTACGGTCTTTTGATGTTGTAAAAGTCAAAACACAAACACACAATAAATAAAACAATTCAAATATTTTAGGCCTATTTTTTCGTGGGAAAATTTTTTTACATCAAAATAATCACTTATTTGAAAAATCACATTGTTATTTCTGAAAATGTAAACTTTAATTTATTTCCTTCTAAAATAGATATTTATTAATATAATATATATATTTATGAGACATGTATATTTGATCACTCAGTGTTAAGTAAAAACTATTTTGTAGACTGCGTAAAAGGGGGAAAAATATGTTTCTGACACCACCTTACATATAATATGTTATTTCTTGGCCAATGGCCATATAGATATGTATAAAGCATATATTGGAAAGAAAATATGAACGTATTTTTTAAAATATTTTTTTCTTAAGGATAAATAATTTCAATGCTTGTAATATTTAACAGTCGTTCGACAACTTAACATGAGGTTAATACAATTTTTTCTTTATATACGAGTAATTAATATTCTTTTTTGGCAAAAAAAAAAATATATGCTGTAAAATATCCAAAAATTGATAAAGGCAAATTTTAATTTGAAAAAAGAAATGGGATTTTGAAGTCGAAATAACCCATTTTTAAGCTTCCTGTATCGTTCAAATTATGATACTATGAGTCACTAATCGTACTTTTTACAAGTCAATGATTTGCCGTTATCTTGTTTTAACAAACATAGCAAAGCAAAATTGAACCTTATTTAAAGCGGCAGTTGTTGAACAATCAGAAGGAACGTTATCTTCTTTTTTTTCTTATTCTTTCCACATACATACATACAAGATATCCCACTAAAGATTAATAATTTAAATTAAAGAAACAAATTACAAAAAAAAAAAGAGTTTTCTCAATTTAACCGTTTTTCCAAATGATATGATTTTATGCCTGCATAACATTTTGAAATATATTTAATTGGTGAGGATATATGGTTTGATTCAGAAGATGAAGCAAAGACATGATCTTTAATAGATTGAAAGACCTGATTATTTTTCTTAAACCCCAATATCTTTAACACTGCTATACTAATAATATAAAATTGTTGGAGAATAATTCCGGGAAATACGTTGTTTTTGATTATTTTCTTCAACTATCTTTTTTCTATCGTCTGCTGTAGCAACGTCAAATAATTTTCCTTGGTTTTCCTCAGTATCATCACTCTATCTATTTTATTTCTGTGCCTGTCACCCAGTATGGTTTACTAAATTTGAAAATTCAAGAGCTGAGATTAAATTTGGTCTAAACAATAAAATTAGGTTAATGATTTTTCTTGATCAAACATAGAGTTAGAACAGATCTGTAAATATTTATTAAATGATTAATCTTCAACTACAAATAAGTCCAAAATAGACAAGCATCGATGGATGAACATCGAATAACTATTTATTTAACTAAAAATAGTATGGAAATAATCAGTAGATACCCTCAATGATTTGTGAATGTAACTTTTAAAGTTATTACCATTATATTTTATCAATTATTTACGATAGACGTACTAGTCATGGACACAGTAATTCCATGTTTATATGCACTTCTTTTAAACAAAAGTTGTGAGACATACAGTAGATTTTGGGATGGATCAATGAGGAACACATATGGAGTAACATTTAATCCCATCAGTGTATTAGGTGATTTTGAACTAAAGACTATATCTACAACTTAGAATATTTTTCTTTTGAGTCAGTTGTTGTGGAGGCAAGTTCAAAAGTTAGGGCTAATACAAATTTATTTTGAAAATGAGGATATAACACATCGGTCGATAAGTCCCGGGCCTAGATACGAAAGTAACATTTTTTTGACAAAATTCGTTTTTGTTAATCAATATAATCTCCTTTTAGAACGATATAATCATTCCAACATTTCTCCAGCTTTTCGATGCCACAGATTTATCGAGATCTTCAAAATATGCTTCAGTTCCGACAATAACTTCCTCATCTGAGCCAAATCTCTTTCCACAGAGCATCTTTTTGAGTTCTGCGAAGAGCCAGTAGTCGCTAGGGGCCAGCTTTGGAGAATACGGTGGGTGCGGTAGCAATTCGAAACAACAATCCACCAATTTTGCGGCTTTTTATTTGCTTGTGACACGGTGTATTGTCACCTTCTTTCTTCTTCAAATGAGGTATTTTCTCTGTAATTTCGGTCTTCAAACGATTCTATAAACGATATACCATATAATAGTCACTGTTGATTGTTTTACCATGTTCCAAGTAGTCAATTAATACAATTCCTTCCGAATCCCAAAATAAAGAGGGCATGACCTTCCCAGCCGAGCTTTGAGTCTTTGGACGGGTTTCTCCGTCTGCACAACACTCAGCAGACTGTCATTTTGATTCTGGAGTAAAGTGGTGAATCCATGTTTCATCCATTGTGATATAATACGCAAAAATACCTTCTTATTTTGCGTGAACATCTCCAAACAGCTCTTTGAATCATCTTCTCGTTGTTGCTTTTGCTCTGGTGTGAGCAAACGCGACAACCATTTGAAAAAAAGATTTTGCAACTTGCAACTTCACTTTGCGATTGCTCATTATGATTTTCAGGTTTTTTAACAAGTCCAGATAACATTTTTCAAGCCAAGCTTGTGCTTGAACGGTATTTTTTCCCATGAAAAAGCAATGATAAATCAACATAGGAAATTACTTTGAATCCATCGTTTTTAAGAATCGCAAAAGTAGCGTCAATTAAAGCACTGTAACTCGATAAATAATAGCCAAACGTCATGAAATTTTGACAGTAACCTTTTGAATGTTTATTCTTCCGAAAAATATGTTTTCTTATATTAGAGGCGCCATCTGGTAGTTAAGCAGGGACTTATTGACCAATGTGTTACTAATTGATATGAACTGTTTTATTTTATTACCTTTCCTACCTCATGATAGAATTATAAATACTTTTGAGATCCTCACAGGAACATTTCCTGAGGATCTCAGAGTCATTGCCGATTATTTTGAAGATAATTAAATCGATAGATATATAAGAAGAATAAGAAGAGAGCCAGAATATCGACCAGCATTATGGAATATGAATGAAAGAACGGAAGAAGGTTTATCTAGAATAAATAACTCTTCCGAGTCTTTGCATATGGATTTCCAGTCTTCCATGCAGAGCCAGAACCCTTCACTTTGGAAGTATCTTTAAACCAAGGTTAATAGAAATACAAGGTTATACCATAGTCCATAACGCATGTACGACATATGTTTGACTTCAACCGCGCTTTTAATATTGACGTCATAGTAAATGAATGGTTGTGTGTTTTGTCAAACCCTGTTTTTCCTGCCCAGCAACCGGTACAATGCATTAAATTGAAAATTCTAGGAATAGGGACGTCATAGACTATAAGTGGTTGCGTGTTTTGTCAAAATATGACTGTCTTGCCCAGCAGTCGCTACAATAGATCAGATTGAAAATTCTAGCAAGCCCGATTACACGATGGTATTACCTTGTATTTCTATTAACCATGTTTCAGTTTCTACAGAGGATCATTTTACCATAGTGGACTATAGCGAGGAACGAAGAAGATTATCGGATTTCACTCAAATTCATTAGGAAAATTAAATTAAATATCTTGCAAGGTGAGAAAAATATGTTTCTTGGCTATATTTTGCCATCACTTTCAGTGGTAAAGAAAAACTAAACATTGTTATGCCCAATCTTAAATTTTGCAAGTCTCTAGCACAGGCTTTATTGCTGGAATCGACAAAAGTTTTGGGCAACTTTTTAAAAATAAGTTTTACTCGTTAGCTACTCATCCATTATTTAAAGATTTGGAATGTTTGATTGATTCTCCAGAATTACAAGAATATGTGAAAAAATTCTTAGTGGATGGCTTTTCGTCCAAACTGAGATTGTTTGTGACAATCCTAAGGTTTTAGTAGCAATTGAGTCAACATCAACATTTTTCCCAATGAAAAACAAATTCAAAAGAAATCAAACTGCCGCTCAAATTATAGAAAATTATATTAATTTAGAAAACACTTCTTTAGAACTAGGCAAACGAAATTGTCATTATAAGGAAGAAAGATCACTATATTTCCAACATCGAATGGAACAAAGTTATTAAAATAATTGAAACAGACTTCGTACGTCGATTCTTTGCACCAATCGGAGACCTAATTCCTAACTACGAAGGGTGTTGCTATACGAATATAAGAGTGGTCATTTACATAAAAGATTATGCTTCTGGACAATTTGTCCCAAAAAGTATAATTCCAAATACGCCTCTTCTTCCGACCTCATGGGATGAAGTGGAGCGATTGAGGGAACTCAGAAAAGAGAAAAAATACCTCACGGGTTTCGTTCGTGGGGTGACTGGTAACATTGGAGACGAGGTTCTTGCTCGCATTATAGCACACCAATGCAATCCTCTTCAGATTAAAGGTAATGTGGAACTTGCAAAATCCGAAATTACTAACTTTGGTAAACCCACTGGCATTTGAAACCTTGCAATTGATAGACTTCACTATCAGAATATAGTAGATTTGAAAGCGTCACACTCCATGAAATTGTAATTCATTATGAACCATATTATCAGAATAATAACTAATGAAAAGACAAAGAAGAGTATTTCGAAATATATTTGAAGTTCCAAGTTTAAAAAGAAGGCTTAAATTAAATATAATCTACATACTAAAAAAATAAACCATCATACATTTATGTTAAATATACAAAATTAAACAATTGTAATCATACATGTGTGCGTGTCTAAAACTGAACACTGAAATTTTTAAAAATAGTTAATTAAAAAGTGGTCGACGAATTAATTTATTTAACATGAAAGATGAGTCTTAGACACATGTCTATTCACTATGGGTGCCCATGTTCTCCACTACCAACTCCAGCCTGGATCGGAACTTGCTGCATGACTTGGAGATGAAGCTCTGGTCGAGGTTGGCTCAGGCATTTTTGAGGGGAGACTTCAGCTGGTCCTTGGACTTATATTGGACTTCCGACAGCATCCCCTTTAAACGCCCAAACAATGCGAAGTCAAGCGGTGAACAAATTGGCGAGTGAGGCAGCCAAGAATTCCGATCGAACAAGGCTGGAGTCTCGATCTGAAGGAACTCTTGTGTAAAGTTGCTATTGTTGCAGCTGGCACCACCACCTGTCTCCGTAAGTAGCCCTGGCCCAAGGGAACACTTTCTCAACAAGTGGACCTTCAAGTATTGGCAGTATGTCTCGGAGTTAAGCCTCTCGTGGTCCTCCAAGAAGACGAGAACTCATTTCTAACCGTCGGACGCAACTACAGCTAGAACTTGGAGGTTGGCGAAGTGCCATTCCTTACCAGATGCAGTACGTAATCATCCCTGGCACCGAGAGACTCCGCTAGATAAAATCCGGTGTTGTTGGCCACCATCTCGCCTCGGCTGAAGGGCGTCTCATCACTAAACAAAACGACGACATCGGCTGGCTTTTTCTTAAGCTTGTTGAGAAGAATCTTCGACCTTGCGAGGCGTTTTTCCTTGTCTAAAGGCTTGAGGGCTTGACGAGGGTTCTTTTGTAGGCCTTAAGGCCAAGATCTTTCTTAACTAGCCGGTCCATGGTCCTTCTGCTGACGTTGAACTCCCTGGAGAGGCAGCTGACGGTGACCTTGCCCCTCTTGTCCGCTGACAGACTTTTTCACGGTAGCAACCATTTCGTCCGACCTTCGAGGCCTTGACTTAGATCTTGTGGTAGCCTCAGGAGTCCCTTTGGCTACCACGCTGTAAACGGTGGTGCGGCTGCAGTTCAGAACCTTGGCAATTTCAGTGGGAGTTTTTCCCCGCGCGGAAAGTTCCAAAATTGCGACTCGGCGTCTCTCCATATTATCGGCTGTTGTCTCACTGTTGCTATTTAGATTTTGCTGGAGTTTTGTTTATTACTAGTCAACACCCTTGCCTCGAAGTATAAACCGGTGTGAACTCAGTAAAACCTCGAATATTTGCATGGCGTAAAATTTAAAGGAGTGTTCAATTTTAGACGCACACACCTATATAACTAATAAAAGCAATAAATTATAAATACAGAATATTGAAATAATAGATTAATAACAGTTAGTGTTGTGTCTTGACGAAGGTAGACGAGGTACCAATTATTTACTAAAAGGGGGGATTCATGACGAACGGGAGAATTGAGGAGAAGGAAAGAACGTGGAGGAATACAAGGATTGTTTAATAGGAACAATTATATTCTTATTAATACAAAACACTACTCTGGTATATATGAACATAGAATACATAACTATTTATACGTATAACGAATTAAAAACAGTACTTTACAAATATATATACATACAAGAAAATACAATAAATAAGAGAATCAGAGAGAGGGAGACACGAATGCACTACAGTTAGAAATAAAATTCGTCTTCATCCTATCATACTTCAAATACACTAAAACTTAAAATTATCTTAAATAAATTCAACATCTACATGTTTGAATCCATGGAATTTAAAAGGACGGTATAGAAGTTATTAATATAAAATAGAACAAATAGATTCAACAAATTATTAGTGACACTATACATATAAAAAATAAAATGGGACATTTTTATACAGAAATAAATATACTTATTAGCAGAATAGAATATGCATTGGCAATAGAGACAAAACTATCGAGAAAAGAGAGACATATTATTTTTAGGAGTCTAGAATTATCTTCTACTCGTTTTCCAATGACAAAAGAGGCACAAATGTAATAAAGAAATCAATGGTCCAGGTAGGTAGTTATCCATATAGATTATACATCACAAACTCCACCTTATAAATGGAATTGTGATTAAGAAAAGTTATATCTGCGTTATATACATCAAGGAAACTGAATTACTCTTATAAATGAAATATCTTTCTTCGAGTAAGAGAGGAAGCAGAGTTGACTTAAGAACAAAATAACTTCCTAATTTCAATTAAGGAGCAGTGGATGAACGATGATAACTCTTTCTGTTGTTCCTCACTTGAGCCTTCAGTGGATTATTCTGTCTTTTTATGGAACTCATTAGTTCTTATAGAAGTAACCGATTACTCCGTAGAAGATTTGGAGAAATATGTGCATTTTTATGTATGGAAGCAATGATTCACGATGTGAGAAGTAGCTATCAATAATATAATAGACCTAGATGGGAAGGGACATCTACACAATGAACAATCCTTCCATTAAAGAAAATGAGATCCACCGAGTGAGGCACACAGAGATCAGATTCCTTGAACAGAACAGGAAGAGAGGATCAGAAGGCGTGTGGCTAGGATATCCAAATGGAAAATATGAACTACAAGGGAATATCTAGAGATGGAGATCCAATTAAATGCAATCCAGGCGGAGGGGAAACTTTTTTAAGGCATTTGACTAATAAAATTTATTATATTCAATATTTTATTAAGGTAAGCGGCAAACTATAGTCTTTTTTAGATGGAAATGTTGTACAATGGACAAGAATTATGAATAAATAATGAAGAAAAAGGAAATGCAGCAACCGTTTTCTTTTTCTAATCTCAAAACAGTAATTTATTTGACCAAAGAGCCCATCTTTACGTATAAGGTAGCTGCGGCACTGTTTGTATCTAATATCATTTCCTTGGCCCGAATTTTCTAGTGATATCCCTTGTTTTAAGTGCATGTCACCAAACTGAGCTGTATATAAAAAAGAACCCAGACCGATAACGCTAAAACGAGACCGAACCCGTTAAAATGAAAGAAACGAGACCAATAGAACCGCTGACCTGAACCCAGCACAACCTTGATATTAGTTCATTCCAAGACAAATCAATCACTCAAATACAGCACCATCTTCGATTTTTTTTCCAATTTGGCAACTATTTTAATTTTAGTTGAAACTCAAAAATTTTAGGGTTTTTTTCCCCCTCCGGTTCAGGATTTACTGACTTCTAAAGTTTCGGCCTCGATGCCACCTACCCTATTTTTAAATTGTTGTATTTTAAAGATATCGATCTACTTTAAAACCATTTAATAGATAGTTGTTTTAATGTTTTGTTGTATATATTGTATAAGCCAACAAAAGGAGTTTTCACCCATTAAGTCACACGGTCAATGTTTTGTCAATAAGAAAAATCAAACATGTCCATTTTCAATTTAACTCAAATTTTTATTTTAAGTATCATAAACATATACAATAAGTTTTTAGAGATGTGTTCCATTTCAACTTAAATATTACAGATGAAAATGGATGTGTAGGTAGAGTAGTTCAGAAGTGAAATTCGGGATCTGTAACACAATCCAACTCTGAGTTTTAAGGTCTTAAAGAAGAAAAAGTTAGCCTTTTGATGATTTTTTGATAAGCGATATCTTATAAATTAGAAGCAATGATAGACTTGTCATAGAAAACTATCAAAATGGCGTAACAATACTTATGATAAATTTTGTCTTTGTATTGAAAAAAAGTAAACCATGACCTAAGTGTTTGACCCAAAATCTTTTAAGGTTTGAAATCTTAATTATTTAACTTGTTATTTTTTTTTTTTATAAATCTTAGCTTCATTTATATATTATTTTTGTACATTTATTAAACTTTACTTGAAAACTTATGGAGATATTATTTTAATAAATACTACCATTACTCCTAATTCTATGAATTTTTCACTTGAAAAAAAAAAAATACTAGTGTTTTATCTTTAGAATGTTAAAGTTTATAAAAAAAATCAAAGACCCTAATTCTTGAAAAATTTAAAATCATGGTTTACTTCTCTTTCTTTTTTTTTTTTTTTTTTTTTCATAACAAAAATATTTAAAAAAATAATTATAAGTTTTGTTTAGCTATTTGATGGCTTTTCTATGATCTATTATACAATGCTTTGATTTACAAGATATACATAATCAAACATTCATTAAGAGGTTAATGTTTTCATCTTTAAGACGTTAAAACTCCGAGTTAGATTGAATTACAGATCCGAAATTTCATTTATGAGCTGGACTACTCCCAATAACATTACATACGAAATTCGAGTCAAGTCTGTTTCTTCATGAAAATTTCTAATGGAATGCCCATATATATATGAATATGACTGGACAATTTGGATTATAATTCAAAATTTAAGTGGGTTAGCACTTACAATTATATTCAAACTGTATTCATTTTTCATAATCCAATAAATGTTCAGAAAATTATATTCAAACTCTAGTATATGAAAAAATTCTTAAAAAAGGAAAAAAACTCAAAACTATTAGGCTTTCGATCAGATTTAGGAGTTACAAAAACTATGAAATTCTTTTCAATTAGAAGAAAATATGTACATAAAACTAATCAAATAATCTATTTGGGACTTATTAAGGATGTAAACAATCCTATTAAGGGTCAGATATAAAGTATTTACGCAAGTTTGGATGTTTTGTTTCCCTTTGGTAAATATTTATTTAACTTTCTCTTCTAATAAATTTACATTTTCACATATCTATAAATGTCGTACTTTATAGCTTGTGTTTGCAATTTGAATGCCCTTCCAACTTACATAGCCCCTTAAAAAATGTTGCTCGATAAAATGAGATGGGTTTTAATCTTAGTTTAGTTAGTTTGAGCTTGAAGGGATTGTTAAAATTCCTTTATGACTAAATAGAATATCTTTTGCAAATTTAATGGCTACAACTTCCACAATCAGAGATAAATAAATACGTTTAATTGAGATCATACAATCAAGTGAATGAAAGTAACTATTATGATGGAGCATTCATAGGATATTTTCCTTAATGAGATTGAAAATTATAAAGTATCCCTATCCATAAAGATTAAAAGTATATTTTATTAATAAGAAGGATAAATAAATATAATTAGCTAATAATATAGCTATTAATAATATAATCATAATATAGCTATGGAAATAGCCATTATACTCAATAATTGGCATTGATTATATACTCATCCTTTTTGGGTTTTTTAGCTAGGTTATTCACATGACATTTTACGATCAATCATAAATAGATGTGTATTATCATTTTTTTTTAATTGAGAGGGTTAGTGAAGGACTACAAAAGGTTGAAGATAATGTTCAAATAAAAATTTAACGATATCACAAGAATAAGATTATTTTTTTTAATTTTAAGGAGACTATATTGTCATACAATTCTTAATAAATATAGTATTCATATCAAAAAACAATATGTAATTGTAAACAATCACGTTTGAATTTTGATGACAAAATAATCCAGATGAGTGAATTTGAAATCGGCTTAAAGCTCTTATGTTTAATTATGAAAATATCCCTAAGCATAATTATTGTAACAACGTCAATTTAAGAGTTATATAATTTCTAAGAATTCACAATTTGTGAATGAATAATTCAATACCCATTTGAAAACCATTCTTTTCTTTTTTTAATTTAGTTATCAAAGAAAAATGTGTAATTATTATTTTCAATGTTCTATAAATTTGTATCACGAATACGAATGAAAAAAGACAATGAATGTATGATTTATTATAAATTAAAAGAATGAATAAACACTGGAGGCAGAATCTTCTACCCAAAACCACATTAATTTAATGAGAGAATTTGTGTACATAATCAAACGCTGATGTTAGCAAAATAATTTGTGATATTTTTTCTTGTTGCATTGATGATTTTTGTTCAAACCTATTGTGCCAGAGACCATCATCAATGTCCAAATAGAACGGAGAACTGAAAGAATAAAGAAGACATTTTATGATAATGTGTTTGTGATAGGGATTTATAGTGATTCTTGAGAAACCTCGGATTGTCTCTTAAATGATATTGAATTTTGGAGGAACCAGATATTCTTTCAGATCCTATTTTAAGATTAAATAGATTGTTGACGAGGCTAGGTTTGACGTTATAAACGAAATCGTGTTTATGGACCATACTGAAGTATTCATTCTGAAAAATGAACTTACTCTATATAATTTATCAAATAACTTTTCTATAACTCACATTTGGACTACTGTAAAAATGAATTTCATAAAGAAGAGTCATAAAAATTGTATTCAAAGTATGTAGAGCAACTCGAAATGGGATGGAACTATTTTTAGATGTAATGGGCGCCGATTTTTCTTGTATAAAAAAGGAAGTCTGTTCGAAAATATAAGTAATAATTAGTTGATCATGAGATAAATACGTGTCAAATTACTTTTGGGATTTCGTTAACAATGGACTTCATTTGATCGTGTACTTCATGAATTTCAAATTGAAATTTTTTTTCTAATATGTTGAGTTTTAATGGAATCGATTTTATATCTAAAACCTTGCGTTGAATACGGTCGAAATGTACAAAAGCAACAGAATCAGGATACACTCTAAAAGTCACGAATGATGATCCAGCCGAAGCCTCATTAAACAATGGATAAATAAATTTTTTATAAACAGATGCGTCTTTGATTGACTTTGACGTATGAGCGAATTTCTTATTTTCCTTACTCTCATTTTTGTGAATGGTAGAGGAGAAGGATTTCAAAATCTTTTTGGACATGTTCTCAATGATTTTTGTATCAAATTTCTTCAAGTCAAGCAAGGACTCAATTTTTTGTATTTGTCCCATTTGATTCATTTCTTCAAATAATAGAACGGAACGAGGCTTAGAAAGGAATTGATTAAGATCTTCCGGGGATTTGGATTGATTAATTCGCGACAAAATGACTTTGGTTTCTTCTTCATCAAAAGGGGCGCTTTAAAAAGAGATACAATATGGCAAAAAATATAACTAATGATATATTTTATACTTACATATAACCAATAGCTTTGTGAACATCCTTTATAAAATTTCTGCGACTTGTGTGTCTAAAGAGAATCCACATCTTTATTAATTATTATAAATTATAAGTCCACCTAAAATGATTTATTACATAAGATTGTTATGATTATTTAAAGCTTTGGTTGGGACGTCATACTAAGAAAATATTGATCCCAACAAACCTTATAACGTCATGAATTAGGGATAAGAACAGATGGAATTAAATATAAATCAAATATAGTAAAGAGGCTGTAGAATTGTGAATAGTAAATACATTCCACATACTAATATATCGCTATAGGAGTTCTGTGGAGTTAAACTAAGTTATTCCACAAAGGTTGATTAAATAACTGGGAGGCATCAATATAAGTTAACACTTAAAATTCAAAATTAAAATAGCTTCAACACAAAGTAGCGTACCGAAGACCACGTGATCAATACTTATATACGGTAGTGGTCGGAGCAACAGTTTTTTTTTTCGCTAGGAGCATTGGATATTACTACGTAACTAACTAACTATGCATCTGCAAAGGGAAGAAAAAGTTGTATACAGCATAAGGGAAAATGATAAAGTGACGTCGTCTGTGGTATCATAAAAACGACATCTTGTGTGAGAAAAATATATATCTACGACCTATCATGTATATATGTTTCTCCTATTCGTAGCTAACAGTCGTGTTTACTATTTTAGTTTAAAGCGTTAGCTAGATTTGTTATTATTCGTCAGCTGGAATTTGTTATTTCCCCCCTCACGAATCGAGGCTCCAATATTTATAAATATCATGAACTAATACTTTTTGTAACTAATAACTTAGGGTTCTCTCAATATGTGTTTTACATAACAAAAGTGTTGTTCTAAATGTTGATTGGAAGATTACTTCTGCGACGTAGTTTGTACGAAATAGGGTGTCGCTCCTTATCCAATGTGAAGTCTTTCCCTGGTAAAATATTTCAATTATATATTTAGATAGAAATTTTTGACTGACGTCATAAATTGCATCATAATTTAAAGAAACGCCATCTTGGGGGCTCAAAGTTGATATTTTTACTACATAAAATGAACGGATTTCCAATAAATCTTGATTAAACTAAATCAAATGGCTTTAAAAATAAAATAAAACTTAACACAACCATTGAATACTAATTAATGCTAATGATAAAACGGCGATATTTGAATTAAATTAAAGTAATATATTCTGTATGTACTAAAAATCCCTGTTAAATGTCTAAATTTGTTCAACTTTTCTTTTTTTATCTATTAGAAACGAGAAAATTAGAGGAAATGTCTTATTTTGGCCATTTTAATAATTAATGTTTATCTATCATATGTAGAAGAGGTTGTATAACGATGTGATATAATATTTTTAATGGATATTAGGATCAGATATATAATGAAGTTGGACAATAGAGGGATACAATTTTAATAGACAAAAAGTTTTAAGTCATTTTATATATTGGCCCCATTTTGATATCCAATATTTAATTGTTTTTATTGTTAAAAAACTTGCTTAGGCCCCCAAAATGGCTAACATCAACAATGCAGACGTCCCATGAAAACACTCTATTTATAAAATTTTATTTCTTATATAAAAGGCCTGAAGACTATTTTAGATAGAAGAAAGAGATATGAATGTCATGTTGATCCTTTCTTTATGGTTCTCTTTGAAAAGTTATATGTACTTTGATCAATTATTTGTTTATAAGGTAGTCTTTTATTTCTATGATTTCACTTTGATAACGCCTGGTATTGCATTTAAAATTAACTTAAGTCCAATGATTTCTAAAAGACATCAGTGTTACATTGGACTTTTCAAACCAAGACAAAAATGAAAAGCATATATTTTATCAGGAAATATCAATTTCATTCAACTTGTCATTAGGACTTTGTTATTCAGTATAGTTATAGCAATTATTATCCTTTTAAATGATAACATAATGCTAATATTTTGCGATATACATATATAATTAATAATCAGAGGATTTACATTTATATATTGAATATATTTTAAGCGGTATTTTAGGAATTACAATGCTTTTAAGAAGAAGTAGCTTGTATTATTCTTATTTACAGATATAAATCATTTTTAATTAAGAGGAGCTTTATAAAAATAATATTTCCCAATCGATAATTTATAAATAATGTTATGGCAAATAATCTTATACCCATTATCCGAACTCATAAATCTCTGGTTATTTTTATAGAAAATTTAAATATTAGAAGTTGACTCCTAGCCTACAATTCCGCGCTCAATATTATCATTGACTTATTTCAGAAGAAATAAGTCAATGATAATAATAGTATCATTAATAGTAATCCTACTCAGAAATAAAATATTAGATCCGTAGCTAAATCAAAATTTGAGTTTTTAAACAGGAAGAAATTATCTTTTTATTTAGGGGTAGATCGTAAACCAAGGCAATAATCGGTAAGTATAATATATCATTGAAAAACTATTAGTTAGATAAAAAACATATATAATTTTTTTATGTTGTGTTGAGGGAAAAAAAAAGTTAACCATGACCTTTACTGTTTCAAGGTTGCTACTTGGTGATTTTTTTTTTTTTTTAAATTGAAAAAATTAAAGTCATGGTTGAACTTTTTTTTTATTAACAATGTTTAAATAATTATACATTGGTTTTGTTTAACTAACTGATGGATTTCCCATGATGTATTATATTTGCCTATCGTTGCTTTGGTTTACGATATATCACTAATCAAAAATTCATCAATAAACGAATTTCTTCATCTTTAAGAACTCAGAGTTGGATTGAGTTACGGATCCAATATTTCATTTCTTATTAGGACTATTATTATCAGTGACTCTACAAATCAAATTTGAGTCAATTCCGCTTCCTCGTGGAATGACATATAATAATAATGCCACTGGTTCTAGGATTATTAGTGATTACCAATTGATTCTTCGTTTCTAGGATTATAAAAGTAGTGTTCTTAACGTAATTTTCACTTTTGAATTAAGCATGTAATATATTGAGTAGATGTTGAATAACTTCCTACGGGAGGTCAAGACCCTAAATTAACTTGCATCATATTTAATTTATTTACAAGGCTGTTGAAAAAACATTACTCATCATAATGTTGAATCTATGGTTTTTAAGAATGGGCTGGGAGTGGTTTTGGGGGTTTAAATAATGAATAAATAATTACTTCCCATAAATGTTCTCAAAACATATATTTCATAAATATATTTGGTTATATAAAGAGGAAATTTCGGACAGGTTCTTCTTTTAAGAGCCCCCTCCTCCCAGCCTTCAATATTATTTACCTCTTTCTTCTCCTTATAATTGAATGATAGCTACTACTACCATACCTGACCATTCCTCCAACTAACTCATTATTATTATTTATGTTGTATATGAAATTGAATTTATATTATTGAAGGATCAATGTGATATTCATCAAGGGTAAAGGTATTTGTAATATCATTATTAATTTTGGTATGGTTTGTGAGGGATATCAAATATTTTATGAATTGCTAATTTCTTCCTTGCTCTCTTTTCCTCTCGATAAGAGCTGCACTAAGTAGTCAGTGTGTGCAGTGAAAACAGAATAGTACATAGACTACGCTCTCCCCCTCACACCACCACAATGTTCTTGCCGGGAGATAAAGAAAAAAAAATGTATATGCGACAGTTGA
Source organism: Lepeophtheirus salmonis (assembly GCF_016086655.4). Taxonomy (NCBI): domain Eukaryota; kingdom Metazoa; phylum Arthropoda; class Copepoda; order Siphonostomatoida; family Caligidae; genus Lepeophtheirus; species Lepeophtheirus salmonis. The sequence continues at coordinate 3,244,797 of NC_052143.2, forward strand.
GATCCTGTCTTGTGCCTTGTCCCAGGGTCGAGCTGACTGACATAATTCACTACCTATCTTTGTTTTTAATTTACTTTTTTTAATACTAATAAGTGCTGGTCAACAATAGAAGTTACAAACGTTTATTTTCGGGAGTCAAAACAACTAAAGGAGGTTGGAGAGCTATTCCGCCATCCAAAATGGCCCCAATACAACTCAAATTTGGATCTAGTAAAGAAGAAATTCAGAGTACTATCAAACAAGTTATTGACGGCAATGTTGTGACGATATTTTCTAAGACTACATGTCCATTTTGTGTCAAAGTATGTATTGAAAGAATGGTTCTTGCACGACCATGTATCATAGAATATAATATATCTGTATTCCTTTGCTTTTGTTTCAGGTGAAGAAACTTTTTGATTCTCTCAAAGTCAACTATTTAACGATTGAATTGGATTTATTAGGTGAGTTTACATAAATATGTGCGAGTCAGAGGGATTAATGGGTATTTTATATTTAAATAATCCCACAATGTCTTCCCTTATGCAACATTGGAATAAAATTTGAGTGTAGTTATTTTTTATGACTGCCCTTATATAAATGTATATCATATCCTATTTGTTTTATAATGAATCAAGAAACTCATTATTCATAATTTCTCAGTAGTCATAATACTGAGTAAATTGGACTTTTAATCTTCTTACTATATATTTGAGAAACTTCAATGTGTGACTTCTTTTTTTTTTGAAGTTAAATCAATATTATTTGCTGTTGTCAAATGGGAATTTTCTACGAATAGTAGTTTTTTTATTTATTATTACCATTAATTTTCTTGTTCATTTACTTTTGTACATCATGAAGTTGGAAAGTTTATAGTATTTAATTAAGGCTAAACATAATGGGATGCTATCATTCATCATTGATGCGTAAGTTATTTCCAAATATTTGTGTTCTCTAAATTTTTGCTCTATCATAGATAAGTCTATTAAGAAACTATTTTGTGTCGCTCTTTGATAAGATAAATCATGCATGTATGTATGACTTAGATAAAACATCACCCGAAGCTATCAATCTCACACTTATTGTTTTACCTATTCTTACAAATATTGGAGGAGAAAATGAGGAGAGTTGCTATATGCCTATGGTTTTCCTCTTACAGTGTGATGATTTTTATATATTTGAATGCTATCCATGTGAGTGATTATTACATATGTGAAAGGTAAAACAAATATATATGATCGAGGTCAGAAGGGGTTTATTTTTTATATTATACATGTATGTGTGTACAAGATATATAAAGAAAACTTTTTTCCTGTGGACGACTTTCGCCTACTCTGCTAGGATGTAGTCGCGGCAGGAGCAGTTAATCGTTTTATTTTCACTTTAATGCTTCAAAGAAAAAAGTTATGAAATCCTATACATATATTATACATTTATTGTTTAAGGGGAACACACCTTTTTTCCTCTCCTTTTCAGTATCGCTACGATTTGGAAGAGGAAAAAGTGCAAATGCACTTGTATCATCTTCAAAATAAATACTGTATGCAATTTGAAATGTAGCTCATTTCTATAATTTGGAATTACCTACATGTGTACATACATGGAATTACTGAATAGCGATAGAGGGGGAAGGCATGGAAAATTGCTCTAACATATTAAAAATTTACGACTAGTGGACTTACACCATTTCTACGATTGACTTAATCACAACATGTTAAATATTCATCATGTTCAGACTCATGAAATATTCAAATAGTTGGAGGTGAAAAGGGGATACTGTTTCCATGCTAATAAGTAATGGGATATTCTTTCCTTGTAGAAATCTTAATTAAAAATCGGAATAATTTGAATAATAATAATTTATTCAAAAACGATTTAAAAGAATTCATAATTTTTAGTGCATGTATATCATTCCTTCTAATGCCATGGTTTAACTTATTTGTCTCTGCATAATGAAATCCTCTCTGTTTGGCACATTTTTCACTCGACTTAAATTATTTTTCTCAAGATCTCTTATGAATTTGTATAGTAAGTTTTGCTTCGGAATTTTATTTAAGTAATTTATTCAGTATTACTATATTGGATCTCGTTATCTATCATATTATATGTTACGTAATACATGTTTTTTATTCGGTTTTTCTCACTAAAAACACAGTCCAAATAGGATGAGCATTGACTAGTTTATGTTTAATGGCGTTGGTTGATTTAATTTCTTCACGATTTATGTTAATTAATATTGAAAAAACAAATGTTAGTTAGTTATGCGATATTTTTTTAATACTCATTTGTTCGCGTATTTGGCTTTATCTTTAGTTCCTCATTATGCCCCAATTTTTATTTCAGAGAACGGAAGTGCGATTCAACAGAGCTTGGCTGATAAAACAGGACAAAGAACTGTTCCCAATGTCTTTATCAATGGAGATCATCTGGGCGGAGCCGATGATACACTCAAAGCTGCTTCAGAAGAGCGCTTGTTACCAATGATAAAAGCTGATAAACATAATTATGATTATGATCTGGTTGTAATTGGCGGGGGATCCGGAGGGTTATCTGCATCTAAGGTTAGGATACATTTGTATTACTGTTTGTTTGTTTTTAAATGTTACTATAATTTTATCATTTTTAAATGTTAGGAAGCTGCTAAACTAGGTAAAAAAGTAGCTGTATGTGATTTTGTCAAGCCTTCTCCTCAGGGAACAAAATGGGGACTGGGGGGTACTTGTGTCAATGCAGGATGCATTCCAAAGAAGCTCATGCATCAAACTGCTCTGCTTGGGGAAGCCATGAAGGATGCTAGTGAATTTGGTTGGGATGTACCGAAGTCCTCTAATTTGAAGTAATTTTGAATATAGGGTTGAAGTGATAAAATATATTTTAAACATTTTATTTTTATTTTCAAAGATGGATGGATATGGTCTCAGCTATTCAAAATCATATCGGATCTCTCAACTGGGGATATCGTGTACAACTTAGAAAGGAAAACGTCACTTATTTGAATGCCTATGCATCTTTTAAGGATCAACATACGCTTAATCTTGTCGATAAAAAAGGAGAATCAAAAAGTGTTAGCGCCCAGAATTTTATTATTGCGACAGGAGGAAGGCCTAAGTAAGTGATCATAATCTCTAAACCACGGCTTATAAATTTTATAATCCTAAATGTAAATGTAGTCGAAGATTATACTGATGATTAATTTTAAAATGTATATTTTAGCTATCCCAAAATTCCTGGAGCCAAAGAATATGGCATAACCTCTGATGACATTTTTAGTTTAAGCTTCTCTCCTGGAAAGACTCTTTTCGTGGGAGCTTCATATATTGCTTTAGAATGTGCTGGGTTTGCAAAAGGAATAGGCATTGATTCTTCCATTATGGTTCGATCCATTCTTTTACGTGGTTTCGATCAACAAATTGCAAATATGATAGGGAAAAACATGGAAGACCATGGTATTAAATTTATCCGCGAATGTGTTCCTACGTCTTTGGAGCAACTCGAAGCTCCTGTTCCGGGTGAAAAAGCTGGTTTGGTACGTGTATTAGTTGATATGTTTTTAATTTAAATTTGTTCTTAAACATTATTTGCCTGGTAGTACTTAAAGTATTATTTTTTTTTTCATTTGCTACAATTAATTTTGTTGTTTTGACTATTAGGTGAAGGTCTGCGGAAAGTATAATGATGGTACGGCTTTTGAAGACACATTTAATACAGTTTGCTTTGCAATTGGAAGAACTGCTGAAACTTCAAAGATTGGTCTTGAAAACATAGGGGTTAAATTAAATCCTAGGTAATTTTTTATATCTTAATTGATTTAGTGTTATGATTAAAAATTTTCTAGTAATAACAAGGTAATTCATGATAAATATGAATGCACAAATATTCCAAATGTATATGCCATTGGAGACGTGTTAGATGGCAAACCTGAACTAACTCCCATGGCAATTCAATCAGGAAAATTGCTTGCCCGTCGAATGTTTGGAGTTTCAGATACTTTGACTGATTATGTCAACGTACCAACTACTGTTTTTACTCCTCTTGAATATGGTTAGAAAACAAATGTTTTTTTGTATGTCATAATTAAGAAATCTTATTTTGAAGGTAACATTGGGTTATCTGAAGAGGACGCATTCGCTCAATATGGAGCTGAGAATATAGAGACTTATCATTCAAATTTTTGGCCACTAGAGTGGACAATAGCCCATCGTCCAGAGAACGATTGCTACGCCAAATTGATTTGTCTAAAAACTGAAAATGAGAGAGTCGTTGGTTTTCATTATTTAGGACCAAATGCTGGAGAAGTTACGCAAGGATTTGCATTAGGATTCCGTCTTGGAGCCACAAAGGCTGACTATGATTCTATAATTGGAATTCATCCAACCACAGCAGAAAATTTTACTACATTAAAAATTACAAAGTCTTCTGGCCAAGACGCATCTGCATCAGGTTGCTGAGGTTAAATATCATCACCCTTTGTATGCTTCTTGAAGCAACTCATGGGTGATGTGTCCACATCATCAGACGTTCAATACATTTATTTGCGAGGATTTTCTCCAAATTTATGAAGGTTCATTCTTAAAGTTTCACCATTGAAATGGATTGAATTTGATGTTTTGAATTGAATGTTTGCCACTGGGAGGATGGTTCTCTTTATTAGTGAATATTCTTCTTCTTTTCTTTAAAAGTTTAATAAAAGTCTTACTATTTTAGGAGTCAAATACTTTTTCTTTTTCTAATGTTACCATTATGATTTCAGTAATAAACTTTCTAAAAGGAAAAATGTACAGAACATGATTTGTTTGTAATCTTTATTTAATGTTTTATCTATTTTAGAAAATAAATAGGCATCTTTGACTAAATATAACGAGAACAATGTTCAGTATACATGTATACTTCATAAAATTTGGATAATACAGGAAAATTCATAAAATAAATTAAAGCAAATCAGGTTGATTGATTCTTCCCATTAGAAGAAGCATTCCACTGTAATAATCCCAAACTAAAAATACAAAAGGATGATCAACCTCAAAAAGAGATTCCTCTATCAACGGAGAAGATGAATTTGTTCGGAAAGAAGAGCTCTTTTTATCGAAGCTGTCGTCTTGTTTGATGTTTGATTCTTTAGCTTCGAACGCAGACCTGGAATTAAAAATCAAGCAATTAAATTACGTATATACTTATAAATATTGTATATTTGCAACTTTCTTACTTCTGAAGTATAGAAGAAACAAAGAGATCTTCTCCAGGCGCAATGAGACTTAATTCGGATGTTTCCTGAGAGAAAATATCAACAATTCCAAGGTTTTTGAATGCTTCTTCAAGTTGAATGACAGACGAGGCTTTAAATCGAGGTAGACGCACATTTATTGCATTAGTCTATAAGAAGGAAGAGTTTCAAGCTTAGATCAGTTAATACTTAAATCAATTATGCATACTTTTAATTTCGACAATATAAGCTGCATGTTTTCCTTTGTCAGATTCTTTTCGAGCTGATACAGGCCCAAATCTACCCTATCTGGAAGAAGAATGAATAAGGATATCCTTTTATTTACGAAAGGGATTTCCAATACACGACACTCGAGTTCAACACTGTATCCATGAGGAAAGGAGCCCCTAGTGTTCATCATTGGAATTTCCATCCTAATAAAGCAGCAAAAATTATATTTTAACTAGTGAACATTTAATTAGTAAGTATAAGTAGTCACAGGAATTGAGGAACTGGTATATTACCTCCTCTACAAGGTGGAGGTAATATACACAACCAAGTGCAAAGTGCATTGAAAAAATATCTCTTTTATTCTGAGCTATAAATAAGAGCTATGATTAATTCTTATCTACCACCTACTTAAAGTGATAAAAAATAGAAAATCAAATATATACTTGGGTGAACTTACTTGAAAAACTAACAATTAATTTCCATTTTTTGAGGAGTGTTTAAATAACTAATCAGTAGGTAATTGATGTCATGATATCATAATAATATGATTTTCATAGGTAAGTGTGGTAGAAATGTGAACACTTGAATTTTCCTATCTATCATAGAATACACAATATATTGTAAATGGCATTCAAAAAGTCAAAGGTGCCATCAATTAACTTATCGAATATCTAACAAAATTGTAAATCCTTCATTTTATTGATTGCTCAAGATTCCAATCGTATAAAATATTAAATCGTGTAAGTATCACGATATTGTGTCTTACGAAAATTTGTTGTGGTTTATTACATCAGTGGTTCCCAAAGTGGGGGTCGCGAGATGATTTCCAAAAAAGAAGAATATAGTTTAAATTTATATTACTTTGAGTGGCATCAAAACTTAAAAAATGATGATTCTACATATTTTTTATGAGTCTCTTCTGGATCATTTTGAAAAGTATTTCCCAGATGATAGTTCTCCACAAATACATAACTGGATACGCCCCTTTTACCGCCACAGCTAATCTTCTGTTCTCTGACATGGAAGATGATGCTCTTATCAAACCTTCATTTGACCAAACACAAAAACAGACTTTGATTCTAAAGCAGCTTTAGATTTACTTTAAATTTTATATGGTTGATATGGACATTAAGTCATCTATTTGCATAAAATGATCCCCAAATTTCATATTCATCTCTCAATTAAGGGTATAGGGGTCGCACATGATCTAGCCACACATTTTAAGAGTGAAACTAAAAAAAGTTTGGGAACCACTGTATTACATGATATGACATCAAAATTATGATATTGATGGTTATATACACCTATTTCTTAAAACTATTTCATTGTGACGCCCCAAACACGTCATCAGCTATTTTTGGCAGGATCATAGTATTTTATAAATTTTATAGGTATGTAACTAATATGTCTTAATACCAATAAAAATCTCTAGTAGTCAACATCAATTCTAATGATTTTGTTTTCTCTCTTTCTTTATTGCTCATTAGAAGCCATCAACTTCATCATAGGTTATTATTAGATCCTCATAAAACCAGTAGGAGGCATTACTATAATTAACTTTAACCTATGGATGTTCTACTACCTCTGATGACGGTCCACCCTTATCTTTCTTTTTCCTTTTCATCTTGTCAAATCACCTTAACATGAGTTAGTTAATTTATACCTACTACCTTCTATTTTCCCTAAACATGATCTTTTTTTAAACTTTTTAAATATAACAGTATTTGCATTTTAAATGAACCTTTCCTTCCCTGATTTTTGTATTAAATGAGAGTCATAATTTAACTAAATTATTTTGAGAAATCATGACTAATATCGTTATAGTATGCCCTGGGTAAAAAATACATTTTATGGGTACATATAAGATTCTATGACTATGAGTACCCATATAATATTATACCATGAACATACAAATAGAAAACAAAGAAATCATCAAGAGATTTTCCTTAGATTATCTTATTGTGTGTTATTATTTTTTTGCATTTTGTTTTCGCAAAATAAACTTGCCTCCAAACATTTGAGACAATAACGTATTTTCTTTCTTTACCCCTCAAAGGTTTTCTAATCATTTTTTATCAGCTACTTTTTTACCGCAAGATTTACATCCCAAGTGAAGTTATAATATTTATTAATTATATTTTGGCTTACCTTTCACCTCCTGGTAGATAAAAGTGTCCTTGTTCAAGTGTATCCTTAGCCCTAAAAGGGATCTCCCACTCACTGAATACATTCAGACCATGTCCTGAAAATAAATCACCCCCTTCCTTGGAGAGGAAATTCATAGGAGAGGAAAGTCCGAGTCCCTGACTAAGGAACCATTCCTCAATAAACGCACCAGCGCTCCCAGAAAAACGACTAATTTTCGTATTATAATACTCAAAAAGACCTTTTTCATAGAGAGGATTGAGCGATATATTCTGCCGTAGAAATAGTTGATTTCTGAGGATGAGCTGCCGTCCATTTTTAAAATCACGGAGTACTTCTCGAAAGCCCGAGTGGATGTTAACGTAGGACATGTGTGAGAGATGCAGGCCCTTACGGAGTTGCTGTGAACTATTGGAGGAATGGAGGGTTCCGAGAAAGAGAAGAGAGAGAGTACTATAAGCATTGAGAGGACTAAAGAGAACATTGGAGTTTGAGTTGGATGAGAGATCCGTAAGTCTATGATATAGGTCGATTGAGAAATAGAAATGAGAACGGGATATTTGACGTGCACGGGATTTGTTGTTGTTGGTTGAGGAGGATCCAGATGTGAAGAGAACAAGGAGGAATATGATGGATGAATGGACGAATTTCATATTATTCTTCCTTTCGTATGTACTTTATATTTAAGTACTTTGTCTAGTTATAGAGAGAGAGAGAGAGAGAAATAAAGTACAATTAAATCATAGAATAATAAAAAAAATCTTCACAATAATAATGGAACAACATAGCATGATTAATTGATCTTGGCAAATTACCGCTCTAGATGCATTAATTAGGCTAAAAATAGTACTCATACAAGTACTACAAGTGAAGTGGAAATAAAGTTTTATCAAGAGTCATGAAAAAAATAAATTGTCAAACACTTACAATGTTTTTGGTTTTTTTTTTTTTTTGGTTTTTTAAGTCTCCTCGTCCGTATACAAATCACATCAAAAATAGACTGATGGAACATCTAACCATTAAAGGAGATCAAAAATAAAAAAAAATAAAAAGAATGAAAAAAAAAACCGACTCATAAAGAATAGAAAAAAAAAAGTTCCATTTAGTAGCTGAGTTTATACACATAGTAGTGGATACAGATAGATGGATAGATATTTTATTTTTATTTAACAAATGCTTCTCCACGGAAAACAATGATGATGATAGTAATGTTTTTCTTATTTTTATTATTAGGTAGGTATCGTATCCCCTCCTCTCGTCTTAGTTTCTTCGTCTTCATCATGAAGACGAAGAAACGAGTGTTCTGATTTAGGTGCGAAGGTGAATAAGAAATTACAGCCATTACACATTGTAACGGAACTTCTTCTTTTGTTATTCAAAATCTTGATGTTTTTGAGGGAGGGTTGTTGTCAAAGAAAATTGCATAATTAATGCACATATAACTATATAATAATACCCTTCTCACATTTTGATAAAAATGACATCATCCCGTAGGAGCAGCACGTAGGAGTTCTTTTTTGTTTTCAATGCAAATAAACAAAGATTCGCATTGGTCTGACCTATGGCCACTGCTGTCGCATGATAAATTTCATTACCTAAAAAGGTTTGTAAAAATTATATTGGGGTAATTTGATATACATATATTATTTTCTAAAAAAAGCCTGGCCTTTCCTCAAAAAAGGTCATTCTAAAAATGAAAATAAACATTCATTTTTTTTTAACAAGTAATTCCATAAAAATTATTATTAAAAAAGGCGTTGAAAAATACTTTTGTCTTCTAAAAATCATAAAAGGTCATCCAATCAAAAAAAGGCCCCACTTTTATCTAATAAAAAAGTAAAAATATTCAAAAAAAACCATCCATTTCCAATTATCCGTGGGCCCCACACAATTTCTTTCTCATTTGACCCCACAGTAAGAAAGACCAGTCCTTAATTTGCACAATCAGGTTTGTGATTTGGGAAAGCCTTGCTTACTAGTTTCTAGGGTGTTGCTTAAAACTGTTGCATTTTATGTTGAAAATAATATTTAATTAATCTTTTTATTCTATGTCCTAAATTTTTTTCAACAACCACTGTCCCTTGTAGTAAATTTGACAAATTTTTCTCAAACTTTCAGACTTGCATTTTCATCAGAAAGAGCTTGTTTACAAGTACTCCAAACTCGTATGGGATAATATAAAAATAAATTGCCTCAGCACTCTTAAAGGGAAATATACAACAGGGGTGTCAAACTCATTTTGACCGAGGGCCATATCAGCATCCTCAAAGGCAGGCTCTTCTCTGGGTAGATTCAGTTGTTTGCTATCGAAATTGTAATATTAATGAACAAAAATTCAAAAAAATAATCACACTTACGACCCAGGTTAACAAGGCGGACGTAACTGTTACGGACTATGTTGAAAATCGGGCATTTTGAAAAATTTGCGGGAAATGTCCAATATGCCCGTTAGAGTGGAGAATCTATAAAATTTCTAATAGAGCGGTCATTTTAAGTTCATTCATATCGGCAATTAAAATGATTCAGGGTAATTTGTCTGTTAAACAATTTCATTGCAAGCAATTTTTTATCCTGAGTAATTTCATTGCACGACTTTGATGAAGTTCAAAGAGAGAAGGAAGTTGCATTGCGACAGAACGCATCAATTCTGTCCGATGGAAATGGATAAACTTTTGTAAATCTGTAAAGGTAGCCGGTCAAAAAATGTTATTCGAGCATTTAGAATTTTAAACTTCAAAAACATCTTCTTTGTTTTCTGCTAAAACGAAGTCTTATGGAATTGTAATATCCGTTTCAGTCCCCACCTCATGTTAGTAATCCAAATTAATTTTATTCAACCCTTTGGTCTGTTCATTCTCAAATCATGAGTTACAAGTTCATTTAAAGTTACAAAATCAATCTCTCTCAACAATCAAGAGTCTGAAAAAAATATTATCTACCAATACGAAACAAAACTTGGTTTTGTTCCACCCTTTTGCTCCGAATTGATTAACGTTGTGCTACGACTTTTGTCTATTTTGAAGCTACATTAATAAAATATTAATCATTGTTATTATTCAAAGATTCATCCTTCACCAAATTTTCAAATTAAGAATATGTGTGGTTTTTTTTGTAAATTTAAGGAGGAATTACCAAATCAGTTTGTTTTTCTTTTGACGATATTATACATACTTGTGATTAAACAACTTAGAACTGCCTGACAACTTGATCCAAAAATAACAATGTGTGAACGAATGTGTAGCTAAATCTCAGTGTCATATCAAAATGGAAAAAAGAAAAAGAGAACAGAAGTACATTCCATAGCATTGGCTCTAGCACACTTTACCGATGACATTATTGACGAAATCCACTTTCCTAAACAGACAATTTGGCGAATGACCACATTGCCAAAGATCCAAAGAGAGACGATCTTTTATCTATTAAGTTATATCCAAAATAAATACAGATAGTGGCTTCAAGTGGAGGAGGATTTTGGAGTTGCTTTACCCAAAATTAAATCTAGAATAGACTTGCTTTGCTCAATGCACATACGTCAAATTAACACTTTGATTCGTTTATAAACTTATTTTCGCTGTCCACAACCTGTAATGTTATTTGTATGTGAGTCTCAATTTTGACTCTATTTACTGCAAAAAGAGAATTGATAGTATAGAAAGGATACCAAGTAATACATATATGTATAGTTGATTATATATTAACAATATATTCAACTATTTCTTCCTTGTATTTTTTTTCCCCCCGGTATATTTTTCAATATATTCAAAATTAAAATCTTCATTTTTGATCAATATAGGCAAATAACTAATATTATTTACCTATAAAATGTACTTCAAATTTTATATTCATATCTCAATGAGAGGCTTAGGGTTTGCAAATTGTCTAGCCACATATTTTAAAAACTAAAAAAAAAATTTGGAAACCACTGATCTAGACTACTCCAAATGACAAACACATCTTGGTAATTATAGAGTCAAAGACCACCTAGGGATAGAGGAGTGTCGATCAGGAGTGAAACAGGTACATAGCAGCTCCAACAGATTTGATGCAAACGATTGATTCCTTCGTATTGAGTCTCAATCATTAATTGATTGATTCTTTCTCTTCTTCGATTATTTTTTCTATTTCTAATTTATTGGGTGATTCTCATGTTTTTTGTTACAAGAGTTTTAATAGCGGTTTGAGTCAACTGTTGAAGTATCCTAATAATGAAACAAACAATTATTAATTTATCAAAACCTAATCTTTGCAATAAAAAGGAGTAAAAAGTTCTGAGAGTTTTTCGTTTTATTTTGACAATAAAATCAATATAGTTAGGACTATCCTATTTAGATCAAATAATAGTTTTATTGGATAACTTTTGTCCATTTTGAAGGTAATTTCCTAATTCCGTGATTGAAGAAGTTTTTGTCTCCATTTGTAAAAAACTTGACCATTCCATTGGCACAAGCCTCTCCTAAGGCCAGTTTTGTACAATCAAGAAAGTTTTGCAAAAACTTGAAAAGGTGATAATCACTTGGACTATACGCTGGGTACGATAGAAACTCCCATTGAAACTCTCGGAGCTTCTGGGGCGTCGTTAAAGATGCATGTGGCCTGGCATTGTCTAGATGGAATACATCAGTCTTTCTATTAGCCAATTTTGGCCACTTTTGGTCAATTGTCTACTTCAATCTGGTCAGTTATGTTTTAAAATGGGCTTAAAATGAATGTGAATAAGTATTGCGTGGTAATGTAGAATGAAGCATCATATAATATATTTATTATTTTTCCCCGGCAATAAGGTTTTTGGCAAAGTGACCGCACATGTATATTATTAAGGGAAAGTTTGTATATCTTTATCTCTGGATGTTGAAGCCTAATGAGTCTGAGCAATGCCGGGTACTCCCATAAGTATGTATACAACTAATCAGTAACTTTAATAAATGAAATGAAATGATAACATGAATGATTGACGAAAATGACCTATATTGTAATTAAATAAGATGTTATGAAACCACGGCGTCATCTCACTATCATCAAAAATTACATTAGTATAAGAAAGTGCTACCTTGGGACAGAGAAAAGCTCGGGGACAACTTTGTTTTCACTCAAGACGGAGCACCGTGGCATTGTGTGGCTAAGATCCGGGCCTTCCGGAACTACATATAATATTCCATATTTTTCGAACCTTAACATGTGGCCGCCCTCCTTTCCAGACACGAACCCTTTATGTAGGCGTGTCTGAAGAAGATGATGTGTGCTACTCATCACAGGATGTCCAGTCTCTAGATGCTTCCATTAAGAAGGAGTTGACCATTCTCGAGTCTGACTACATAGTCAACGTCCGCAAGGGATTTGGGATTCGTATTGAGACAATTATTGGAGCTGAGGGCTCACATATTGAATAAAAATTATGGGGATTACTATTTTCAGATGGTTTTGTTAAATAAATGTCCTCACAAAACCTCTTGTTTAAACTTACACTTGAAAATTGAAAAAAAATAAAAATACAATGTGTAACACTAGATAAGATCAATCCTGTAATTTACTTATATGTGGATAGACTGTCTAGAAAATATGCAATCTGTAAATCGTGAATCTAAAAAGTTTGAATGTTTATTACAGTAGAAAGTTGTAGATATGTAATGTATGTTGGATAGGGTCTCGCGGAAAAGAGGCATTTATAAATCTGCAAAGCATTTACAAATATTAAATATGCTTGTATGTGTCTTGAAATATTGGTATTTTTTTTCTTTAGGAATCTCATGTTACTTAAGTTTTTCTAAGAACTGTAGTCAATAATAATCCTACCTTTCCTCTAAATGCTAAGTTATTACAAATTGTGGTTATCATTAGACTCATTTATTTTCCTTACTTTGCAGTTAATTAAGAATTATATGCCAAAATAGATTCTCCCCAATTTTTGGAATTGTCAAAAATAAATCATTATAATTAATCGAAATATATGTTACATATTATTAGGAGTATATAAATACAAAATTTTCGTTCATAAATCAAAACTATTTTTTTTGACATATTTTAATTATAATTATTACATGTTATATGTTTCTACTACTTAGAGTTGCATCTTTTTCATTAAATTACATCATTGCCTTAATTTTGTATGATGGAAGTCAAAGGGCTCTTATACCTTAATTCCATAAAAGGAACCATTGAATTATAAGAAGAGAGGAAATTCTGTTGAGAATAATACCGTTAAATAAATTGGTTCAAATGCATATACACGAGTTGTGTTCAAAAAATAAAGTGACTTAGTATTTTTATGATAAAATATTAATTTATGCATAAATTTTTATGTTGTCCCCTTCAAAATAATCCCCCTCAGATACAATACACTTGTGTTAACGCTTTTTCCAATCCTCGAATCACTTGTCATAAGGGTTTTTCAGTATAGCCTTGAGCTCTTCCAGCGATACTGTCTTTATCTCCTCAATAGTTGCAAATCTCCATTCTTTCTCTTCAGTCTTAGGAACAAAAAAAAGTCACATGGGCCAAATCCGGTGAATATGAGGGGCTGAGCTATGATTGTTGTGTTTTTTTGGCCAAATAATATATAACCAGCAAATATGAGTGAGAAGAGGCATTATCGTGATGCAAAAGCCATGAATTGTTTTTCCACAATTCCATAAAATTTCTTCGTGTTGCTTCTTATATAACTTCAAGATAATACACTTTATTGACCGTGTGACCATATAGTAAGAACTCCTGATTCACTGCGCGACGTTAGTCGAAAAAAAAACAAAAAAAAAAACGGTGTTCAAACGTCCAAAAGCTACGCTCGTCATTAACATTTTCCTAGCTATCTTAGAAGAGTTAAACATTTTGTTTTCTCAGAACAGTTTTAGCAGACGCCATTGTCAACGTTTGAGGTGTTTTGGAGTACTTAATTTCTTTTTTAACACAAAATTTGATGAAATTCTTTGATCCATGTTTTTCAATAACAAAAATCGCCAAACACGCAAAATATTTCTAACCATTATGCCTCTCACAAACAAACTGAACATATTATATGTATAGCTGAAACAGTAAATATATGTTCATAGCGAGTGTACTAAAATAAAAAAAATCGAGCATAATTCGAAAAGTAACCTTACTTTTTGAAAATACTTCGTATATATACACCATATTAGTGTTGAGAATCGATCTGAAATATATATTTTTTTTTCGTGTTGGTCGATCTGGACTGATATATATATAAAAATATATCAAAATTTGACCCAAATTATTTAAGGATCTCTGACCAATTTAAGACTTTCAGATCGATAACCAACACTAATTTATGTATCCAAAAAATTCCATTTCAACATCAATGACGATTACGTATTTTCATGGATAATAATGATCAAAAATGTTATTTTTGGTATTCCCATGACTTTTATTTTATTGACGTTCTTGGCCAACTTTATTTTTATAGGTCACTTAGTTATATATGTATAGTGCTGTATCGGTCTGAAAAACCTACAAAGACGTTAGTGACTGTGTTAATGATTGGTCATTATCCGTCTTTTATCGTAACTACAACAGCTGAAATGGCATCGTTACTAACTACGTCATTTCAGTTGTTGAAGTTTTATCGTAACTTCTTTTTATCAATATGCCTGAAGTATACAGCAGGAGCTGCGTGGATAGAACTTATTGCATGATAAAAAAAATCGGGCCGATAAAAAAAAAGAGACGGAAAGTGGTAAAAAAAAAAACAGATTAGGAAATCCGTCCCAGGACCAATCCAAGACTAGTTATATGTAATAAAAGAAAATCTACTGAAGATGACGCAAACAAATCACTCGCACCAAACAAAAGAATAAAATTGCAACACATATTTTGATTTGATTTTAAAGCCAAACAAATTTCATGTCTTTAAATAGTAGTATATACATGTAGTAACTATTGTTGTATTTATAAACTAGGTAGGTAGATATATAATGCTTTATGAAACCAAGTAACTTCACACATAAATGATAGTCTTGAGACTCGGTCCAGAACCGATTTTTTTTTTCGGTTTGGTCTTAAGGGATTTTTTTAAGACTGATTTGAACCGATTTTTCGGTCAAGAGAGCGGTCTCAGACCGTGGACCGATTTTTTTTGGTCTCACTTTGTAGAGTAGTTTTGATTCGGTCTCACCTTATAGACCAATTTTTTTTCTGTCTCAATTTATGGGCCTATTTTTGTCAGTCTCATACACTATGAGAGACCAATTTTTTTTTCTAGATCAACTGTCATTCATTTCTTTTAAAAATATTGCAAAAGTACACGATAAGTTATAGAACAAATACTGTATACATATAAGAGACGGCGGGATCAAAATTAATCCGAGCTATCTCTGGTTAAACTTGATTGTACTTTAAAAAATATATGATGCCATGTTATAAATAATTTATCTGTAAAATCTGTCTATACCGATTTTTTTGTGACTGAACTAGACCGAATTTTTCCTTTAGACCGATCTAGACCAAATTTTAATATGAGACTGGCCCAGACAAAGCTTTTTTGTTTAGACCGAATTATTTCGGTCTAAACAAAAAATACAACAGTCCCAAACAAGTCTAGGATTTCCAGACTAAAACTCAACACTTATAAATTAATACAATTACCTCATTTCTTCCGTTTTCTTAATTGTTTGGAAGACCTATTTTCCGGGTGGTGCATTGAAATCTGAACATTTACTAATTCAATAATCAATTAAGGTTGAGTGATTTAAATTAATTCATATTCCGAAATTATTAAAGGAGAAATAATTGGTTACAAAATAAAATAAATATAAGCTCTCAAAGTTACTTACAAGTCGAGAAAATGAAACTGGAACGTAATCGACAAATTTTCATTCGCACTCTCCAAGTAGTTGGGCGTCTCAGGGATCAACGTCTACGCCGTCAGAAAGTTCGAAATGCGTGAAAAAGGACAAACTGTATCCGGAGGAGTTAAAGAATACATCCCAGGTCAATCCTCTCAAGTCCATGAGGGCCCATGCAAGATATCTCTTTGTTTCATACCAGACTGTCCCCCCATCAGGCCTTATACCATCCCCTCGACTACACTTTTTGAGTACATGTCGAGAGAAAGGCAAGCATTGTCCGTCGTCCAAACATCGAGGCCTTTAAATCCACTGTCAGCCATCACTGGAACGTCCTTACAGAGGACTACATCCGCAGTGGGTGACAGGCATTCTGCCACCAACTCAAGCCATTATTACTGCAAAGGGTGACTACATTAATGATTAAGAGAGCTCAGACCCACATATATTTATAGTATTAATTTTGACGAAATTAATTTGTTAATTAATAAATTATATTTTGTTGAAGTTTAAAATTCAGAGGGTTTAGATTTTAATGGACTACTCGGTACTTACAATTAGTTTTTAAAATCCTTGAACGGTCTGAGACCGTTATTATATGGGTCCCGAAGAAAGATTAGTTTAAAGTTATGTCTAGATCCATTATACATGTGTGCGCGTCTAAAACTGAACACTCTGAAATTCTTAAAAATAGTTAAATAATTCTGTAATTTTAAAAGTGGTCGATGAATTAATTTATTTAACATGAAAGATGAGAGTCTTAGACACATATTCAATATGGCCGCCCATGTTCTTCACTACCAACTCCAGCCTGGACCGGAACTTGCTGCATGACTTGGCGATGAAGCTCTGGGGAAGGTTGGCTCAGGCATTCTTAAGGGCAGACTTCATTTGGTCCTTGGACTTGTATTGGACTCCCGACAGCATCCCCTTTAAACGTTCAAGCACTGCGAAGTCAAGCAGCGAATAATCAGGTGAAATAAGCGAAAAAGCAGAGTGCCCATGTAGCAATCCGGGCCAGACGAGAATATGTTGATATTGTGAACTTCATAAACATGGACAGTTCCTTTGAAAGAAGAGTCAGGGAGACACTGGAAGAGTCTGGAGGTGATTATGAATCCACTGCTCCATGCCACACTGTAAAGAAAACGTTGACTTGGTTGTCAAAAAAAAATTCCCCACTTTGTTGTACCCAGGGCTAGACCTCCAAACTAACCATACCTCAACCCCATGAAATTCTTTGTATGTGACGTTGTAGAGTGACGGACCAACAGATCATCCTCCAGCACAAAATCCGAGCTGTTTTCTATTATCCAAGAAGAATTCCGGAATTTGAACAATGAGACTATAATCAAAACCTGCTTACGTTACTGATGTCAAGTCGAGGCCGCTATGTACACTATAGGCGATTATATAGAATAATAATAATAATTTTTTTATTCAGCTTTCATTTGACATTGGTTTTTATTAAAATCGGAGGATTAGTTTAGGAGAAAGTTCATTTAAAAAAAAATTGTGTTGGTTGTTAAATAGAGTTTTAAAAAATCGAATTTGTTTATCTGTCAAATGATTAGATGTACCCGTAGGTCAGAAAGCATTTGTTATGTTGTGTTGTGTTTGATTTGCCAACGGATTCATATCCTAAGGGTTCAATATTTTAAAAAAATCGAAACAAAATATTTATTAGTAGCTTTTCAGTGACAAGATATCTCTAGCTGAGTAGATATAAATATATTCATATTATATAAATTAATTGATATGTTGTGAACCACCCGACAGCATTTTTATGCTTATGAAAATTTCGTATGATTAGTTTGATAACTCAGAAATAGTTTTGAGTTATAGAGTATGGACTCATCAATTAGATCCCACTTTAGTAATATTAACAAGATGAATAAAATATAAACTTGACAAGCCTTGGAAATGAATCAATCTTATCTTGTAAGTTATATTTTTACCTAATGTAATGACCCGGGAGGCAAACTTTTTGTCGAAATACACGTCTAACACAGATATATGTTAAGACCGTCGGAATAGAGGGGCAGAGAGAACATTTGTTCCTACAAACAGCAAGAGATGCAAATCTAGTAAGTATTTCCAACTTCACTTATTTCCTAAATTCTTTTATTTTGTGATTTGACAACAACTTTATTGTATTAAGCTACGTATCATATATTTAAAATGGATTATAATATACAAACCTACACTATCATGCACTTAAATTACACGTCAGTAATTTTAAAAAAATGTAAGCATAAGTATTTGTGGTTAAGAAATTATTAAGTTAATGTATTTTTTTGAGCTATGCAAACACAAAAAGGGATCAAAATTTGCGTAATTTTACACAAATTATTAAAATAGTTAAAAAAAAAAATTGTGAATCATTTGGAGGACTCTAGCGCTCTTCAAAGTTTTGTAAAAATTTACGTATTCACAGATTTAAACTGTCTGTCTAAAATAATACAAAAATTAATTTTGAGAGTTATTTTATGATTAAAACAAGGATGGGCACTCGTAGAGCGCAAAACCTCCGCCTATGGTCCTTTTTTGGTATAACCTTGACCTTGGAATATGGCCTTGAACTCTTAAAATGTAATGGCCTCTTGCTGTGATCATATATATGTATAATCTTAGTACCAAGTTTGATCATATTTGATATATATATATTTTTTTCAATTTCAAAATTAAATCTACTAGAGAAAAATTTCAAAGATTCAAAGTTATTTAGAGAAAGTTAAATGTTTTGTGAAAAAAAAAATTAAAAATTAACTTTCAAATATTAAATTTCAAAGAAAAAAATTATAATATTAAATTTTTTGGTGAAAAATTTCAAAAATCAATAGTTATTCACAATATTAAAAAATAAATCTAATACATTTAATATTCTATATTTAAGTAAAAAGCAAAAATTCTCAATTTGGTTGGGGGGTCTACAAGCCCTTCAACCCACCCCTGAGGACCCCTCTCATATTATAAATGTATTAATGTATCTCAAGACGTTCCGGACAGGATGTAAAAATTGGTAAATTCTGGGGGGAAAAAGGATTGTTAGTTATGCAACATTTAGTTTTCATGATTTTTTAAAAGACTATGATCATTTAAATCATTTATTGTAAAAAAAATAAAATAATAATAACCTAAAACCTGTATAAAATTCTATGTGTGTTAATAAAAAAAAAAGAATGCACAATTTAAAAATTTTAATAAGAAAAATTATAACCAGTTTAAATTAAAGAAAAAAATCGTCTGAATATTTTGTTAGCAGTTTTTAGTCCCACATAATCGTTGTCGGTCCCTCAAAATCCATATCGTCAGGCCCTACTATTGCATGTACCCTATAAAATATTTGTCTTTTCTTAATTTATAGGTAGTAAAATTTTTCAGGAGAAAGGGGAATAAGGGTATCATTAATTTCCCATTAAGGTAAATAGTCCTTATACTTTTGCTTGCTCATTCATCTTACAACTATTAACCTCTCATAGTCGGAGGTTTCCATATGTGAATGTCTATTCATATTTAATTATTATCAGTTGGTACACTACATACTAAATAATATGTAATTTATTGAACATATGGGAAGTTGACTATGTACAATTATTTATAAATAATATTCATCATTTATCCCAAGAGTCATTTAGACTATTAGCTAGGTCAGGCATAGACAATTTCCATGATACAGAGGGCCAAAAAAAAATTCTGCACTATCATATGAGGGTCACATGGCCACACACTTTAAATAATGCAAGTGCATTTTTACGCACTGGCTGAAATGCACTTTATATCCTAGTCATAGAATAGACCTTACATTTCAATTGGAAAAAAAATCCCTTAATAAAAGGTCGATTTGGATTTATTTTTGCCC
The DNA here is from genome assembly GCF_016086655.4 of Lepeophtheirus salmonis. NCBI lineage: Eukaryota > Metazoa > Arthropoda > Copepoda > Siphonostomatoida > Caligidae > Lepeophtheirus > Lepeophtheirus salmonis. The sequence continues at coordinate 3,265,006 of NC_052143.2, forward strand.
AATTTAGTTTTAATATTAATTTCGGAATTTTTGTTTAGGTTGCGTTGAATAAACTTGTTTTAAGCTCCTTACATCCAAATTATTTTTTCATATTAGTATATGTTACATTATTACTTACAAATTCATGACAAGTTCAAACTTTTTCCTCCGGAATATTATTATAATCTGTACTCAACACAACCTATCCAGCATATTTTATGAAAATTGCTTAATAAATATTAAAACTAAATTTGCCAAAAATCAATCATAATCAATCTTTTTCAAAGGGAATTTAATAATATTGTAATCACTGAATTTCAGCTACAACAGCTGAGTAAAATTTGTCTCTAGTCATTGTCGCTATTAGTGGTTAACCTAAATATTTGGTAGTTCCGCGTAAATTTCAACAGACGGAATAAAGAACACTCAATTTATTCAAAAAATATCCCGATTAAACTTGTTTGATCCAGGTTTTAAGTTATCTATAGTAGTGTCAATTTTTTTGTGTTTAATGGTTTGAGCGTGAGATGCACGTGCAATGATTAGGAGAGAATTTAGTTTTACTCCCTCCCCGGTATAAAGTTTAGTTAGTTGTACGAAGGGCGTAGATAAATATTTATGACTATTCCTAGTTTTATATTACTCTACTCTAAATAACTTAATTTGTTTTTCAATATTTTTTCAGATATAACATTTAATTTCAATATAAGCGTTGTGGTGTGATTTCGTACGCAGCTATTTTAAATCTTTAAATGGGATTACCAAAAAAATAGTAATACGACAAACATATTCAAATCGAAAATCGATCAATTGAGAATTCACGAGTTAAATATTGCAGAAGAAAAATAATATTAGGGTTTAATGATAGAACAAGTTCGTTATTACTCGAGGCCTTGGGGGACTTGAAACACTTTGACAACTTTTCTAAAAATATAATTTGGAAAGAAAATCAATGATTGAACAATGAGAATACTTCCTGACCAAATGTAGCCATATATGAATACAACTTTTTTGTATTTTGTTGTCGGCTGTCGATTCCCTCTTCTCCTTTGATACGTCAAAATGTGTTTCTTTTATATCAATAAACTAAGTAATAAGTTATTCTACTTATGCTTCGTTTCTGGAAAAACAGGAATACAACTTCTTGTTGATCCCTTTTTGTTTATACATATTGGCCATTTTAATATTTTTATGAAGAAATTTGGGCTACTTCTACATGGACATAATTTAATAACTACTCTTATAACAAAATATTACTATCCAATATCATAATACAATATCGAATAAAGTACTATGTAGATTTTAATAATATGTAATTCATTTTAGAAATGGTGAATAAATAATATGATAGGGATAGTCTGGGAATACATAAGAGATAAATGACAGATGGAATGATTGACTTATTTGGCTAACTAACAGATGATTTTGGGCCTTTTTTCTGTTTCTTTAATAAAAGTTGTGGGATACAATCAAGGTAGCGTCGTGTTATACGGTCCAAAGAATGTGCAAGTGCACAAACTCATTCGGTTTTCTTCTATATATAAAAGTACAATATATTTTTCTACCATCTGTCGATTTTTCGACTTCTTTTTTCTTATCTGTTTTTGAACATTAATTATCTCTTCTTAAGCGATGAACAATTCCTAACAACTTTTGAATATCAATTTCATAGTCGCTAAAATTGGTCTTCATACTCGTTCCGAGGAAACGATTTTTTTGCAGTTTGGTCTAAAGCGATTTTTTCCTGCACCGAGAACTCAGTCGAGAATGTAGTCCGAAACCATGATCCGGGAAAAAATTAAATGGGTGATGATTTTTACTTTATTTTATGGGACTGATCAAATTCACACTTTACAATATGGAACATGGAACAAATTAGTTTAAATTATAAGGCATTGAGACCGGTATAGGATTTTTAGCCTGAATCTAAACACTACTAACTAACAATTGATTTTGAGGCTATCTTCTGTTCATTTTTGAAGGAAAGATTGCGAGATACAAAAAATGTATCGACATGATCAATGAGAAATGAACAATTGTATAATAATAATAAACGATAGGAAATAAGCGATTTCTAGGGAATATGAAGGGGACTTTTGTTGAGGAAAAATACAGTTTAAAACATATTTGTTAAGCACAAATATGGTTGGTGTGCATTGTAGTTCTTTTTTTTTTTTTTTTTTTTTTTTTGGTTCATTATTTATTTTAAGTGATCAATGTGATGTTCCTACTAAAATGCCCAAATTCATATGACGAATGGTCAATTAGAATCTGAACACTTTGAATTTTAAACTTCATCAAGATATAATTTATTAATTAACAATAGAATTTCATCAAAATTAATACTATAATTAGATGTGTATCTGAGCTCTCTTAATCATTAATTTAGCCGCCCTTAGCGCCAATGATGGCTTCCATGGGGCGGCAGAAGGCCTAGACCCCAATGTAGGTGTAGTCTTAGTGCTGGCTGTGAGTGGCTTTGAGGTCCTCAGTGTTTGGATGAAGAACACTGTAAGCTGTCGTCTCGACATGCATCCAAAAGGTCCAGTCGAGGGGTTTGGCACCAGGGATAAAATGGTCGCCAAAAGTGTTAAAAAAGTGTTCAAAAGAGTCTTGGAACAAAGGAGATGCGTTTCTTTCATTGATGGTATCAAAAGTGACCTCTCTACCTTCGCAAGGCTCTTTCGACCCACTTTTTTGAAAGCTCTCTAAACAATCTCGTGTGAAACCCCGGGGATTTATTCTATGGACATCCGGAGGCTTGAGGGGACTGCGCTGATTTCTTTAACTCCTACGAGTCCAGTTTGGCCTTTTTAAAAGAGCCCTTTGCCCTCTCAAACGTTATGGACTTGCTGACAGTGTGGATGATGGTCCTGGAGACACCCAACTACTTGGGGTGCGCAAATGGAAATTTGCCGATCGTGTTCAACTGTCATTTCCTCGAATAGTACGGGAGCTAGAGAGCTCATACTTGTTTTTTCGTTTTTGCAACTAATTGTTTATCCCTCAATATATCGAAATATGAATTAATTTTAATCCCTCAACCTTCATTAATTATTGAAATAGCAAGTGTTCATATTTCAATGGAACACCTGGCAAAAGTCAGTTGATGTTAACAATGGACTTAATTCAATTAGTAATAACGCCAGATTTGCTCTTGTCTTCTCCTCGCGCTTTACAAAAATTCCATCCTTAGTTATCACTTACCTATTTGAGCATCCCTCATGAAAATTATCAATTAATTAGTACATGTAATTACTGTGATGTTGGTCGCAATGTAAATTTAGAGCAGCACGTCTGGCATGCCTGATAAAGAAAAACCGAAAGAATGATAACTAACAAACGTTTGTCAAATCAAGATTTTGTATTGTAGTAACTGTTTTTGAAAAATTATTGATATCGTTTGTTCCTCCTTGTTCATAATGATATATATATTTGCAAACGAACAATTGATACAAATCTGAATGTTCCTCCGTAACAAAAAAAAAACACCTAATAGTTGTGTATAAAATATTAATCTTACAAAATGGTTCTACGAGTATTTTTAAACCCTCCAAAAATAAATAAATAATATATTATTAAATTGGGAAACGACCAAAACAAGTTTTATATTTGTATGAGGATTCTTACTGAAACGTTATTGGATATGGAGATGACAATGAAGGACCACCAAGGAAGTAGATATTTATTGAGCATGATATGTAATTGTTTGATTTGATAGTAGAGTAATGAAACTTTCTCTAGAATCATTAGTTATAAAATGTACGATGTGCAATCTTTACCAGCTATGCATTTATCCAAGTTCATCATTCATATGTTTACTTTTGTAACTTTTTGTATCCATTTTACAAAATATAGACAAACTTTTCATTTCAAAGTAATTATATTTGACTATTTTGTATGTACATACAGGGGCGTCTGTAGGGAGTGGACTGGAGTTGCTGTAGCCCCCCCCCCCACCCCAATAATGAATATAAATTATTTTTATTAAAATTTTTTTGCTCAAAACAAAAAATTTTGTGCAAAAATAGGTGTAAAATTTAATTTTTGAATTTAATCTTTTGTGAACAGCTGTGCATAATGGAAATTTTATCTAAATTATTAAGAATTTTGAATTTTTTTTTCAAAAAATTTAATAAATGAGATTTAATTTTTGAATTTTTTTTTTCCAAAAAAAATATTTTTTTGTTAACAGTCGTGAATTTTTGAGTTTTTTTTTCCCAAAAAGATTAATTTTTTTGAGAATAGTTGTAGATTTTTTAAACTATTATTTATAAAATTTAACTTTTTTTTCAAAAAATTTAATATTGGAAATTAAAATATGAATTTTTTTTCCAAAAATATGTGGATAGCAATTGATTTTTTGAAAAAAAATTCCAAACACCAAGCCCCCCCCCCCACTAAAAAAACAACATAGATAGGTATGATGAAGATTGAGAAAATTGCATTAATACATAACATACCAAGTGTAGAAAAAGGTACTGAGACCTGCCTTTAAGTAGTCATTAAAATACTCATAATTAATGAGAATGATGTTGTACATAGAAAATTTTATTCTATAATATTTTTTACTATAACAGTGCACATCAATTATGAACCTGACCAACATCAGTCTCAATGACATCCTCTAAACGCCTACGGAACCCCTTGTACACATTGGCAACGTAGTCCTTTTTCCTGATCCTCCACTTCTGGTTAATGGAGATCTTCAGGGCATCAATATTCGGATGGCGGATTTTGCAGGCCTTCTTCTCAATTTGCAACCAAATGGAGTAATCCAATTAATTCCGATCTGGCTCTGAGGGGGCCAAAGGTTCTTGGACCAGAAGTTCATGTTGTTACCCATCCACTCTTGAACAATATTAGCAGTATGGGCCGGTGCTTCGTCCCGATGAAATATGTACGTCACCTTGTTGGATTCTTCAGGGTATTGGTGATCTATGGGACCATATTTTCCTTCAACACAATCAAGAAGTCGGCCATAGGTAACCGGTATCCAACAGGAAACAAAATTGAAGGCATATTTTCTCCAATTGATACCACAACCCCCAACAGGGCGGATGTTTGGTCTTGGTGATTGACCTGATGCTGTTTTCAGCCTTGTCAAAGCATGCACCCCGTTCAATTTACGTGTTGTAGACGGTGTCAACTGTTATGGTCTTTTCACAAGAGAAAAAAAAATACTCGGTTGCTTTTGTGCTCCAGATCATATAAGAGTTGTTTACATCGCTGAAGACAGAGTTCTTTTTAACGTTGGGACAATAGTAGCATCTCAATTCTTCGAAGTGACCTTCATCCAGCCTTTTGGATGGCCTTTCCCACAGTAGACCGATGCACCTACTTATTTTTGGCGTACTCTGACATCTTCATCGTTGGGTTGACCTTAAAAGCATCCATGATATCTTCAGGCTTCACTTTGGTGAGTTTTGCACTTTTGGGTTTGTCCTTAAGGTTTTCCCATCAGCCAAACGATTTCTGACCTTAAAGACTGTAGCCCTGCTGACGTTTAAGGCTTTCATGATGTCTGAGGTTGTTTTCCGGGCAAGGATTAAATTGGCTATGATGGCTCTTTTTGCCTTCATTGCGACATATACATAATTTTTGTAAACAATATGTACATCAATTAAAGGCTTAGAATCTAAGTTATTCAAAAATAATCGGAACTTTAAGATTTAATAACAACACCTATTAAAAGATTTATTTTTAGAAGGTGTTTTTACTTTTTCTATCCCCGGTACCCAACGATTACAATACTAAAATTATTTTTTTTAAATAAATTAAAAGTTGTTTTTAATGAAAAATATGTCAGAATATAAATTTCCGAGTAAATATATTAAATCAATAATATTTAAACACAATCCTCCATTGATTAAACTGAATTTTTTTGTACTATTCATAAACTAAATATATTTGTAATTACTAATTTGTAAATTGACCAATTTGTTTCAATCTTCTCAAACTAACACTTGCATTTTTGAGTTTAAGCTTGTGATTTAGGTACATTACATTGAATTATTTACAAAGAATTGAAATTTTTGCAAAAAAATCCGGCAATTCAAGTAAGACCCTGGTCTGAGCAATCACTTTGAATTCTGAAAGCTTTGAAGCATTCTTGGTGGAGCATTTTTTGTTAATGCCAAAAGTGTTTAAATTTTCATAATTTTCTGAAGCTTCCTAACATTCAATTCAATTTAAAATTTCTTCATGTGATTCATTAGGCTGATTAATTATAGAAACAAGAAAGTTATGAGTCATAGATTTTGTTACAATTTGTACATAATCTCTCAAAGATGTTTGATCATTTTCATTAGCTTCTTCCTCAACTGCTGAGTTTTCGAATCATGATAACTTTTAATCTTCTAAGGGCCTCAACTGGAGAAGGATGATTATTAATTCCTGTAAGGGCACGAATTCGAGAGAAATTATTCTCAAGACAGTCTTTATTTATGCGAGTAGTTAAAATAAAGCTCAATCATTCATTTTCTCATGCATTGAAACAATGCTCTCATAGACTTAATTGTGATTAATATTCCCTTTTGAAATAGAAGCTGATAAGATTTACCTTTTTAAATTAATTCCCAAAAAACTCTTTCCATTTGATTCAAAACATGGAATTGTTCTTCAAAATATAAACCGAATCCACACAAAAGTTTTTTCTTTACGTAAAGAGTACTTAAATTCATGCAATCGAACCAATCATTGACAATTTCTATAATTCTTGACTCTGATATCTTTTTTCCCACATAGATACAGGTGTGCGCGTCTAAAACAGAACACCCTTTAAATTTTAGGCGTTTTTCTTGTCTATAGGCTTGAGGGCTCGACGAGGGGCTCTCTTGTGGGCCTTACGGTCAAGATATTTTTTAACTAGCCGGTCCATGGTCCTTCTGCTGACGTTGAACTCCCTGGAGAGGCGGCTGACGTTGACTATGCCTCTCTTGTCCTCCACAGACTTTTTTCACGGCAGCAACCATTTCGTCCGACTTTTGAGGACTTGAATTAGATATTGTGGTCGCCTCAGGAGTCCCTTTGGCTACCACGCTGTAAACGGTGGTGCGGCTGCAGTTCAGAACCTTGGCAATTTCAGTGGGAGTTTTTCCCCGCGCGGAAAGTTCCAAAATTGCGACTCGACGTCTCTCCATATTATCAGCTGTTGTTTTACCATCTTATTATATCTATGAAGAAATTTTATCTATCAAACTTAAATAAAAGTATATAAATACGCTGTTCTCATAAGATATTAGGCAATATTAAAATAGATTATTGAATAAACTACTAAGTAGGATTTTAATATTATGAAATATATTTATGTACTGCATTTTAAAATTACATGTGATATAATAATAAAGTATAATTGTTACAATCAGTTACAATTGAAAAGGCTCTCAAGAAGGAGTGAAATATATTTTTGTATACTGAAAAAATGGTGTTTTCTTCACCAAAGTCCAACTAAGAGAATTGTTGGTTGTCTTACTTCAAAATTAATCAACAAATTTTAATATATTTAATAAATAACATGACAATAATAGTCTGGGAGGATTAACAGATAAATATCAGATGGTATGATTGACTTATTTGACTAACTACCAGATGATTTTGGGCCTTTTTCTCTCTCTCTCTTTTTATAGGAAAGGTTGCGGGATTCAATGACGTTCTACAGAGATCTTATCTTCCCTTCTCTTCTCTTTTCCCTGTTTATATATTATTTTTTAATTTAAGGAGAAACAGAACAGCTTACCCCCATGCTATTTATCCCTCGGGCAAGTACTGGCAGTCGTTTTAACCCTAGTATTTCACTTAACCAGTCATCTACCCACCAGAACATTCCCCCCCTATATTTCATCCAATGTCCAGCTACAATGTAAAAAAATAACACGACAAGTAGCACTGACATAAATTGAGGTGTTAACACTTCCCCCCAAACACTTAACACTAATCCTTTTTTATAATTACTATTGAGAAGTTCAGTTTGTAAATTATAAAAAGCCAAAATTATAAATAAATGTTATGGTTGTTTAGAAAGGTTGGTGCCAATGTAACTTTCAAGTTCAAATTGGAAAGTGTTATAAGTTATAAAAATTAACAAAATTTAATACTAAATAAATCAATTAAAATAGACATTTAGCCAGATTGTTTCACCATGGGCATAACATATAGGCTTCAATAAATATTTTTACTTAACAATTAACCTTAACATTTTTTTTTTTCAAAACCATGAGTGTTAGTAAGTTATTTTATACGATGGATTTAGAGATTGATTTTGAAGGAGCATGTATGTACATTGTACATGATGTTATAATAAATGTTCGAGAAGGGATTTTCATATAACTCCTTAATACGGTGAAATAGAGTATTGAATATAAGAAATAAAGACACAGATAACGTAGAAAATTGATTAGAACCTTTGAAGGTCCAAAGTATTATTTGACAAATTTATTACTGCTAGAGGTAGTAGATAGGATCCAAGACTTGCGACTCAACTTGACCTCGAGTTCAAATACAGGCTAGGGATTTTAAATCCAGAACAAGTTTAGACGTCAATATCTGAGCAATCCTGAGATCTATGTGTATGAAAGTGTGCTCATCAAATTTAGCTGACAAAACTGTATAAGTAAAAATTAGAATCCTTGAGACGTCCTCCGGATACAACGTTGTGTGCCTCCGAGCCGGGCGCACACCCAATTACGTAAATAATTCCATATATAATTTTGATAGAGAGCTCAAATTTTGATGTAGTTCGACCCTGGAGCTAAAACTATAGGGTTGGTTTTTGTATCTGTAAATAAAAAAAATAAAAAATCAGATCTACAACTCAACCCAGTTCTGTGCTCCTTTTCACCATTTCTCGTTGGATTTTTTTTAAAAATCAAAAAGAATCAGGTGATTGAGATACATAACTACCTATACAATTACAGACAGTTCTAATTTCCTCACGCAGAACCTCTCAAATCAATATAATACAAGTGTGATAGTTTCAAATTTCTACCCAGTATTAAAACAAAAACACAAGTTTTTCTAAAAAAAAAAGATTTAATTTCCAGAACTTATAAATATTTTTCAAACCAATTCAAAGTTTTTGAATATTATATTTGGACCAAGAAGGAAACATTTTGAGACCCTATCCATTTAGAAAAACTAAAAAAATTGGTCTACCCTAGAGTGCCCAGTAACAAATGTATACCAAGGGGGGATTGAGATCACAACATTAGATCATGAATTATGATTCCTTTGTTATTGAAGAAATTGATTTGATTCAGATTTGATTAAACAAAACCATTATTCTTCTTATTGTTTGTTGAAGGAGATGGATAATGGTAGTATAAATATTGGTGTGGTCCCATGATTATTCACTTTACATTTTGTTTGCATAGAGTTCTATCTTTGGTAATAGACTAATGTATAAGATATAAAATCATACACATACCTACCTAATCAGAGGAAAAAATCCCATTTAATAGTTGGAAGGGTGCCCCATTCTAACTTATTTAGTTTTGATTGTTTATTTAATTACAATATAAATTTTATCTTACAAATACAAAAATATACTTTTGAATCTATCGTATCCTCCTCCGTTTTTTTCTGCCTAGCAACAGTTTTTGTTCTCTTCTCCATCTACTATTAAAAATAAGAAGGGAAGGGGAGATTGCATTACCCACTTAATTCGTTTTGGATAAACACTAATGAGTGATGACTCAAAAATTAGAATCCTCTTTGAGGCTGTCTAGCCTGAGTTATAAAAAACTGATTGTTTTGTACTTGGCGCCATTCAAAAGAACCAAAAAAAGAAAACAATTTGTTGTTTTTTGCTTTTGTGCGATAAAAAATGGCCGAGCAACAAGCATAACTGCAGAAGGTGTGCAATCTCCTCCTCGCAAAAGTCGACAAGTGTTCTGAAAAGAAAAAATGATTGCTTCTAGGCTGAATCAAGAGCTCAGATCAAGGGAACCTTCAGGACCATACATTCAGCTCAGGTCATGGTACGTGGCGTCCAACGGCAGCAAGATGCCTCCCTAAGTCGTCAAGACCCACGTCTAATACAAGGTCCTCAGGTACCATTTCATGCCATGGTTGAAGAGCATGATCCCAAGCGACAACTATGTGTTTATCCAAGATGGCGCCCCGGTATACACGTCCAAGAAGGTGCAGCATTTCTGCAGGGAGAACATGGATGCCTTCTGGCCTTCGTCTTCACTGTACATGAACCTCCTAGACTTCGCTATTTGGCGCGTCTTGGAGGGCTAGACTAATAAGACTTATCACGTTAATGTCAATGTTCTGAAGGATGTCATCACGGAAGAGTTGAACAACTCGTCTTCGGACTTCATCAAGGCCAGCTGTGGTTCTGTTCGTCCCCCGTTTATCATATAACAGTTTGTCTATTTCTCCCAACTATGGGAGTTTTAGTTTTTTGTTCAACAGTAGGATAGTGTTAAGCACTTTTTAGGGTGCTAATTTTGTTTTTGTAGTAGAAAACCTGAACAATCTTTCCTATTTATCATGCCACTATTTTTTCCTTTCATTATTGAGGAAAGAAAATCTCTCTTTAGAGTGTAACCACGAGGTTGTTTGCTCATAAATGACGGAGAGTAACGCTATGTTATTATTTATATTTGAAAAGCAAAAATTGTACGTCTGAATATATGTCAATAAGTCACCGAATGATATATATATAGTACTCCATGTTGGAGATGTATATGTATTACTGAAATATTGCATGCTTGTACATATAGCATCGAACGTGTATACAGGGTGCACTGTATATAGTGCCCCCTGATGTAGATCATATGTATATTTATGATATAAATAATAATTCATGTGTATTTTCCGAATATGTAGAGATATAAATATAAGTGCTGACGTGTTAAAATGAATTTTCTTTGTTTTTATTGGTGAACGCTCCAAAGACCTAAGTACTCATCAGTCAACCCATCATATTATATTTATTTTTCTCATACACTTAGTATTATTCTTGGAATCTGAACATATATGAATTGATTCAATTATTCAGCATTTATGTGTGAGCGTGCTCCCCAAAAACGGAGAGTAAAACAGGATTTTTTGGGGAAGTTATTTTCTATATTATTAAACGAAAATTTGTCTTTTAGTCGACTCCTTATTACATCGGGTAAGTGCATGTTATACTCAGAGTATAATTGAGGATTGAAAATGGAGTAATACCTGTTTATGTCCTTTAGACCTATTCAAAAGTATACTTTTTTAAATTTTAATATGTTTTCACATGCTTTAAGATGTGAGAAGCTCGAAAATCATTTTTTTAGAGATGTCCTATAGCCTGTCTCATTGGCCTTAAAGTTTTTCCGAGATGCCTTTTTTGATGATTTTGCGTTGTTTTTGGACAAAAAGTAAAGATAAAACACACCATGAATGCTACTAAAAAAGACATTATACAAGTATCAAGAATGCAGTGTACAATGATGGTAAAGAAAGACATCTAGGTGCTCGGACTGCAGTACAAAAATTGTATACTCTTATATGTCAATGTTATTTCCCCTTATATTCAGCCATTTTTTGGGAAAAATATATTACTATGGGAGAAAGATTATGGACTTACTTTCAATTAAGAAATAGTTATTCATTCCCTTTATCTTGGCATGTTACAAAGTCTGAAAAAAGTCAAAATATAAATTTGAAAATGGGCTCTTACGTCGTGTACGGAGTTGCTCTTCCGATATATACCTCAACTATTAAAATCCATTGGCTATTCACTGAGAAATCCAGAGATTCTTGCTCAAAAATTAAATCCATCTTCTCCTTCAATCGCACATACTAAGATCTGGTTTCTTAAGACTGGCGAATTAAATATGAGGAACGGAGTTAGTTTATTATCATCTTACTCAAATTATGTCTCGCTTCATTTAGGACTGTACAAGGTTCAGTGACCGGAAAAGAATGAGCAAAACTCAAATATGACACTCCTCTCATAATTAATTAGTGCCTACAAACTTCTTCGTATCATAAAAACTGATTCCGTCTATGATTTTTATATTTTTTTCACTAATGAATAGAAAAATGTTTCAGCTTTCTGTTTAGTTAAAACAAAAAATTTCAATTAATTAGAAGGGACATTTTTGGCCCAAAACGTTGAAGACAATTTTAAGATAAATAAATAGCTCTAGTATTTATAGAGCGACATCAAACTTCTTCATCTCATAAAAACTGATTCCCCAGATCAACTTTTATTTTTTGTCACCCATGAATATAAAAATATTCAAGCTTCCTTAGTTTTTTTTCAAAAAAATTATCTGTCAACTTGAACGGGTGATTTTTTGCCCCAAACTGTCACGCAAAATTATATATTAGCGACTACAAAATGCTCCATCCCATAAAATCTGATTCTATTAATCAATTTATATATTTTTTTAACTAATGAATAGGAAAATGTTCAAGCTTTCTTAGATTTAAAAAAATCTATTAACTATAAGGGTCATTTTTGGCCCAAAACCTCAAAACCCATTCGGAGGTCATTTTAAGTTATTAAATGAAGCTGTATATTGCGACTTTTTCTTATATTTTTGCAATGCCAATATAGTTTAAACCCTCTAGAATATTATTAGAGTAATTTTTTTTTCAATATATATTTAAGAAAAAGTCATCTAATTTATAATTTAAAAGACGTATATATTTATGGTGTTTAATGCGCCAGGAAATATCTTATGGATCAGTTGTTCGAGAAACTTAATACGTTCGGGGAGAAAAAAAAAAATTACAGGACTCCCTCTTTTGTAACATATATATTTTTTTTCGCAGCTGCTAGCAGCATATTTGATAATAGGTCATGACATGGTTTCTCCCCTCAATAATTCTCCAAAGTAACAAAGCTACCATGCTAATTTTCAGTTGTTTTTTTACATATCAAAAAGTGCTTACAATTAGCAATCCATCCTACTCTTGGTCCATGAGTCATGAAACCCTAAGACTACTTAAAATAGGGGGATGTTACAATCAAATTCAATTGGATTCTAACCACTCTTGAAAAAAAATAATTTTGAATTTGAACATAATTTGGTGAGGGGTTTTACTCTTGTGTCGGGATTATGTACCTTAACTTGATATTTCATCATTTTACTCAAATATGGACGTTACACAAAAAGTATTGCTTGCATTTTGATTTGAGTGAGTCCATTTTCCCTAAATGTATTTAGTAGTGACATTTATTGTTAGACGTTTATTTAATATAATCTTTCCTACAATTAGCTACATCCACAAATGTCTGATAATATAAATAAATAATTAAAATTAATGAACTTTATCTTGAATATATTCTAGAAATATTCTAATTATTTTCCAGCTAGCCAATTTTTCAATTAATATAAACAGAATTGTAAAAGCTCTTCCCTATATAATAGAAAGATTCCATCGACCGGGTATTGGTTTGGAGATTTTGATGTGATCAAAAGATTGATCATATCTAAGTAAAAGAAGTTCAAAAATGTATTAAATGATTTCTTATACAAAGCAATCGGCGTACAAAGATGAAACTATCTTCAAATAGCAAATTTTTATACTATCGTTTTTCTGGTCATTGAAAGTTGAACCAATAAATCATTCTGCCTTATGTCGTATGTTTTTTACTTTATGAAATTGTTTATATTGAGCGATTTACTTCCAATGATTATTACGGTCTCTTTTAAAAGAAAATTATAGGCTAAATAAATCTGAATTTATTGTGTTCCACGAGCTATTAGAATACAGAAATACACCCTACGAGTGAGGATACTCTCCCAATCAAATAGATTATGGAGGAAACCTACGATCAAAAATCCCAGCACATAGTAGTCCACTGAAGAAATTAGTTCATGACGTTGTTCCAAATAAATTACACATCCTCCGTAATAAATCCAAATGTAATTACGACGCCGGTACTAGGGATTTAAGTACATTGGATATTGGAAGTCAAGTTCGGTTACAGAGTCCTGTACAAAATTATGGGATAAGGTTGGAAGAATAATTAAAACAGGGAAATTTGAAATTACCAAATACGCTTGGAAAAAGGTTGTATTTATGTGAGGAATTCAGAAAAATTGCAAGTATATTTGAAACAGCGTCAAATCTTATCGAATCCCACACTAAAGGAAGACTCTGAGATAAACTGAAAGTGAGATTCATGGTTCAACTTAATTGATTAATTGTATTTTTTGAAATCTTTTGTTTATTTTAGTATTGAGAATGAACTGATGCGCGCGAAATAGAAAAAAAGGGGAACGAGCGTGTGTTGTACATACAGACATATTAACATTTTGTTTACAAGTTGAAGAGAAGGAAGATTGTAATATATGTAAAGCTGGGCTGTTTGGTCAAATAAATTACTGTTTTGAGATTAAAAAAGGAAAACAGTTGGTAGAATTTCCATTTTTTCTTATTTATTCATTATTTCTCGAGTTATTGTTTTGCTAACATCTCCTCAAAGGATCTATTGTTCCCTGAGTACCTTTGAGTTTGTACAATAAAATTAGTGAAATACCGAAAAAAAAATTACATCTACCCCTGGATTGAAATAATTAATGGAGGCCATGAAATTTGGAGCTACCTACCGGACGTCAACAAAATATTTTGTCGATTATTCCGATGCTAGTACTCTTACAGCCCCTCCCCCCCCCTTCCCCCTCCAGAGTCAAATGACACTTAATGTCCTCGTCCCACATCAAGAATATCAATACATACGAACAACATTTGGCTCATGATGATTCCGACATCTTTAACACCGACCTCTTAAAGATGCTAGTTTCCAGTAATATACATTTTTTCACCGTGGAGAACCCCATTTTCTCAAAGTTTAGGAAGAAATATGCCGATAGAACCATCCCTAGTTAGTAGAAGGACTCTACATAGATTAATGGAGGTTGGCAGCAAGGATGTAATCTCCAAAATTAAAGGGAAAATAAGAGATAAGGATATTTTCATAGCTGTTGATGAGACTAAAGACAACCGGGAACGATCAATAACAGCTATATTAATGGGTCCTTTGGGTCGTCCTTATCTAATCAACATGATAGACATTAAAGTTAGTAATGCCGTTAATGTTGCAAACATTCAGAGTATTCAACTAACTCTTGATTTGGACTTTGATAAAAAATAAATTCAAAGTTTTCATGACGAATAGAGCGTCCTACTGTGAAAAAGCAGGCGAAGACCTCAAAAGAAGCTACCCCCAATTGAAACATATTATTTGTGTAGCTCATGGACTCCATAACGTGGCTGAACTTGCACGTAAAAAATTCCCAAAGACAAACGAGCTCATTTCAGAAATAAATAAAAAAATGTTTTTGAATGCCGGCCTAAGAAAATGGTACTTTGATGCTTCTTACCTAATTCCCTTACCTCCAGAACCTATCGTCACACGCTAGGGAACTTGGTTGAAAGCAGTTGATTACTATTTCAATAACTTCGAAGTAGTTAGGAAATATTTAAACATCCTTAATGAAAAAGCACCAACGGTCGTTAAAGCTAAGGAGATTATAAATTATGAGTTTATTTTTGAAGAATTGTCAATAATTAATCATAATCTCAACCCAATTACCGAGGCTATTACCGTGTTAGTAGGAAGACTTCCTTTACTTGTTAACTTGACTATTGTCGAACATTTGCGCGTCAATATCAAGTTAGAGCCATTCAAAACAAAATTAATTACATTTTTAGATGAAAATCCAGCGGGCAACGATTTGCCATACCTACCCAATTCTGAGGAAGCAATTTACAGAAACACACCTATTGTAAACTATTATGATTTAGAGAGGATTTTCAGCATTTTGAGGGTCATTCATACAAAAATAAGATCCTGTTTTTTTGTCTTTTTTTAAAATAAGAAGAGTAAGGAACAAACTAATTATAAAATTGAATACGGAAATACTAGGTTCGTAAGAGGAAGTATTTAACAAATAACTTTCTTAAGAATAAATTAAATTTATTCCTAAATACAACAAAAACAACAGCATGAATGGTATCAAAGGGAGTCTTAGCTTCAAATAGCGTCCAAATAGTTTGTCTAACATCAGTTTCTTCGGGTTAAGAATTGGGTATGCTCCATGGATTCCAACATGTTGAAGTGTAATTTATTTAAGATAAGTATAAGTCGTTTTAAATACTGAACATATTAACTTACTTTTTCTTTTCTTAGCTTTACAAATAATTTGGATGACGAAAAATGAGGATTCTACATGGAATTTGAAGTATGATAGGAAAAAAACGGATTTTATTTCTACTCATAATTAGTAAATTTTTTTCTGTATAAAAATGTCTCATTATTTTGTATATTTATAATTTACATTTGTCCCAAATAATTTGTTGAATCCAGTCGTAATATTAAATTTTAATAACTTCAATTTCGTATCATTTCTCCCTACTAATTTTGTTGAATCCATTTCTAATTTTTGCTGTTTGTTGTTTGTTATTTTTAACTTTTATAAATTCTGTGTATAGCTACTATTAAAAATTTTAATTAGTATTTTTCGTTATAATTAATCTAATTAAACTTTTGGTGCCCTCGCAATAGTTTGCCAGATTAGGTATCCTACTGCAGTCCGTTCTGAAGGTGTTCTAGGGATGGTGCATTGTTTAACCAGCCCTTGATATCAGAATTTCATTAAAAAACTGGAGAGGCTGAAGACGGAATATTTAAATTTACTAGTAATCTACTGCTACGGGTTAAGTGATAATCATAAGTTTTTGACTACTCATTCTATGACATATCATAGTAACGACTCTTACTAATATTTGTTAATAAATCTATAATATAGAAATTTGGAAGTTTTTTCATGATTTTCACGAAATAAATTAGGTATTCCTGACTTTGAAAATTTCAACTACTTTTTA
Source organism: Lepeophtheirus salmonis (assembly GCF_016086655.4). Lineage (NCBI taxonomy): Eukaryota > Metazoa > Arthropoda > Copepoda > Siphonostomatoida > Caligidae > Lepeophtheirus > Lepeophtheirus salmonis. Next base: position 3,281,815 of record NC_052143.2, read on the forward strand.
TATTTCCTCTTCTAGTGTAATATGAAATATAGAAGAATTTCATTTTTATACCAGCATCAACCGTAACTTTGAATCAAATGTCTTGCTCCCACTTTTTACAAACACTCGCTCGATGTCCAGCCCAAAATATATGGAAGCTTGTGAGCTATCAGAAAAAAATTGCGATTCGATCAAAAATTGTGATCAAAAATTAATTGCGATATAGCGATATAAAGATCAGGGTCATTTGTAATCAGTAATCCAATCAATTTTATTGGGATCATATTCAAATATACCATTTCTTTAAATCTATGACTAAACCTAGATATATATACATATATGCTTTTACCTTAAATTATCGAATTATACACCTTTTTCAAATGTATTTATTTAGAACATTTTACAATAATAAAAAAATATAATATATTTATGTAGAAAAAAAACTAAAATATTGTCTGCCGGTGAATATTAAAATATCTACATAAATTATTTCTATTCTAGCTCTTTATTTGAGATTAACAAGAGCTGTTTCTCAAAGTTGTCGTCTCTCAGACTCTGTCTAATCCTCTTGAGGATCTGTTTGGCCTTGGAAAACAAACGCTCGCTGCTGGAACTAATGGGAAGCACAACATGGTATCTTTGAAATACCTTTTTGATCCTCCGGTAGCACAAAATCATTTCCAGAGCTTCAGAGTCATTAGCCAAGGATCTTTCTACTTCCTGCTTGGCCGTATCCATCTTTTTGTGAAGTTTGGTGAAGAAATTACTCTTTGTTATTTGCAGTGCCAAAAATTCCTCTATATAAATATCGGCCAAAAATCATTTCCCACGACATATATAAGGAGCGAGACAAAGTCAAGACCGATTTTATAAAGTTTGGGACGAAAAGAAAGACCGAGTGTATTAGACTCACTACCAAGACCCAGAATTTGATGTGTCGAGACCAAGACGAGACCAAAAACATAAAAACAGTGTCGATAGCAGTCTCAGGACAAAGACCAGTCTCGAACCCCACAGCACTGTTACATGATATGTAATTTTGTACAAATTGATCGGATTGAAATTTTTTTCTATTTCTGTTGCGATATAGCGATATAAAGATCAAAAAATTTGTCAGGGAAATGAATTTATACATAGCTTCATCAATCCAAAAATATCCTAAATATTCATAACGAATATTAAAAATACTCGTTGTGGTATTTGCATGGGAGTTTAGCAATTTTGAATCCTTTTTCGACTAAATTTATTTTTTATTTCTTCACTTACTTCATACACCTTATGATCGGTTGTTCAAGCTCCACATAACAGTAATTTCTGTATCTTTAACCACTTGCAATAAACTTTAAGAATTATAATTATTTGATTTGATTTGAAGGTTAGTACATATTTTTTGATCGTTTGAGCATCCAAAGTAGTTCGTTGGGCTACAACTTTTTCTCCTCAAAATGAAAAATCAGGATTATGTTCTTCTGTATCACTTAAGGAAAGAAACTTTAACGAAACTTTTGAAATTCAGCATCATGACTTTATAATTGAAAATTTTCAAGCATAACACTTTCTTGAATACCTAAGTTGGACCAGTTAATGTAACTTAACTTAACAAAGATAAGTTAATTAACTTTTAACTTAACAAAGATAAATTAAATGACTTTTAACTTAACAAAGATAAGTTAATTGACTTTTAACTTAACAAAGATAAGTTAATTAACTTTTAACTTAACAAAGATAAGTTAATTAACTTTTAACTTAACTAGTTAGTTATTTAAACATCATTATTTTACTTTAACTTAACTAGTTAATTTTTTATTTATCAAAATTAACTTTTAACTTAATTAGTAAATCTTTTAAACTAAATTATCTTAAATTTAATTTAACTTGATTAAGTTAAGTTTATGGCCTATTTGAAAATAGTTCACCCCAAGGAAAATGATTCCTTGAAGAGATCAAAGAAAAATGTTGAGATTGCTTCTTCTTTTTCTGAAACGCACAATACCAACAATCTTGCATATCTCCTCAAAAAAGCTGTTGGATGTATGTGCCTATTATATCGTAGGTGGCATGAGTCCCTATTTCATATAGAGTATCCTGATTTTATTTTCATGCTCCATGCACATCTACCTGGACGACAACTTCCATCCAGACGAACCCTCATCAGTTTTATTTATAAAAAATATGCCTGAAGAATAAGTTAAAGGCACTTAAGTATGTGTGTACCTCTGAAGATGTTTAGACGGGATTCCAGGAAAAAAATGCTTGCTCTGAATACAACTAAAGTCATATGCCAAATCGTACTCCCAAATATTCAGAATAGATCATCCCTTCCACAGTCTTCAAATATATATAAATAAATACACGTGTGAATTCTCCAAGGGAGATCAAATTTCAAACAGATTCTATTGACTCCAATTTAGCTCATCTTGAAGTCCTTAAATATATAAACCACTTGTATACTAAAATTTCATCAATAGATCAATTTCCTACCGTTAAAGGAATGTTTATAAAATAGAATATTATGATTCCATCCTCAGCACCTGTAGAACGAGTATTTAGTATTGATGCAGGATTCAATACGCCAAAGGAAGAGTTTGAATCTATCATTTTTTGAAAAACTATTATTTTTCAAATTACTATATGTTGGTAAAGAATTTATATATGATACAGAAATATAAATATTCTGTTGTTTTTCTCTTCCATTCCATATGTGTTCTCTAAAAGGAAGTTTATGAGTAATATAACTTAAACCTTGAATTTTTGCATTAACTTAATTAATTGATATTTACTAGTATTTTAGCCTCCTCTGGTAGTTATTATGAAAGGCAAGTTTCGCATGCATTGATTTTTCTCTTCGAAACAGAAGCTGTTGGGAGTTTTAATCTGTATGTTTTTCTTTATCGTTCAATTGAATGTGGAGAAAATCCCGACCAGACAGACCGACAGAATAATCTTTATTATAAAGCCTTGATAAATCTCTCAATTGACTAAATTAAACAGTTATTTTTTAATTTGGAATTTATTTTTAACTTAATTAAGCTTGGGTTAGTTAATTTAACTTAAATTACTCTAAAGTTAATTAACTTAAACCGAACTATTTAAAACTTTAATTTAACTAGTTAATTTTCATAGAAATCGAAATTAACTTGAACTCAACTAGTTATTAAAAACTAAAACAATAATTAACTTTAACTTAACTAGCTAACAATAATAGTTAACTTTCCTATTACTCTTAAATACACAACAAAAGATCAAATTAACAGATTACCCACTAAATGGGACACCCTAGTACACACACTAAAATAAAAATTTGATCTTTTTGTGACCTTTAATATATCCATAAAACTATACTTTACTCATTTAAAATATAATATTGCTTCACGTATAAAAGGTTTTAATGATCGCAAGCATTCCCAAGGTTTTTTTTATTAATTTGAAAATAGATTTAAAAAACCAATATTTCATGGTTGAAAAAGTAATTTTTTTCGGAGTAGGGGGGTTTTGCAGCAGATTTTAATTATTTATTTCCAAAAATACACTCCCAAAATATGTAAAGCTTAGGAAAATTGAGCTAAAATTAAATTTGCTCATTCCTATTCCCTATTTTTCCAACTACAAAAATCATAAATGACAACTATGAACAAATTTTGTTTCATTTAGACATAAAAATGTCTCACTTTCTTAAATTATTGGACTTATACCAAACGATATTTATCCCTCACCTCAATAACATTTTTTACACCCAACGAGTTACAACAATTTAATAATTATTATTTATATTACTTTTGTTATTCCTTTAGCACATTTTTATTAAAGAATTACTTTTAATAAAGTGTTTTTACTTATAATATAATGGTAAAAATATATTTAGTATTGGAAGGATAATCATCTGTTCAGTTGAATAAAATTCTACAATATATATTTTTTTTTTATTGATAGAGGCCCTTAATTTATTAAATAGGAGTTTTAATCTTCAAAAGTATATTTTCCATAATATGAATATGTTATAGAAAAAGGTGGAATATATTTGGTATTTCTACAGCAGATGGATCCTTCCTATAACTTATAAGACGTATAAGACATTTTCGATGTTAATTAAATTATTATTCCAAAGGTTAATAGAAATACAAGGTTTTACCATAACGCATGTACGACTGATGTTTGACTTCCACCATACTTTTAAAATTGACGTCATAGTAGATGATTGGTTGCGTGTTTTGTCAAGACTTGTTTTTCTTGCCCAGCAGTTGGAACGATATATTAAATTGACAATTCTAGCAATAGTGACGTCATAGACTATGAGTGCTTGAATGTTTTGTCAAAATCTGCCTGCCTTGCCTAGCAGTCGGTACAATATATCAGATTGAAAATTATAGCAAGCCCAATTACAATATGGTCTAACCCTGTATTTCTAATAACCTTGATTCCTCTTAGTCTGTGATTCTATAAAATGGGCGTGCTTAAAAGCCCCTTAGTCTCCCGTAAAGCTTTAAACCAAGTTGCAAAACGCAACCTGGTAGCCTGAGGAGATATAATGGTGCAGCGTTTTAATACTTTTTCGCAAGATGTCGCTTTTCAAATAACGTTATTCTATCATTTTTTCTTACTGCCGAGGTAGGCTGGGATGTAATAAAGAGAGTGATATCGATGAAGTACCCTTATCCCACTCTAAAATTGCTGTGAAACAAGAAATTATTTAATTCCTTGATTTTTAATTTTTTGAATTTCCCATTAAAGTGAAGAGGCCGGAGTTTTCAATTATACATTTATGATTCATTGATTGTTATTATAATAATAAATATATGATTTAAGATACAATGGTTTATCATTTTTAGAAGCGGGAACTTGGACTCCCCTGTTTAATATAAAATATATATTTTTACATTAATTACATATGAAAAAATAACACAGAATAAACATCAATCTTTAAACTATAATAAACAAATTATTGGGTTAACAAAACTCCATATTATAAAAGTCTTCTCGAGATAGCCTAAGTCTGTTTCCCGACTTAGCCGAATGAACATCTTTTAAAAAATAAAATATATTAGATAACATCATAACTCCTAATTACTGGGTGTCCACGATGAATTGGAACTATCTTAAAATTCAACCTGCTTGATAAAAATGGAATTTGGAGTGTATTTATTAATATGAAAAAGTTAGACATGATATTAAACAATAAGTTTATTCAACAAGTCCTCCCTCAGCAGCTACCATCTTCTCCATCCTGCCCCTAAAGGATTTGCATGCCCTGATGACTTCCGCGGAATCGACAGCATTCCACTCCCTCGTAATGGAGCCCTTCAGGGCCGTGATGCTCTTGTGGCTGACCTTCCACACCTCCCTCTCCAACTTCCTCTACCAGTAGTAATCACACGGATTGTGGTCGGGTGAGTTGGAGGGCCAGGTGTTGCGATCCCAGAAAGTGATGTCGTGGGAGTTGAAGAGGTTAGTGGTCTTCATGGCGATGTGTGCTGGCGCTGAGTCTTGTTGGAATATGAACTCCCTCCCAGCGGCCGTATCCTTCATCCAGGGGATGACGAACTCCTCCATGACTTCCCAGTACCTTATCGTGTTAACCCTTTCCTTGGGATTGAAGAAGAAGGGGCATCTCCTCACCAGTGCTGCAGATGACACCCAGGTTCATCATGGAGGCCAGGAACTTTGTGGTTAAGACCGCAGGGACGTCTTCTCTCTCCTTGGCAAGCAACCTGTCATTCTGGTCGTTGTAGCTTCTGTCGACAGTCCAGTTATTCTCGTCGGAGAAGAAGATGATTCTTCCTCCATGACTCTTCAGGTCATTGAGGAGACGCTTACCGTTGGTGAGCCTGGTGGCATTCATGGATGCCGTGAGGATGTGTTGTTTGGCCATTCGGTATGACCTGTACCCGAGGTCCTCATTCACAGCCTTGGAGACCATCTGCTTGCTCACTCCACGGTTCTCGGCCAACCTGGACAAGGAAGTCCCCGGGGAAGCCTTGATGGACTTCCGGAGGCCTTCAAGGAAGCGGGGAGTGCGGATTCGGTCACTTCTCATGTTGTGGGCCTTGCGACAGACATTCTCCTCAACCTCCCAGGCATTGAAGACCCGGTACATCGTGGTCTTGGGGTAGTTAAGAAGCTTGTAAATAGCAGAGGGCTTGTGTCCCGCACGAGCCAATTCGAGGATGGCGTCTCTCTTTGCTTGTTCCATGATGACTATTGTTTGTTGTCAAAACAATTGTGGTGGAAGTTATAGTGTATTGTTCATGCAACCTTTTATATTAGTACGATTTAACCCCAAATATCCACATTATGGATCTGGATTAAGTTTAAAGTAGTTCCAATTTATCGTGGACACCCTGTATATCTCCAAATAATAACTAAACAGTACCTCTAGCAAAAGAAATATTTTCTGTACACCAATACATTTTTGAGCTATTGATCACGTGGGGCCTTGTTTTGCTACTTGGTTTAAAGTTTTAGTCTCCCCTACTAATATGGATCCCTTTTAGAAGCTATACACTCCATTTTTTTTTTATAAAACACACTGATTACTTATTCGTTATTCACAATTAGTAATGACATTGCTTCTTTGAAAGATAAGAACAAAATATAGATTATTGAAATGGCATGGGAAGAAATTTCAATACTAAAGTGCATAATGTAGAACTTATGGTGAAGCATCGGAACTATGCTTCAGTCTCGTTGTCTAGACATATATTAAAAGCATTCAATTCTTCCAAAAATATTCTCAAGGAAAGACATGGAAAAACAGGAAGTCTCTGCGATACACTGACACAAACAATATTCATGGGATTGCGAGGTATTGCTTAGAAGTTCTTGAGTTGGAATGATTTCTCTTTATCACGGGATTTATGTATCTACTAATGAAGTCATTAGCTTTTAAATGTAGAATATAAATTCCTGAACTCACTGTCGGTATAGAGTTTCTTGTATTAAACTTCTCTGATAATGATCTAATCAATTCAACCATGGCTGGAAACTTATTGAAAATCACATCAGAGTCCTTGGAAATATATAATTTAGGCCAGAGCACTTGTTTATCATATTTTTGGGGGAAAAAAGGAAGATATTTATCTTTGATTAAGTAAATATGTCTTTCAGTTTTTAAGATATTTAAATTTTTTTATAAGAGCAGTAAGTAAAAGGGGTTCAACTATCATTTAACAAAATTTCATATGTCTAAGATTGACCATATTACCACTGATCACTTACATCTGGCTTGGTCTAGCAAATCTGTAAATTTAATTAACATCAATTGATAGATTACTCAATAAACTTATACATAACATTTTTTTATTAAATATGTAATTGTAGATGACTGTATTTTCTAATACATTGATTAATTAATAATTATTATTTTAATTGATTGAATACATATTTATTTATTAAGGCTCATAAACATGTTTTATCAAATATGTAGATAGAGGAATTGAGTTATGAGTAACATAAATAAACATTTTAGTTTAAAATAATTCCCCTTCCGTGCTGATACACAGAACCTTTTTAAAATATTTGGACAATTTCTTCGACCAGAAATACCAATTGGAGAGTGTATTACGACAAAAAAAAAAAATGACGAGTAACACGAGTATAAATAATTAGTTTCATATGATCTAATAATTCCTTTCAAAGTATTTAAATATTTTGTTGATATTTTCGGACCAAATCAGCTCTATGTTGTCATATAGATCCCAACAATTTTCTGGAATCCTCAAAGAAAAGGCCGAGTATCGCGCAGTAGCAGATATAAAAAGGGTTTGTAATTCTTCAGTATCCAGGGGTTAATGAGCACATAACTTGTTGTCAATAAGAGATTTGGTATTAGACAAAGGAAACCCTAATGCCTTAATATTTTTAGAAGAGGTTTTAATACTAGATACTCCAAACAATATTATCTATAAAAAAAGTTTGGGAAAAACTTTTTTTTTCCCTAATGGCGATTTTTTTTTTAATGGACTGTCTCAATTATTACCTGACTAAATTTAATATGTCTGATATCCAAATTTTAACAAATTCATATCCTTAGGATAAAAAAAAAGAAAATATTTATAAGCAGCTTTTCAGTGATAAGATATTTCTAGCTGAGGAGATATAAATATTCAGAAATGAGAATTTGTAATTTTCTAGCTTCAGCTTTTCGGCATATTTTTTTAAGCATGCTCTCAAACTTAAAAAAAAATTATTCATTATTGTTTATAATTGCCTAGGTGTAGTCAATTACATTCATAATTTCAGGATAAGGATCATCAAGAAGGATAGAGCTTATTTTTTTGTTTTATCTTCCTTTTAAGAAGCGAAAATTTGGACAAATATGTCTTTATACTCAGATTGTTGTGTTTCTATCACCCTATATGACTTCAAAGATTATTTTAAGAAACCTTTGAATATAACATGATCTATCGGAGAGGAAGCAAGTCACAATGGTCTATCATATGAAAAGAAAATATGACTAACAAAATCGACCGCAGAAAAACTGTTGCGCGAGGATGAAAATTTGATTGATTACTGCTAATTATATTAGTTTTACATTTAAAAAAGTATAACGGCAGGGAAAATATTATGAATATATTTAAATTCATATATATTAATTTATAATGGATTTTAAAAATAATTTACAGAAAAGATAGACAATAGCGCTTACTTCAAAGGGGAAGTTAACACCACGACGACCGATTAAATAATGAACAAAAAAGAAGAAAGAGCGCGCGTAAAAACTGGTTTTCCTTTTCTAATTTCAAAACTTATTTTTGTCTTTACAAAAATGACAACCTTAATAATCGTCTGCATTTTGCGCATGTTAATAAAAGAAATCGAAAATAAACATAGTAACCCTGAAAATTTGATGAATACTTTGGAGTAGAGTAGCTTAGGTGTCACGACGTTTCATTAGATTAGCGCCACGCAACTGTGAAAGGGGGAACAAGGAAATAAACATGGGCTTTGGCAAGAATTACTCCGATCTTGATCCTCAATTTTACTCTGAGTCCAACAAGGACTTACAATTATAACTCCACAACAAATCCCTAGGGTTAATCCCCATCTTTTATGAGTACACACAAATGTTCAATCTGGCTTTGTACGAAAATTGAGATAGCAAAGGTTGCGAAAAGTTACGTATTGATAATAGAAATGAACACAGATAAATAGATTTTGAATGGACACCCCAGACCCCCTTCCCCCCCCCATTTTGCACTCAAGGGTTACCCTATGAAGTTAAAACTTTTTACTATGCGTCATATAAAATAATAAATTCATTAAAAAATTGTACAGGGATTCCCCAAGGGTGCAAAGAACAATAAAGGTTTACGCGCGCACCGTTTGATAAAAAAAGTAGGATTTCTATAACTTGATAGTAAAAAGGCAGAAAGAAAACTTTTGCCCTTTTTGCATAGAAAATACAAAATTGTTGAAAGGAAGGATTTTCAACATATTTATAAACCGACTAACAAATTAAAATTATAATTGATCCAATCACTGATGAGGAAACAGATTAGGGAAAAAGAAGTAGAAACATCCACAGCTGACAACATAATACAGAGTATATTTTTGTGTTAGTAAAGTAACACCGTGTTAAGTTTTAACTTAGCTGTGCCAAATTGATGCACATAGAATCAAAATTGTAAATGTCATCTGACCTAAAGAGACTAAAAAAGAAGGAGGAGACAAGATGTTTGAAATAAAAAGTAAACAAAAATTATGTATATGAATTATGTTCAAGATTCACGTAACCTCGATCAAACAATATAGAGTTTAAATACCCTTTGTGGATGATTAGGGTTATGTATTTATCTTTTAAAATAACTTTTTTAATTTTTTAGAGCATACTTATGATAAAGATACAATAAACTATGGTTTTAATTAATAGTTTATGTTTCAGGTTTATTCTAAAGAAAAGTACATAACCCTGTCTGAAACGTTGACTTGTATTAAATTCAGATTTGTTGATCGGAGATTTTTCTGATCGACAATCAATTGAAATACTATATTGCTGATTGTAGTATTGCAATCGGTTCTGATCTTCATATCGTTATATTGCAACGGAAATATTGAAAAATTGAAATCTAATCAATTTGTACAAAATTACATATCATGTAACAGTGCTGTGGTTCTCGAGACCGGTCTTTGTCCTGAGACTGCTATCAACACTGTTTTTTATGGGTTTGGTCTCGTCTCGGTCTCGACACATCAAATTCTGGGTCTTGGTAGTGAGTCTAATACACTCGGTCTTGGCCTCCGTCTTTCTTTTCGTCCCAAACTTTATAAACTCGGTCTTGACTTTGTCTCGCTCCTTATATATGTCGTGGGAAATGATTTCGGCCGATATTTATAAATATGAATTTTTGGCATTGCAAATACTAAAGAGTATCCCAAAAAGATGGATATGGCCAAGCAGGAAGTGAAAAGATATCTGACTGATGACTCTGAAGGTCTGGAAAATATTTGAATATGATTGCAATTAAATTGATCGTACCGCTGATTACAAATGGCTCTGATCGTTATATCGCTATATTGCAGTGAATTTCTTATCGTAAATTTTGATCGGATCCCCATTTTTTCCCCTAATGGCTTACCAGCCTGTTTAAATTACATGAGATGAATTATAGTCAAAAAACTTAATATAACAATGAACTTCGGAAGAGATGAAAAAGCGCATCAGACGAATCAGAATTAGAGATAAAAAAAAACATTCTTGATAGAAATACATCACACCTCTTTCTCGACGTTACCTCGCTAACACAAAAATACCCTATGTATTTTGTTGTCAGCTGTCGATTCTCTCATCTCGCTTGATACGTCATGGCTATTTCATAATGTCTTATTGTTGATAAATAAACAAAGTAATAAGTTAAGAAATTTCGGCTATTATATAGAAATAAAAATTTATAGCTACACTTTTAATAGAATATTTCTTAGCAATATTATAATACAGTATAGAATAATATACTATGTAAACTTTAATATTACAAAATATATATAAAATTTATTTTAAATATGGTGAGGAAGTAAGTTGACAGTGATAGTCTGTAAGTAATAAGAAATATATAGCAGTTGGTATGATTGACTTATTTGTTTAACTACCATATGATTTCAGGCCTTTTTTTTCTTTTCTTTTCGGCAGAGAGGTTGTGTTATATAATAAAAGTAACGAAAAGGTAAAGGTACCCTTATAGTCTCTTTAATATGACTTATCTGTTGTGTACATACGCTTCATAATTACCTTGTCGTATCGGATGAGTAATGATTCCTTTCATTAATGACTATGTTGATGGTTTGATTATATTGATCCGCTTATTATGGATTATATAATTAAATAATTAACAACGACATTTTTAATTGAATATTTATACTCTTTCTTTTTCATTTGATTCATTGTCAGTAGTGTAAGGGATACAGTTCGAGCACACACAAAAATACCAACTATAAATGAAACTACTGAAAAGGTTTTTTTTGAAATATAGCTTTCAATTCATAACATGCAAATAGCCATAAAGTGTTCAGCAAACAAATGGTCTTATATCCTTCTAAAACTGTAAAATTGTGGGCATATTCAAATTTATGTACTTAACAATTACTTATTTTCCCCCAGACTTATAACTACTGAGGAGTATAAATATAACATAATGGTTAAATTGGACACTTATAAGTTAAATCAGGATTATTAAAAAATTTCAGGAATACATAAATAATATTCCCTAACCAGTCAGTGCAAAGAAAACCCCTAGTCACGACTGCATTCCCTCCTAGAATTTAGAATGCCCCTACTAGGATATTAGTATGGTTACAAGACTCCATGTACAAATCACCAAAGGGCCATTTGCATCCACTTTTGAAACACAATAACAATTAAAAGTTGCGTTATGGATTTTTGATGATTATCTGATATCGTTTTTATTAGACTGTCAATTTTATGAAATTGTTGGAGGAAGGATTTTTCAACATATTTTGAAACAGACTGACTCTGTATGACATATTAAATCAATCACCAAATGGCATAGGTATTTTTACAACATGTAATTAAAATCCTAATTGATTTATGTTGTGTCTAGACTTAGTTTAATTGTTGGTCAAATAGTTATATAATTTTTGTTATTAATTGTTATCTTGGTAATAAAACTGGGAATGAGATTAGTTTTTAAGTCCCAGAACTTTAGCGCCATGTTTTAAATGTCTATAATAATATTTTCTTACTATTTTAATGTGATTTTCTGCATACATAAAGAAAAAGATCAAAAATGAATTAGAGTAGGATGAAATATTGATTTATATGAATTTAATTTTTTTTTCTTTATTTTAAGATATTTTTTTATTTTTTTTTTTATAAATGCATTGTGAAGTGTTGGCAGTCCATCTTTTTAACCTGTTTGGTGTCTTTGCCGTAGACTTTATCAATCCATGGGCCATACCTTTATTTACAATTATGACAAACAAAACCAAACAAATATTCTATCTGAATATAAAACACTCCTTTCACATAACAAATATGAGTTAATGAAAAAACAATAATAAGACAAACGACAATAAAAATCACAGCCTTTTTTTCTTTTTTTTTTCTTGCATAAAAGTACCCAAAAGTCCGAATTAATTACCGTTGTCGTAAAATGAGCTAAAACGTCGAGTTCTTTCTCTATAACACCTTCCAAATTTGTTGTTATGGGTGGTTTCTTGTTACATCTCCAAAAATATATCATAACCTACAATTTACTCATGACGGACTCCACCTTAAAAGCCCTGGAAAGATTCGGATTGGTGCCCACTACCCAATCAGTTTCTGACGTCGAGACTTGTAGTTTTTATTTTTATTTTACTTGTCACATTCTTACCAAAGGATTCACCCTATTACACTCGTAGAAAATATGTGCTGACGTTTCTATTTTCTCGCTACTAAATGAGCAGTTCATATTCTCATCCTCGTTACTCAAATTATTCGTATTAATTAATGAGGTAGAGACTTTGTAGCGGAGCCATTTTTGCTTTGATGAAGTAAAGGGGTTTTTAAATAGTATTTTTGTCTCGAAGCCTATGAAAAAAGGAGTTGGTGGTCCAAAAAGCCTAGTTCCTTTGTACTTGAGGACGAGTGAAGTAGTCATCCTGTGAGTTATAAAGTTGAGGCAAATGCTTTGTGAAGTGATGGCAGTTGTTTTTCACCTGCTTGTTGGCCTTGACGTAGTCTTAATCTAACCATGGGCCCGGTGTTTATTTTGGAGCTCTTAGAAGGGATATATATATACAGTTTTTAAAGTAGCAGAGGTCGTTTTTAGCCTGCATGCTATACCTACCGTAATCTTAAACAACCCATGGGCTCAGGGTTCATTTTGAAGTATTCGAAGGGGGTCTAAATGGTTTGTGAAGGGATTGTGGTGGTTTTTAACCTGTTTGGTGGCCCTTCCATTGTACAATGTGACTATTGGGACGAGGTATTGTGATGTTTTTAGTAAATGTCGGGAAATTTTCGCAATTACAATTTTCCACACTGGAAATTTTCTCCAGGGCAAGATGGTGTTTTATTTTTAACCAGGAGAAACTTCGAATGAGTTTACTTTTATTATTGTCAAATCAATAAAAAATTGATGACATAACTCCACTTTTTTACAATTTATTACCCATTGTATTTTGAAATTTCACAAAAAAATTGAATCATGTTCCTTTTTATAAAAGAAAAAAATTAAACTGTGTTAACACGGCGTTACCTCGCTAACACAAAAATACACTATGTATTTTGCTATCAGCTGTCGAGTCCCTCCTCTCACTTGATACGTCTTCATATTGTATTCTGTTTGATAAATAATTAATCAAAGTAATAAGTTATTCTATACTAATGCTCCGTTTTCAAAAGAACATGAATACAATTTCTCGTTGATCCCTTGTCCTTTATATATATTGACCATTTTATTATTTATAAGAAGAAATTTTGGCCATCATAAAGTAATAAAAATTTATGGCTATGTTTTTAAAAGAATAACTATAAGCAAATTATAATACTGAATCTAATAAAATACAATGTAGATTAAATATTACAAAATATATATCATTTGAAAAATGGTGAAGAATTAATATGACGTTGATAGTCTGGGAGTAATTAAGATATAAATAGCAGTTGGCATGATTGACTTATTTGGCTAACTACCAGATGATTTCAGGCTTTTTTACTGCTTCTTTTCAGAGGAAAAGTAGCGTGATGCAATAAAGATAACGAAGTTTTAACAACCTGATTTCATTTTATGATAAATTTATTGGAAGTTTGAATATTGTCAAATATATCAAAATATTTTGAAATTGGCCAACAAAACTTTTGTCAGGAGAAGAAAAATACTTAGAAGTGTACAAAATATGATCTAGAAAGCGGAAACAACTTTTGAATTTAAGATATACATCACCAACCTATATGTCTTGGTTATATAAGGAGTGAGATTTGTATTTATTTCACAGCTGATTTAATGAAATGTCATGGCAGCTAAGCTGCTTTTCTACCAAATGTTCTTCAAGTTGTCAGTATTAACACGTTCATTTTATGTTTCTTTTATCCTCCAAATCTTATAAAAGACAACAGATAGCAACAAGGGCCTTAATTCAGTAATAACATAAGTCTCAGTCCCACTTCCCAGCAGTCACATCTCTCTCAATCAGATGCTAACAGTCGTGAGAGAAAAGAAATAAACAAACATCCACCTCAGTGTACATCAATCAAGGACCTATACACTAGAATTATTCCGATATTAATCCTCAATTCCACTCCGAGTCCAACAAGGGATTTGACTTATAACTCCCTAGTAAAATATCTTTGTTACTTTGTCTTTCATGAGCACACGTACTTGTTATTAGTAATAACAAGGTTGATAATTTTGGTAATAATACAAAAGCGTGCGAGGAGAAGAGAAGAAATACTTATGGCAAGATTGATTAAATAATATACATCTTTTTCTATCAAGAACGTTATCATTCCCGCATTTATTATTCAATATTAATATAATATTGGATACTGATAGTCGATAGAGAACTGAATAAAATGCCTAAAATAACGTCGCCTTCTCTCTGGATTTCTGAAAATGGAGGCCCAGGAATTTGGAAAATACTTACCGGATGAGAAACAGATGGCTTGTCGGATTTATCGATATAAATGTGCCTTTAGTCCCATGTCTAGAATTACACGCCACTCATTATCCTCATCTCATAACAAGAATATGGATATTGATCTATAAAATCAAGTTAACAATGAATACATTAACTTTAACAGACTTTAACTTTGATCTCACAAAGATGCTTATTGCATGTAATATAACCTTATCCATTGCTAATCATCCTACGTTCAAAAAATTTATGAAGACGGGTAAATTCTTCCCTTCCCGAGGAACCATAATTAATTAAAGGAGGATGTTGGTAATGATGTCATTTATAGAAACACCTCCATTGTAAATTGTGAAGTTAAGATAGTTTTTAGCCTGTTTAGAGTCATCCACACCAAATTACGAAATGGAACTCTGAATTTTGTAACATCTAACAGTAAGTATTCATTTTTTTTTTTTTTTATCTAATTATCAAATATGATTCTGTTTTAGCTAAAATTATCAAGAATTATGATACACAACTCATTAAATGGCAAAAACAAGTGCTTAAATGGTCACAACAAAGGGGGTAGTAGCTTTGGATGGTTTGCAACTAGTTTGCCTGACATTAGTTTCTTCACTTAAAGACTTGGGTATGAATCTTAGGTTTTCCAATATATCATAGTCAATAAATATTACTTTTTTTATCACTTAAGGCTTAGCTATGGTTGATGGGCTCCAAGAAACGGTGTTCAAAAAACTCACAAAAGACAAAAACAACTGCTTAAATGGTCACAACAACGGGGGTAGTTACATTGGGTGTAGCATTATAATTAGCAGCAATTGTGCGTATCCTTCATGATAATAGTATGTTGCTATATAAGCATAAATAACGGGGGGGGGATCTTTCTTGATGCTCTTAATAAGGAGTAATATCGCCCGACATTATTACTACATAATTATCTTTTGCTCTAAATCTTTAAGATGGATTTATTTCTAACATTTTTTTATTAGTATGTTTATTGTCTAATTTTATGATTTTGACATTTACTTTATTATCAATAATTAGTTAGATCTCATCGGTAGAGATATACCTATCCTGTGCACAATTGTATATAGTAACTTCCACATTAGGAAAAAAGGGCGATGATCCTTTTTATTAGATCTGGCTTTTGTTTAGCAATATAAAGTTATGACATATTTAACTGAATTCCGATGTCAGAACAAGAAAATATTATTTGGATCAATCTATTATTTCAATATTCTGCATTTATAATTTATTATTATTATTAGTTATATGATTACAATTGTTTAATTTTGTATATTTAACATAAATGTATGATGTTTTATTTTTTAGTATGTAGATTATATTTAATTTAAGCCTTCCTTTTAAACTTGGAACTTCAAATATATTTCAAACTACTCTACTTTGTCGTTTCATTAGTTATTATTCTGAGAATATGGTTCATAATGAATTACAATTTCATGGAGTGTGACGTTTTCAAATCTACTGTAATGGATAAAAAACGTCTAAGTCAATTATACGTAGTATATCTTCATTAAACATTTTGCTATTAAATACTTTCGTTATACCCTCAAATCATAATAAAGCAGGGAGATGATAATCACATCAGTATTTTAAACAATGATACCATAAGTCTTTCTCCCCCCTTCTCCTTGCACGCGTTTTTCTCTACAGAATTATCAACTTTGGTTATTACATTATAGTTCAAACTGCTTTGTCTTGAAGAATAAAATAATAATGACACCAGTTTAGGAAAATATAAAAGCCTATTCAGATTGCCAGCTAGAAAAATCCACTCCAGCTTTTCTAGAAAATATTTTATAGACCTTTGATTATGGAAATAAAAGCATCCGTATTTTTTAGACCCTAAAAAAAGGTAAATTAATTGATTTATATGTCTCCATTTATATTTATCTCCATCATCAATATTTCTTAGAATTAAATTGACATGATTATTAATCCATAAATTGAATGTTCATTGAATAAAATAGAATCATTTATCATTTCATACAGAGTTTATGTTAGTATCATTCAACTTATTTAATTAAAAATAACATGTAATTACTAATGACCAAAAAGCTACGAATATAATTTATCTTAACTCATCGACAAATTTTATTTCTTTATATAATTTGCAATCATGGTCATAAATTACATTTATGTATGCATGTATATAATTTTAATAAATATGATATTTGTATTATGTGTTCCCGGACTATTTCTTTATATCATCATTTTGAAATGTCAGAAATGTAAGAACCTATTACAATGAATCATTTATGTACGTTTTTGTTTTCTATATATTGGTTTACATTCATATAACATGCAATTGGAATTCAAATAATTTAATGATACGTATATGCTACTTAGTACATCGAGAAATCGATTTTATTAGTCTCTTTGTTCTTACTAACTAATCATTCATATCATGTCTTTCATTGGAAAATGTGTTGCGATACAAGGAAGCAATGAGGACTTTTCTAGTGCTGCTTTTCATGGTGATTCGAATAATGAAGCAAGTCGGATCAGAGTCCCTAATAGTATATTAGAAATAAGTAGAAGCTTTCTAGACAAAATTGGAAGACTATCAAGATCCCGCCAAGATTCAAACGTGTTACAATATATTTTTCCATGTGGAATGAATTGCTTTAGTGACATTCAGAATGACGTAGAAAACGAAGGTACAATATAATCTTAAGTTAAATACAATGCTCAATCAATTTCCTTATTTTGAATCTCAGATGAAGAAATTGAAGAAACCACAAACGCTATTTTTCTGAGTATTTATTCCCTAAAGAATAACGCACTCAGATTTTACCATACTGGGATTCAGTTCCATAATACTGAATATACTTTTTGCTATGGAGTTGGGATCGTGAAACATTCACCTCAAATCTGCCAATGGGCTCAACATTTAGAAAATATTTATTTGGGCCAAGTAAACATGTCACAAGAGGAATTTGAAGAACTTCTAAACAGTGAGTCATCTTCATAAGATACTTAATCCCATGATTCCCATTTTATAACAAGCGCATTGGTAGTTATTTCCAGAAATGGTTTCAGTCCTTCAAACTATAACGTAATGAATAGGTCATGTAATAACTTCACACATCATGTTGCTCTAAAACTTGGATTGGAAGAGAAGTATTCCAACGGCGTCATGAGACAAATACGCATGGGTGAATGGATGGCTCGAATGCACAAAATCCATTGAGAAATAAGCGTTGAATAAATATATATATATTAGTACATTTTTACATCAAATCAACATATTTATTAACGTGGTTCACTTGGTTGTAGTTTTAATAATATATCATGTACCAATATCAAGGTATAAATATAATATGTTGATCTAACAAATTGGGATTTTAAGCATTTATTAACCACATTACTATGAACCAAATGGATTGAATCTGCACTGAGTCCAAAAAATTTAATAAATAACAATAGAAAATGCTATAAAACATGGATTTTTGGCAAAAGATCATTCCTTTTAAAAGTATTATTAATGATTGGCAAGCATTGAATCATGATTAATACACTATTTAAAAAAAGATAATAATTCTCTGACATTTAATTAATGAAGACAAAACAATTATGATAATAATAGAATATCTCATTTTTAGTAGCCCATCTGAAAGAGGCTAAAGGTACAATATTTATTGTCGAACATGAATAAAGATTGGCAACGGAGATTAAAAAAGAAAATATACATATTATAATATATGTATTTATATCATTTTAGCTTATCCTAATAATTCTAATGAAAGTAGTTAGAAATATAAAAAGCAATCTGATGAGATGTTAATAAATAAAACTACCATTAAGAAAAAAAAAGGGAAAATCCTAGATGTAATAGAATGATGGGTCAATAGATAAATAAAAAAATGAATAATGACATTTTGAAGGTGATTGAAATAGAAAAACTTTTGAAATAATCAACTTTACACACATCATTGAAACGTTCCATTGGAATATTTTTCTGTGCTTGTTTATATAGTAATCAAGCTGTCTCGCATGTCGTCTTGTCCTTTGTTTTGCTGACAATTTGTGCAATTACACCCCCTGCATGAAAGACATCTGTTTCATAGTCATTGTCGACTCGAACAACAGCTTTAAAGGATCTTTCTGCCTTTCCAACAACCACATCGATGAGACATTTAGGTGTAATATTGTCTCTTATATCAATGCTAAGGCATTCAGTTCCTTTAAGAGACTCATATGATATACTTGTAATTTGCAGGGGAAGAATTCCAGTTTTGACGAGATTCGAGCGATATGTTGGATCAAAGGAGACGGCTAAAATTGCACGAACTCCTAATAAAAATGGACCTCTAGTTGCCCAATCCCTCGAAGTTCCTCTTCCAAAATTCTTACCACCAATAGCAAATAGAGACACTCCATCGTTTTTATAGCGTTCTGAAGCCTCAAAAATGGTGGTTGTTACTTCAGAGGGCAAGTGCAGTGTATAAGGTCCAACTTTGTTCAATAAATGATTCTGTAGACGCATATTAGAAAATGTTCCACGAACCATAACATGGTAATTACCTCTTCGAGCACCATAAGAATTATATTCCCTCGGAGCAAGTCCAAGAGACGATAAATATTCTGCAGCAGGACTACTACGAGTAATACTTCCAGCAGGGCTGATGTGATCTGATGTTATATTGTCTCCTAATTTTAACAAACAACGCATATTTTTCCAATTACGTGCATTAGAACCTATTTCCTTAATATATTCGGGACACTTTATGTAAGTTGAGTCACTTGACCAAGGAAACTTATCAACAGAATTAGGTACAGACAAAGAGTCCCAGTGTTTATTGCCAACAGATACTTTTGAATAAACTTGTCTATATATGCCAGGAATAACTAGTTTTCTCTCTATCTCTTGAATTTCTTGTCGAGAAGGCCAAATATTCTTCAAGAAAATGGCTTCTCCTGTGTGAGAGTTAAAACCCAATGGTTCTCTATCAAGATTTATATCGATACGACCGGCGATAGCATAAGCAATAACCATAAGTGGAGAGGCCAAATAATTTGCTCTAATATCGGGATCTAATCGACCTTCGAAATTTCTATTTCCTGACAAGAGGCCACAACATACCAAATTTCCTTGCTTGATAGCTTGAACAATTGAATCAGGAAGATTTGGCCCACTATTATAAGAACATGTAGAGCATCCATAGCCCACGATTTCGAATCCCAACATGTAAAGATAAGGCATTACACCACTTTCTTGTAAATACGACGTTACGACCCCACTTCCAGGTGCTAAACTTGTCTTTACTACTTTTGGCACGCTCAAACCACATTCTACGGCCTTTTTAGCTAAAAGACCGGCTCCAAGCATTACAGAAGGATTGCTTGTATTTGTACATGATGAAATAGCTGCTAGTAAAACAGTTCCATGGCCTACTGTGAAATATTCTCCATCAATGTTCACAGAAAAAGCAACATGACCTTGTCCTTGTGATAACCCATATCCTTTAGGTCCCTCTTTTAAGTGTAATGCAGACTTAAAATCCGCTGCTATTTCATTGATTGATACTTTGTCTTTGGTCCTTTTTGGACCAGATACACAAGGAATAATATCAGACAAATCAATTTCAATAATAGAAGCAAATCTGATGTTTTCATTTTCATCCGAGGAGCGAAACATTTTGACAGTTTTCATGTACTTTTCCACAGTTTCTATATGAGATTTATCCCTCCCAGATTGTGCAAGATATTGAATTGTAATTTCATCAATTGGAAAAAAGCCAACCAATGCTCCATACTCAGGGCACATATTGGAAATCGTAGCTCGATCAGCAACACTCAATTCCTTCAGGCTGGGACCAAAGAATTCAACAAACGCTCCTTGTACTCCTGCTTGACGTAGCTTCTTCGTTATCATTAACACTAAGTCAGTGGATGTCGAGTAGTCAGATATAACACCTTTTATACGGATACCAACTACACGAGGAAAACTCAAAGTAACAGGATGTCCAAACATAACAGCTTGTGCATCAAGAGTCCCAACACCCCATCCAAGTACACCTAGCCCATTAATCATTGTAGTATGAGTGTCTGTCCCCACAACAGAGTCTGGAAAGAGAACACCTCCTTGACACGTCACCACTCTGGCAAGATATTCTAAATTCACTTGATGCATCACTCCTGTTCCAGGAGGAATCACGGTGATATTTTTGAAGGCAGAATTAACCCATTTTAGAAAGATGAAACGTTCCTTATTGCGCTCAAATTCGGATGTCTGATTTGAACGCAGAGCATCGGCCCAATAAGACATTTTTTGATGAAATGGGCAAATATCATCTTGAATTGGAAGTCCAGGGTTGTCCATTGGAGGAACAGAGCGATTTGAAGTATTGGATGCCGGAGAAGGGGCCACTACCTTGGATTGATAGCTTGAAATGGGGTAGAATGCAGGGAGCGTATAAATGGGCGGAGGTGGAGGATAGGCCAGGAAAGGGGGAGGGAAAGTGGAGTGAACGATCACGGTGGGACAAGGCTGCATCGAACCCCCGAGAACCGGGGTCTTGGGAGAAGGATCAGGCGGACTTGACAGTTGCTGCTTGATTTGGTTGTAGTCCACTTGAACACAGTGATCTACAACCAGATCTGCTGGACAAAGACTGTCCACCACATCCGGACAACCACCGGACTTGGATACAGATTCACGGATCGCTGCTAAATCGATCAATGCTGGAACTCCTGTGAAATCCTGAAGAAGAACTCGCCCTGGATGAAATAGGATATCGTCATCTTCCTCAGAGTCCTCTTCACATCCGCTCAACACACTCAAAATCCGTTCATAAACATCCTTCCAGACTTGTCCTTGCGTTTCCGAACGCTTTCGAACGGCGCACTCCAGGAGAACACGCAAGGAGTAAGGGAGTTCCTCATAGCCCTGGATTTGGGTTACGTCGTAATATTTGTAGCTTCTTTCCCCAACTTGGAAATCCTTGAGAAGGTCTTCATCTTCCATAGTCCCTGATGAGGGCCCTTCTTTCATTAATTTAATTGGAATCGCTGTGGACTCGGACTCACACCTCAGGAGATCAATTCGAACCCTCCTTGTTTTCTTCTTCAAAAATAGAATTAAAAGTTGCAAAGAAAGAAACTATGCAACTGCATACAGGCAAAGAGAGAGAGGAAAAGAGAGAGAGAGTGAATCTCATTTCTATCGCGTATTCAGTCTAGTACTATGGGAGGAAAGAGAGAGAGAGAGAGAGAAAGGAAACACCAGGAGAGATACATTTAACATTTATACAAACTTCATAACTTACATAACATGACGTATCGTCACTCCAAGAACTACAAGAGACTGCAATGGTATCCTTGGTCACCCATAGAAATTATCAAATTTGTTGTGTACAAGTTACAAATTTTGTACCAGTTGCAACTTGTATAAGAAAATTATACAAGTTGAAACCAAAAAATGAGATGACTAATTTTAAATAAAGGATTTACAATACTTGAGATGAGGAACATTGCATTAATGGAATATTCCATGGATGATCCATAAAATAATGGTCGAATTTGACAATTTTAATATTAATTACTAAAATATAAGTATTATGTGGCACATTATAAAGTTCAAATGCCCTCAGTGATAACTTATATGACTCATTAATACATAATAACCATGTCATTTTAATTGACCAAAATGAAATGATAGTATGAACTAATAGTTGGTCATTAGAGTGACTAATATTGTAATTAAATTATGTGTTTTAAGACAAAAAATTTAAACGTTTCTTACAATTTTCTGATGCAATTTCCAATATTGCTGACCTTGTAATATTTATTACAAATCACCGTATTTATTTTAAGTTCAAAGTAAATTATATTTTACAAGATGAATTAACAATATAATAACTTTTTTTTTTTAAACATTTATTAATTCTATAAGAAAATTATTATAAAAAACCAGGTATCACATAAAATGTTTCCTATATTTCTTTAAATGATTAATAAACAGTATGAAAAAAAACAAAAAAACAATGGAAAGTATACAATGAAACTATAGCTTAAACATGTTGTACTGTAAATATTATATAGTAATCTTTGTTTTGGTTTTACAGGTGTTGTTTTTTTGAAAAACTTGTTTTACAGTCTTTTTTGGAGATGCAAAATTGATATCATTAAGATTGTCGGAAGTTTTTAACGCCATTGTAGCCCTACAATTTGTCCTACTACTCTATGGGTCCTAAAGACTAGGAGTAGCCTCACCACGAAATCGATAGACATCTGCCTATATAAGTAACCCGATGTGTGATTGAAGGTATTTAATGTGATGAATAGACAAAATGTTGAAAGGAATGGGCTATGGCATATTTTGTGGTCCCAAGAGTCATTGTTATGATGTTATGAGTATAATTTCTAGTCTCATTTCTATATTTTTCAATTAGGACCATTCAAATCTTAACACTTTTTTGATAAAAACATATCACATTCAAGGGAAAAAAGGTTTCTTTATCTGAGGATGAGTCAAGTATTCATCGAAATCATTTTCTTCCGATAAATCCTCTTCAAGCTCCGGATCTTGCTATTCTTCTTCATCAAGGATATTTCCCAGTTTACTTTAAGAGCTCATTTTTTTTAGACTAACTAATTATAGATTCGATCTGAAATCTCAATAAATTCAAATAACAATTGATTCATCACCATCGAAAACATGTCTTAATTTGTTAGCCCATAACTTTTATTATTTTGCAATTATGTAGTTCTTAACTATGCATTTCTTTGTCATTGTATCATCAAGAGGTACATTTGGGTAACGTTTTTGTACATACATATACTCTTTCTCTCTGTCCAAAATTATCATACTTGGTCTCTACAAGAATATATATTAATATTGGTTTGGAGTTTCCTACATATGTAAAGGATTTTCTAAAATTATTTATAATAATCGGGTTAAAATGACCTGTAAGACAATAGTGTACACAAGTCATTTTCGGTGTTAGTTTTTCTAATGTTGAGGTCTATTAAGGAAAGTCAACAAATTTCAAGTATGAAAAATGTCAATAAAATGTATTCTTTGTAGGTTAAAGTTCAAAACAGGTTCTTTTGACCCGTAAGACGAAACAAGGGTTAATTCCCACAATTCATTGTTTGTATTGTAAATACTGTTATGTATTTAATATTTCCTTACATGTTCTTAACTTCTTGTATATTCGTCTATGTATTAAAGTACTATGTTTTACGTATTATAAATAGTCTTGTATTGTGTAAATAAATTAGAGTATAATTAGAATACACATGATCTTATAAACAGTGTTACATTATTCCTCCACGTGAATTATTCTCCTCATGTCTCTTGGTCATCCTGGATCTCTCCTACTATAAATAAGCTTGTGTCTCTCCCTCGTCAAGACACAACAAATACTTAGTTTAGTTAGTATTTTTAAAGCATGGAATATTTTATTGTCTATCATGGATATCAGTTATCACTCATGAAAGCAACTGCACCCTGAATATCACAATATATATATCTAGTATTATTATTATTTTTTTTTTTTTTTTGCGGACAACACAATGAAGAACATGCCCATACTTAAATAACATTTCAGTAATAATGAAGCAACGCAATTAATAATGAATATGTTTGCAAACTACTACGTATATGAACTAATATTATCGTGAATATTAAAAATAAACGCTTTGGTTTTTGAAATATCGAGTACAATAAATCAGAGAGTAATACTAAGATGAAGAACGCACACTTGTGTACATTCTAATTTTTTCTACACGAGTTAAGTAGACATTAAATATATACAGAGTTTAAAGTTCCAACAAGCCTAGACCATAATGTAATCGGGCTTGCTAGAATTTTGAATTTGATGTACCGTACCAACTACTCGGTAAGACAGGCAGATTTTGACATAACACGCAACTAATCATAGTCTATGACGTCATTATTACTAGAATTTGTAATTTAATGTATCGTACCGACTCTTGGGAAAGAAAGACAGATTTTGACAAAACATGCAACAGTTAATACACTATGACGTCAATATAAAAAAGCGGAGTGGAAGTCAAACATCAGTCGTATACACGTTATTGTGTGACCTTGTATTTCTATTAAACTTAAAGTTCCACAATGCCCCTAAATAAAATTATTTTCAAATCTTATTCCCATTTGAATAATTCAAAGAATTTCTGTTGTAGTAACATACTAAAAATTAAGATGTATGATATAAATGTTTTTGAATTCTAAGAATGTTTCAAGTCATTCTGATATCCCAACACATGAAAAAAATAAAAATCAAAGCACAATACATCATATGTAGTAACTATAATTTTATATTATATGAATACATTACATTGAAAGCCAAACAAAAATTGCAACAATACACTAACTTTTTAATTTTTTCCCCTGATTCATTATTTTTTTTGGCTGTCTTCGTTTTTTTTAATGAAGCTACTATATTACTTCAAAAAAGAAGTAATAGTTGCTTAGTATAGAAAGGAATATTTAAATCCCTATGAAATGCCCATGATATTCTAATGATTGTAGGAAAAAATAGGGGTAAAAAATGTAAACGAAAAAATGGCAAGGGAAACAAAGGAAAAGTGATTAAATGCAAAAAATAGGAAGATTAATTTAATCTGATATATGTAATATCTATCATCAATATAATATATATTAAGATAAAAAAAAATAACACGACAGCAGTTGGAATGGAAGAAGTGCTAATCACTTAATTCTCCGTTATCAGTTATTATGTCATTAGACAGGATGGATTATTCATATTGGACAAGAATATTGGATTGACTAACAAGCATAAGTGACTAGGTACATATGGGTGCATTGAAATGGTCGCAGCAAATGTCAAGAGTTTAGTAGAGGGCATTGAGGCGGCAATCTTTATATTCGATACAGGCGAATACCACCAATTCTATAAATCTGGCCCGTCATTCTCCAAATCAAGAAAATACAAGGAAGAATATATCAAATATGGCTTCACATCCCAGGTCGTCTACGGAGAACAGCACCCTCAGCGTGTTCTGAAGTCCATACTCAAGAGAGTCTGATGCCCGTAAAAATGCTTTGACACCTTTATACTAAGCATTCCCAATTCGCTAATGAACCGATAGAGTTTTTTTTAGGAAAGGAAGGAGTTTTAAGAGGCCAAGGGGAACTCCTAACCCAACAAAGAACTATTTCTGCTAAAGCCCAATGAGCCTCATATGAAGTAGCATGTTTTATTGCAAAGGCAAAAAAACAACAACATACAATTGGAGAAAGTTTAATAAAATCTACCGCTATAGGCATGAATCAGGTTATCTATTGAGACAAAATGACTTCACAGCTTCAATAAGTGCCGCTTTCAGTTAGAACTGTCTCCACGCATCAGTGATATTGCACAGGGTATTAAGTGTTAATTAATTGACGCTCTTAAAGGAAAAAAAGTATTAACTGCAGCTAGATGAATCCACCGACATCTGAAAATTAGAACAGCTTCTTGTTTTTGTCAAATATGGGGACACTTAAAGAATATATGGTATTTCACTACATGATTGAGTAAGCTTGTATTGGAGAGGCTATTTTCAATAGTTCGGACAGGAAGCTAAAACAAGAGTGCCTTTGTTGGAACGAGTGCATCTCAGTATGCACAGATGGTGCTGGAGCAATGCTGGGGAATAATAAAGGATTCAAAACACGAGTACAGCAAGTTGCACGCCACGTATATTTACACACTGTACAGGATAGAGCAGCAAAACGTGTACTCGAGAGATAGATTTAGAAATACATGAATAATTTTCTATTTTCAAGAATAGGAAAAAAAATAATGTACACAAAACATGGAGACAATGTTTTTGCAAAACTTTTTTCATTCAATATGGCCTCATTCATTATCAATCACAGCTGTAAAGACTGGGGGACGGTATAATTTGAAAAACTACATCAGTAACCTTGTGTATGAATAGCAACCCTTGACAATAAATACGATAAATATTTTTACCTCAATATAATAAATAAAAGTAACAATATTTGTGATGAGAATAAGACTATTTTATTTAGAACAGAAAAGCAATTTATACCTCTTCCTGACAATAGCAACTAAATAGCATTGACTGAAAAGAGGGATAATTGTTCAAAGTGAAGAACTCCTTTTGTGGCGTGTATTAATAGTGCGCCAAGTTAGAACTCTTTCTCTCTCTTGGCGCGAATAGACAGAAGGAGAAAATTGGACAACTTCAAACTTGTAATTATTAATTATGCTAACCTGGTTTGTATAACGCAAATTGCAATATTATGCTAAAATGATAGATTTGCCGCGACAACAGTCTTTACACTTCACCTGAAATCCACGCAGGAGTTGATAACAAACTCCTTCTAAAATGTTGTCCCATGAAGCCAATATGGAGGATTCAGTGAGTCCAAATTTGGGTGTGAGATACTGTTGGTTTCCTTCACCAAAGTCGCGAGAAAGGATATCATATCTCTTTGGACCAGAATCGAGCCATGGCACTTGGCAGACATGTGAGAGGGGGGATCCATCTATGGCAAGATGGTGTACCTAAGCACCTTATAGTAGGCCTTGTAGCCGATTTTTTATCCACCCTTGAAAAAGGACGGAGATATCTTCTTTCCATCAGACGCCAGAACGACGAGAACTATTGTTTAGGGCAGTTATTTGGTGGGATAAACCCCTTGGACCTCTTTTTTAGATTTCACAAGCCAACAATCGTTCCAGGGGTTGTGGAATTGATCAACTGTGAAAATCTTCTTGTCTGAGAAAATTGACCAATTTTTCTAGGTCCATGTGAGGATTTTCTTGCATCTCTCGAGCCTCCTGGCTTTCATGCCTTCTGTCAGAAGGTGGCATGGGGTCCTTGTGAAATAAAATAATCCCAAAATGTGCTCTATACTGATGGTACTAGGAGCTGCAGAGAAGTCGTTGGCGAGGCGATTCATCGACTTAGTGGGATCCTCCTTTATATTATTTTCCAAACTTAACAAACCCTCTTTAAATTATGCTTTCCACTTCCTGACATCCTGGAGAGGTCTTCTCAATTTTTTTTTTCCTCTTGACCAACATAAAAACCAGGCTCCTAGAACACTTAACAATGTCTGTAATCTTTATCATATCAACTCCAGCAAATAAGAGATCTGTGACGCACTGCCTTTTTGCTTGTTGCTAGCTCATGAGGATGAAATAACTAAATGATTAGTTTAGTTTGTTTATGTAAAAATGATGAAGGAAACAGAATATCAAAAAATAATCAATAAACCTTTGCAAAGTAATGAGAAAATAAACATTAATAAACAGTCCACGTTTTGCTGCCCTACCCTGTATGATACACCGAGAAGTCCATGTTTATAAAGCATTGAGTGTAGAGTTGAGAGTTGTTTTTGACAAAGTGGTAAAAATTGTTGATTTTATAAAATCACTGCCACTTAACACAAGAATCTTCACTACTTTGTGCAACGAGATGGGATCTGAGCATCAGGGTCTGCTGTCGTATACAGATATATTTCAATTTATGTCAAACTAACATCTTTATTTTTGATCAATATAGTCAAATTACTTATATTATTTGCTCCTGGGTGTACCTTTATAGGAATGATATGGCCTTTAAGTCATCGTTTTGCATAAAATGCACTCTTAATTTTTATATTAATCTCTCAACTAGAGTTATAGGGGTCGTATATTTTTTCCAGCCACATATTTTAAGGGTCGAACTCAATTTTTGGGGGAAACCCTGGTTTGGACCCCCACGATCGTAGACAACAATACTGACGTACCATGAAAAAACTTTATAATAAAGGAAGTATTTATTTTTTTGAAATAAAAAATTTTCACAACGAATTAATATTCTTCAGTGAATATTTATTCTTGTTTGTGTGGAATTATTTAGCAATGAGAAAATATCATATTTCATATCATCAGCAGATTATAATTCGTAAAAATGTATGATAATGCTTTTAAAACAGGTTTTCTTTAATCTTTTATGAACATATAAGTTCGACGCTAGCTTTTAAAGCAGGGCTTCTTAACCTTTTTACATCCATTACTCAATTTCAGAATTGGAGATTTTTTTTTTTTTTTTTTTTTTGTTGCATAGCCCCGTAGCTACCATGACTTTTCATTAGAAGGAGGAAGGGGAAATAGAAATCAACATTGAGTAGGCAGGAACTACTCCGATGTCGATCCTCAATTCTACTCTGAGTCCGACAAGGACTTCCATCTTCACGTTGAGGTCGGAAACTTTTCGGACCAACCTCCTCTTGGTATAAGATGTACAACATGGAACTCAACATACAATGCAGCAGGTAACTTGTTTTTATATATACATACATTCAAACATGTATAAACTATTTTTTACTGGCTAGATTACTTTTGAGTTGAATAAATTTTACTTTTTAAAGACTTTTTCACAACACAGTATTTTTTTTTTTTTTTTCAAAAGAAGAGAGGTTTCACTCAATTCAGTCGAATGGTATCAACTCACTAAATCCTCAAATTGCATACCATGGTCACATAATGAAGAATCCTTATTTCCTTAATGTTTCACTCAATTCAGTCGAATTGTATCAACTCACTAAATACTCAAATTGTAACTCATGGTCACATAATTAAGTATTCTAATTTTCATAATGGTACATCATTTTTTGATCGAAGGAAGAAAGAGTATATATTATTAAAAACACAAGAGTGTACCATGAATTTCTAGACACATGCAACTTAGCTTATTTTTTGTCTGGTTTTCATCACGAAGAATAGAGTGAATAATGAGGGTGACTCATCTTTTTTAATTTATTCAACCAATCACTATATATTATCCTAATGTGGGATGCAAGAGTATTGCATGTGTCTAATAGAATTCCATGAGTGTACACTGTCAATACCATAGAGACAAAATACATAGAGTAGGTATGTTACAAAGTCTAAAAAAAGTCAAAATATGAATTTGAAAAGGGGGTCTTATGTTTTTTTATGTCTTATGGAGTGTTTATATATAACTCAATTATTAAAATCCATTGACTCTTCACTGAGAAATCCAGAGATTTATGGTCGAAAATAAAATCCGTCTTCTCCTTCAATTGCACGTATTAAGAACTGGTTTCTTATGAATTGCGACTTAAATATTACACACAGAGTTAGTTTATTCTCATCTCTCTCAAATTATGTCTCTCTTAATTTAGGACTGTCGTAGTTTCAATCACGGAGCCTACACTTTCCTAGATGTAAATTGTACGAGTTCAGTTACCGGAAAAGAATGAGCATAACACAAACATGACACTCCTCTCATGGTTTATTATCGCCAACAAACTTCTTCATCTCATAAAAACTGATTGCGTCTACCAATTTGTATATTTTTTCCCTAATGAGAGGAAAAATGTTCCAGCATCTTTAAATTAAAAAAAATGCCTAATAATTAGAAGGGTCATTTTTGGCCGAAAACGTCAAAGCCAATTTGTAGATAAAAAAATAGCCTTATTATTTATAAGCGTCAACAAACTTCTTGATCTTATAAAAACTGATTCCGTGAATCAACAAAATACAATTAGTAACAAAAAGTCGTATTAATTAAATATTTCAGGCGTGAGCATCTAGCATCGCATATGTATACAAGGAGAACTTTGGTTTGGTTAAAATGCAAATAAAGAAATATATATTAATTTATATATAATAACATTTTAAACGTAGAAGGTTCTCCTCTTCATAGTAGTAATTTATTTTCTACTCTCAAAATCAAATAGCATACAGCTGATATTAAATAGGATCTTAATTCAGTAGTACCATGTGTCTTACTCTTTTCTTCTCCACGTGCGCTTTTTTCCTTACAAAAATATCAACTCTAGATATGACACAATACTAAGTAGATATTTCAATCCTATACGTACATAC
This sequence comes from Lepeophtheirus salmonis, assembly GCF_016086655.4. NCBI lineage: Eukaryota > Metazoa > Arthropoda > Copepoda > Siphonostomatoida > Caligidae > Lepeophtheirus > Lepeophtheirus salmonis. The sequence continues at coordinate 3,312,729 of NC_052143.2, forward strand.
GTACATGAATAGACTAAAATCAAGATTGTTTGATTTAAATCAGGTTAATTTTAATCATGCGCTTTCGTCCAAAAGCTCTTGATCTTGTATCTTGAACAATTATTCATACAATTGGCATCCTTGTTGTGTAACTCTTCTACAGGAACTGAGACACTGAGTTCATCACTTTTCACAGGGAATATATTATTATAGGTGTGCACTGGATTAAGAATAGTACATTATAATCTTCCTTAGTTTGGCGCAAGACCTAAGATGAACACGAACAAACTGGTAGTTTTGCTATCGTAGGTATATATTGTAAAATTAAACTAAAATAATGCCACAACAGCCATGATTGTGTTGTTGTTTTCTTCTTGCTTGTGGGACACACAGGCTTAGCCGTACTCAAACTCACGAGTTAACCAACAACTAAAGAGTCCGACTTCGAGTCAGGCTAAAGCCCCAACTCCGAGCGAGTTCGAATCCGACTCTGCAGCTTTGGTATCTAGTCTTGTGAATGTGAGAATAACACTAGTAGAATCCATTAATTGACAATTATGTTTGTATTACTGCTGTTACGATTTTCTTCATAAAAATCGATTTGAATTGAAAAAAATTGGGTTTTAATCATATAATTCTGATTTTTTTTTCTAAAACAACAACCTTGACGAAAATATAAATAATATTTAAAGATGGAGCCTTTAAATTGGAAGCTAAATGAGAGGGGGTTTCCTTCTAAATAAAGCCCAGGGTCTCTTTCAAGACAGAAACCGGGGGTTCTTTGGCCCCAAAAGAATGGAAAGTACTTAGTGAATACCTTTGTTTCTTAGGAGGAAGAGAGAGCCCATACTTCTTTTTAGCCGTATAATAGACGACTCCCAAAGGAAAGGAGACAAACTTCCTTACTCAACTTGATTCTCTAAACTCCATTCATCCTCCTCAAGGACTCCCAGTTTAATTTAAGATTGAAATTCGACTGAAACATGGAAAACTCTGCTCCACATGAAGGACAAGTTGCGGAGCTGTCAAAGCAGATACTTCTCGGAAGACTCTGATAAATAAATATTTAATCTGATCACTTGACATAATTTAATATTTAATCTGATCACTTGACATAATTTAATATTTAATCTGATCACTTGACATAATTTAATATTTAATCTGATCACTTGACATAATTTAATATTTATCAGTTATCATTCCTATAACTCAAACTCTTGTTTTATATTGATTAATATACGAATACATTCTAGTTTCTAACTAGTAGCTAAAGTTGTTATTTGCTTTAAGGTAGAAATAATAGGCTATTATTTTTTATTAGGCTAAGCAAAATAATGCCTCTAGCGCACAAAAAAAGTGAATTTTGAACAATATATTTTTCAGGTGTTGATAAACTGGGTACTCTTCTCGCTTTTGGTTTAGAGCTTTACATGGAACATTCTCTCCTTCTTTCCCTTCCTTTTTTAGACCGACTACAGGGGATTTTTTCTTATTTCTATTAGTAGAATTGTTATGAAATGAAATGGGGAATTGAATAGAAACAATCGTGTAACTAATTAGGGCGTCCACAGGCTTATATTTTGGGGAAGGCTGGGTTTTTGGATTTTTACTTTTTCTTACTCCAAAAATTAAAATTTTTGTGAAAAAAAAATTGAGAAATTAAATTTTTGGAACAAAAAATTCAAAAATCCTCAACTATTTATTTACAAAAAATTTAACTTTTTGGAATTTTTTTTCCAAAATCCAAAGAAACTGTAATAAAAATAAACAAATAAATCCATATTCGTACACAAAAAAATAAAAATTTTGGAAAAAAAATTCAATTTTTTGTACAAAAATTCATCGATATAGAAAGAAAATTATTTTTTTCGAAAAATAAAATCACCTATTAAATTTTCTAGTAAAAAAATATCCTTCATTTGGGAAAGGGGGCTACATCCCCTCCAGCCCGCCCACCGCAGACGCCCCTGTGAATGTGTTTAGGAATTAAAATAACTTCATTTATTCACTAGCGCTTGTACCTGGTATTTAAAGAAGATAACTACCCAAGAAATCCTCAGTGTTACTCACATAAAAAAGAGTTGTTGTGCTAAAATTTTACGCGTCTAAGTCAATTCAACTCGGAGTATTTGAGGCAAAAACAAAAAGTGTCTCTTGAACAATTTTTTAACAGAGTCAAACGCTGAGTACTGTTTGGATGGATTAAAGGGATTGGAGCATCGCTGGGAGAAGTGTGTAGAGCAGGGGTCGGCAAAAATGATGGCACGAATATTCATATTCACTGGCACGCAAACTAGAACACCTTCCAATTGTTTGTGTGTGGTTGTTACCATTACTATTGATAGTGGTACATTCATTGATTAGAAATGTTGAAGTTGTCACTCCATATCTCAAAGGTTGCCTACCCCTGGTGTAGAGATACAAGGGACTATGTTGAAAAATTTAATAAAAGTTCAGAAAAAATGTCTTATATCTTTGGTGGATAGGAAACTTTTTAGACCACACCCGTATTTTTTTGCAATTTTAAATATTTTCGGAACGGCCCTGAATTTATACAGGATCTTTTTTTTCCTGCAAAGTGTTCATTCGTAGAGCGATAACGACCAAAATCGCCCTACGAACGAATAGACATTATCTCCTCAATAATTAAAGAAAAATAATAACAGTATGAGATAAATCAGTGATGATCCATGGAGTATTTAGCCTAGCCTCCGGAACGCTACTTGTCTAAGCCTTGGCTACACACGCTCGATACTACAAACATTTATTATTTATTAGCTTTCTCCCCCATCATATAACAGGAAACTGATAATAACAAGGATCTTATTTCAGTAGTACCACATGTGTCCCTCCCGCCTTCTCCTCTCTTTCTTACACAAATCCCATATCTACTCCTAACTATTGAAAATAGATATAAGTTAATATGTACAGAGGGGGATCCAAAACTTGCAGTAACATATTATTACGATTTTATCTCGTTTATGTTTAATCACCAGGTTTCATTACGCTTTCAAACGATAGTTGAAACAAAAATAAACAAGTTTTGTTTGTATCCCATGTCTTCAAGTGTAGAAATGTCGGAGCGACAACAACAACAACAAAAAAACGCCTTCAATCTCCTCCGAGCAAGTATCAGTGTCAAAAAGGCTGGAGAGACCGTTGGCATCTCTATTTGGACTGCTGTAAACATCAAAAAGTCCATTGAAGAAGGAAACTTTTTTACCTTTGATAGCTGCTATAAGCATCAAAGTATAGGAATTGAAAACTTTTTTACTAATATATATTATAAACAGGGGGGAAAAAATTAATTTTGTTGACAATTGATGACAAATTAATTCTAAGTTAATATACTATTATCAAACAAGTTATATTCTTTAAACAAATAGACATCTTATCTTATTCATAGTTTAGGAAAATTAGCAGTAATAACTTCAGATATAAAAAAATGGTGTCAGAAAAGCTCACCTTTGGAAAACTTGCCTTAGTTAAGTCATATAATACTCTTATACTTTATTATTATATATTTTGCAAAATGCCCGATTTTCCACATTGCTCGTTAGATATAAATATATTCCATTATAAATTAAAAGAAATAGACTATATAAGTTATGCTTGAATTTGTGTTCCTTCCTTCCAACTTGTTTGGACCAAAGCTTTTATTTACTCTTTAGTTTTAGATTCATTTATGGGAGGATACTCACATCTATAGCCATCCAAGAGGATCGCCTCATGAATAATCCGCCTAATCATGTAAAAGGATAATAAGAATAATTGAAGTAATATATTGAAAATTTTAATTTACTTTATCCCTTTGGAATTTGTATTCAAACATTATACGGTCACATTAGGTATTGCAAGTTCCTGGTATAAGAGCGTTTTTAAGTTAAATTGTTTTCTGGAAAAAATATTTATATGTATATATGTAGTCTATAATGGAAACTTTATATACACCACTAATCAAATTATATGGGGAAAATTGGTCCCGAAAACGAAGATCCACAAGATATATTGGCAAACAATGGCAGTGCTTGGATCACTTCAAGGAAACACGGAGGTCAAAATACTCTTAACTAAGAACATAATGAGGAATTGGGGCCTTAATAAATATAATGATGTCTTGAACTCCAGTGAAACTACTCACCCTATAATAGCTTTGCTGAAGCGGTGCCTTCAGTTCTCCTGATTTCATCTTCATTAAAGATGTTACAAGCAAATTTGCGAATAATTTGTGGAAAATTTATGTTTTTAAGTCATACGGATGTTTAATTTTATCTCCTTTCTCCAACTTCCCGTCCGTAAAAGATATACCAAACAAACCTGTACGTAGAATCATCAGTATGAATTTCTTAGTATGAATCGAATTCCTGGAGGATAGGAGAGCGCAAGTCTCTTAAATTTGAACACCATTTTAATTTTTTGTCACTCAGACTTCTAGATGACAATCTCATTGATGCCTTATAAGGGGTATAATTGTGGGTTCTAGGATGATTTGCCGGGAGTATTTTTGCCTTTTGCATATTCGCCTTATGACAATTTTTGTGATAATCACAAAGCACCTATAATATATATATACAAAAGATATCAAGATAATTTACTCCCGGGGCACACAGAGGGAAGCAAAAGGGAAGGGTCGAAGTTAATACAGAAAAATCTATGACTGTGATAACTGATAAGTTAATGAAGTATGTTGATATATACAAGGCGAAAGTGTCACAAGGCGAATATGTAAAGGCAAAAAGGTTCAAGGCAAATCCTCCTGACACGATGAAAGTGGCTTCCTGGCCCCTCCGAAGGTTTGGCTTAAACCGATACCTTTTGACCTTTGGTCATATTATTGGAAAAAACAAGTCTTGTTCAAAATGTTGAAAACGTAAGATAAATAAGAGGGTGACGTCATCGAAAACCCTTGTATCTCTTCAAGCTAACGGTCGCGTTTCGTTACTTGGTTTAAAACTCTAGTAATATGCATAAAGTAGAGTATTATTTGATTCTTATCAATAAATCGATGGTACAAAAATTTTCTTATGAACTTGTTCAATGTATCTATGAGGAAGGTGCGCTTACATCATAATTGTATGATAGTCAGGCCCACGACTACGGTTGTGTATGGGGAAGGGCAATATATCTCCTCCGACCAAAATATTGACAAATTTGAAAGTATTTTTTTTTGTAAAACACTATTATTATCGTCAAACTTTTTAATATATTTTGTCAAAAAGTGTCAAACACTCTTTTTGAAAAAGGTCATTCAAAAATTTATAACTTAAATATGACCTTGATAAAATAATATGACTTAGTCAATACCCAACACTCCCACAAAAACTTGTTCGGAATTTTAAAAAAAATAGTCAACATCCAAATTGAAAATAAACTTACACTGTGGGGATTTTAAATCCATAAATGTAAGGGTAATTTATATTACAATTAATTTAGCAATTCACAAGTATTTTGCTCTTACTTTTAGGGATTGATAGTGAGGTAAATCACTCAAATTAACCACCTACAGCCTCCAACTTGGCCCTGAACCTAGCACAGGCCTTGATGAGGAACTCTTTCTTCATATCGACTACTGCTTCGAGAATGGAAGCCCGGAAGGTATCAAAAGTGTTATGTGCACTTTATTTGACTTTCTCTCTAATAACCTTCACATATAGTAGTCCAAGGGGTTCAGATCTGTTGAACTAGGAGGTTACTTTTCCTTTCCAGTTTTGTCACTTGAATCTGATGAGCAGACTTTTATAAACATAAATCTTCGGATTGCTGAACAAAAAAAGAAAAATTGAACGGAACACCAAAATCTCAGAACGCTTACAAGGCGGGTTGTCCTCCCTGGTTAAAGCTCTTGTCGTCAAATTTGTTGATATGACAACGTTTTTTTCAGTAATTTTTTTTTTTGGTCACAATTTCAAAATTATTGACATACCTTTTTTAAGTATTTTTTATTTGTCTAAATTGTATTTTTCAAAAAAAAAAATCGTCAAAACACATTATGTCAAATATGAATTTATAAATTTCAGCGACGCCCCTGAGGTCAGTAGTGCCAAAAGTTGTAATTGATGAAGAAGACATTCTTTTCATAAATTAATTTTATGATATGATGTATTACTTCACAAATCATATAAATTAGCCATTGATTTCTATCTATCATTGATAATAATTATACTATGTATATGGACGTGTAATTTTTAGGAAGCAATGGTAGGAATTACATGTCTTGTTACATAGTCATTTACTTTCCCTACGTTTTCATGTCACAATGAAGTAAAATAAGTCCTAAGATACTTATATTTATGTATGTACTTACTCAATATTGATCAACTTCAAAGGATTGTTCTGCTTTAATGGAACCTTTTGATGAAGGAATAGTTTGATTCGATACTATTGACTTAAAACAAATAGTCTCAAATAGACCAAATGACTCATTCTAATCTTTCTTATAGTTAGCAAAATATGTTCATCATTAAGGATTGTAATATCGCTCCATCAAGAACAGTGATTAGCTCTCTAAAAGTGTATTTTGAATGTTCCAGATCAATCAATTTGTAAGAATTCTATAAATACATTCTAATTCTACTTGCAAATGTAAAAATAGTGTGTTATAAAAGTAAATTACCTTCAAAATTAGTTTAGTAAACTCGTGTTGACAATGTAATCCTATATGTATCCAATTATGTACATAGTTTTGTGTTTCAATGCACAATTTTAGAATAGTTCGTAATGATGAACTAACTCGTTAATTATAATCACTGTTTTGCAATTTAATATTTATCAACTAATTGATTAATTATATCTACTATAGAGCAGTTCCTCTCAAACTGTGATACACGAGTTCCTTTTAGTCGTACGTGGAGGCACGTCACAAATAGGTTAAGTCTCTGATATAATATATTCGGTTTGCTCATAATTAGGGATGGGAAAATGTCAAAATTGTGGAGCGGGTAAATTTAAAAAAAGTATATACTGGTAAGTTCAAGAAATTAATGTTTAATTTAATTATTTCTTTCTATTTTGAAAATTCAAACCTATCATTAGCAATGTAAAGAGCACTAAAGTTAATAGTGATATCTGTCAGCACAAATTTTGTCTCTCAAAGTGACCATATGACATCCTCTCAGACGTGGTTTTTACGCTCACCGCAATTTGAATAATTTCTCCATCCCTAGTCATAAGTAGTGCTAACTTTTTTATAATGAAGAAATTAGGTTTAGATCTCAAAAGACTCATTCAAAACTAATTCAAAAGAGTCTTGCAACGGAGGAAATGGGTTTCTTTCAGCTCTTTTTTACACTTTTGGTTCCCATACAGCTCTAATGCCCATTAGAGTGTTCAAATTTTAATAGGCCACTTGGTAGAGCAGTACACACCACCCCTTCCCAAAAAAAAGTTTCTCTGGCTCATTCATGAACAAAAAATTTGGGTTTTTTTTTGATAATAGGACAAAAAAAATCAACGCCCTGGCTATTGTCCGGACTCTGGAGCATAGGTGTAGGAGACAGAGGAGGGAAATAGGGGTAATTGCACCCTCTCCCCAATTTATGCAAACCTAATAATAAGTGGGCAATATTTGGTCTTTCATATTTAAAAAAAATGTTTTTATAAACAAAAAATTAGACCCCATCTTCAGGCAAAATTAGTCTTCCCCTCAAAATGATTAATGATGATCATCTTTAACCTCAGCTGTAAGAAAAATAAGTTAATATCACATACTTTTAAGTATGATGTTTATATCAGGATAAACTAGTTACGGCTATAGTTTCATCTTATTCAAACAAAAAATTTAAAAAATGACACTTCATTTCAGAATAGGGGCTAAATAAATCCAGCAACAACTGAATTTTTGAGATTTGATTTTGTTTTGTTTTTGTTTTTTTAAAGCTCAACTTTCGACAAATACATAGGCTGCTAAATATATTTCTGGCCTAAGAACGAAAATGCGAATATTTATCATCAAAAATGGTTTCATTGTTTTTCAAAGTATTCTCCAGCATGATTTATACGCTTTTGCATGCGCTCAAACCAATTTTCGAACCTCTTTTTCCACTCCGATTGAGACACCTCCAAAACATGGTTTTTAAACGCTTCAATAGCATCTTTTGGCGACGAAAATCGTTGATCACACATTTTTTTTCTTGATCTACGGGAATAAAAAGAAGTCATTGGGTACCAAGTCAGGACTATACGGCGGATGACACATCAATTCGACGTTTTAGACGGTCAAAAAGGCGCTGTTTTGAGCCGATGTGTGAGAGCTTGCATTGTCATGGTGAACAAATTATTTGTCCTCCCTTGTTTGTTTTTCGAATTTCTCCGAAGACTTCATGTAAACAAATTGTGATGCACCACTTAGAATTGACCGTCCTACGATGCTTAAGTACAACAGTCGCCCGTTTTGCCGAAGAAACAGGAGACCATTTGCTTCGAAGTGCTTCTTCCACGAACAACTATCGTTGGATTTGGCTCGTCTTCGAAGACCCACACGGTCGATTGTTGTTTTGTTTCGGCCTCATACGCATAGATCCATGATTAGTCACCTGTGATGATCTTATAAACGTCTTTGCACCAATTGGCACGAGCCTTCTTTTGAGCGATTGTCAAATTGTGCGGATCCAACGAGATCAAATCTTTTTTTTACGGCCAAGTGTACATGCAATATCGAATGTATGCTGGTGGATAAAATGCCGAAGGATACCTCTATCTCACGGTATGTCACATGACGATTTTGCATTAGCACTTCACGCACGGCATCGATTGAATTCATTAAACCAGTTTTTTACAGTGCTATAGGATGGTGCTTCATCCCCATACAAAGATTTAAGTTCATCAATGCACTATTGTCGTGATATTCCACGTCGAAAGTTGTGAAAAATGATCGCACGAAAATTTTCACGACTTAATTCCATTTTTTTGCCAAATTAATTTTTTCAAGGCACTGTAAACAACACAAATAATGACAAAACATTCTGACTACAATTATGCTAAAAATTTCAACATTACCAAAGGAAATGTCAAATTACACCTGACAACACTTAGTGACACCTAGGCCAGAAATATATATAGCAGCCTACGTATTATATTAAAATTTGACAATGCATATATTATTCTAATACAATTGCATGTGTAATTATACATATATGTATTTATATCTTACAATGATCTTTTTAATCATAATATTTATAAGGATTATAATCCTTATTCTATACCCTGTTTTATGTAATATGGAGTAAAATTATAGTCATTATGGAATATTAGTATAAGATATAGAATTAGAGGATTAATTGTAATTTTATATTAACTCTTTTTAAGGAACAAATTTAATTTACTGGATTAATCTTCAAATATGGAAAAATATCATAATAACATATCTTTAGCCATAAAGTCTGCTTTAAAGTTCAATAAACAAGAATGCATAAATAATAATGATAAGGGTAAGAAGACTCACTAGGTAATAGTCGCTGAAACCATAATTAATTTTATGACGTTTTTAAAATATTCATTTTAGATTTGGATATGTCATGTGACTTTAAATGCTGGCCTGCACCTTTTGGAATCATCGGAACGGTTTGCACCGCGATAATTCTCTCCTTAATCACTATAATAACAATAGGCGGTAACTTTCTCGTTCTTATTGCATTTGGAGTTAAGCAGAAGCTACGTGAATCCAAAAATTTCTTCATTGTATCTTTGGCTTTTACAGATTTACTCATTGGAATGATTTCATTGCCTTTGTTTTCTGTGTAAGCCAGACATGTATTTTTTTTTTTATATAATAGTTAATAATTATACTTGATGTATTATTTACACTTAGATATATATTGGTTGGCTTTTGGCCACCTCAACTTGGTCCTATCCTATGTGATCTCTGGCTTTCAATAGATCACACAGTCTGCCTTGTTTCCCAATTAACTGTACTCTCCATAACCATCGACCGTTTTTGCTCTGTCCGCTTTCCAGCACATTATCAGATAATAAAAGATAGAAATAAAACTATTTTAATAATAATTGGTACTTGGGCCATTTCAGCGTTGATATTCTTCATACCCATATTTGGTTGGGAACACTTCATTGACAAAAGGGATTTACTCCCCTGGTGAATGTAAAGTTCAATTCCTCAAGGATCCTCTATTTAACACATCCTTAATTATTTGCTACTTTTGGATCCCACTCATTATATTGATTTATTTGTATGGGTCTATTTATCGAACTGCGTGGACTCTTAGTAAAAAATCCATGAATAAACGTGAGTCCAGACTCAATCTTTTAAATAAAATGAACCAAGCTAAAGAGGAATCAAGAAAAGGGCATCAAATACCAAGGCAATTGATTCAAATGAGACCTCGTGAAACAGACAACAATAATTACGTAATTGATGAAGAACACTCGATTCAGAGTAAAGATAATGATATAAAGGTTGCTTCGAAACCAAAGAATCAATTGAGAAACTGGTTCCATCGCCAAAGAAATGACAAGGAGTATCAAGAAGGAAAGGCAAAAAAAAGCATTACGAACAATATCTATGATTTTAGGGGCGTTTTTGATGTGTTGGACACCCTATCATGTTATATCTATTGTAAATAGTTTCTATCCCGCTTCAGTTAATGGTAAGATTTACATGATTTCATATTTTCTTTGCTATGCAAATTCTTCCATAAATCCCCTCTGCTATGCTGCATCTAATCGACAATTTAGGAAGACGTTCAAAAGAGTAATTCTTCATGGAGATCTATCCAGAAAGTGAATAGATATAGGACAATATTAAGTCAATAATGGAAGTTCAAACATACTTATATCAACTAAAATCATTCATAACTTTACACAACCCCTATTCATATCCCATGAATGACTAAATATCTAAAGTAATCCATGCACGGCCATTGGAGATGATAATTTTTATTATTATTATTATTATTTTTGTGAAGACAACTCTAGTTATGGCACCATATTAATAACTAATTTAATGAAAATTTGGGACAAGATTTTTTTTGATGACATTTTAAGATTTTTTTAATAAAAGAAGTTTTCAATTTTAATTTTTTTTTTCTTGAGAAAAATTAAATACCTGAATATATATCTAATTAATTTGGAGGCAAAATCTCTTACGCATATGACTAGTGATGAAAATCGTGTTTATTTTGGGCATACTTAAAAAAAGAATGCGAAAATCAACATTGCCACCCTCACAATTTGAAGAATGTTTAAATGTAGTAGAAAGGGAAGTTCTGTACTCAGGAGTTAAATAATTATGATAATAGCTGAAAAATAAAATATTAATGCTTCAGATTACCAATTCCATAAAATGGAGAAACTAAAAAATACGCCGGATTTTCATCACTGGCTACTGGTTGAGTTTGTAGTAAAAAAAAGTATTTTTTTAAATTAAAAAAGGAAAAACGTTTCTAACATGAACTATTTCTTCTTTTTTGTTCATAATTAAATGGTCGTCTTGGGGTTAAATTCTCCCACTAAAGAATGCATTATTACCTATTTTTGGTGTAAATTGTTTTAAAAATGTGTAATAATATATATATATATTTATATGTGTTATGAATATAAATATAATTTTTAATGTTTTTCTTGAACTAATGTTATTTTATATGTAGAAGGTTCTCTCTCCTCTTTATGGCAGTAATTCATTTTCCCACCTCAAACTCATATAATAAATAGAGGATATTAACCAAGGTATTCATTCAGAAGTACCATATGTCACGCTCCTGCCTTCTCTCCGCGCTCTTTTTTCTCTCATTAAAACTAAAAGACTAATTAAAACTAAAGGACTCTAGGCAAGGAGTGGACACTCAAGGCAAGGAAGGTAGGATTTAGTAGTTCTCAATTTTGATTAGCTTAAAATTAGAAGCTGTTACAGGTTCCTCCAGATATGCAGGCAGTTTGAACGAGATGTCTCCCCGTAGTGGAAAGAGAAGAATAAGGACAACTGCGTCACAACATCAACACGATAGGTCGGTGTTGTGAACATATTACATAGTCTTCCTTGTCTTTTGATTGAATTATTTATTTTTCCCTTAATCGCTCTTTCCTTAAGTCCTTTAATTAAAACTACTCAACTCATAAATTCGATTCTTGTAGTTCTATCGAATTATCTATCAAAGTATTATATTTTGAAATTGTAACTAACTTTTAAATATAACAAGATTTTTAAATCTTGTTATATTTTTATTTAAAAAAACGAAATTTTGGATTTTTACTTAAAAAATATCGATATTAATTATTATTGATATTATCTAGTATATCGAAGCAGTCCACTTCAAAATACACAATATAAAAAATTTCCGTTTAATTTCACTCAACCTTTTACTTGTTATTGTATTATTGCCTCATAGCGAGATTATGTCTCGTGCTTAGTAAGTTCATTACGAATTTGTGGATATTCTACGAAAAGTTTGAAATATGGAGAACAACATTAAGATTGAGAATGGAAAAAATCCATTTGACTTATTTGTTCAAGCCCATAAAACCCAATTACTTTCTTCCGCTGTTCCACAGCATCTATGGAAGTCATTATATTCTAAACTTAATATGGCTGTAAGTACTAAATAGTTAGTAATAGTCACTACTTACTACGAGTAGTAACTATTATTATAAATAGTAATTAAATAAATGATGTACTCATTTGTCTAGTTCTCAAGTATTGCTTCGATTAATCTACGATTAAAACTTTTATATCTATATTATCTTGTATAGGAATTTGACGCCGGAAATTATTTTACACTAGCGCAGGAAGAATCTGAAGATGGGATACTAAAGTGGAAGGTCTTGCTTTTAGATAAAATGTCCAAGTCTAATGAAGATATGTATGAACATCAGATTATAAATAATATAACATGAATTATTAATTGATGAGTACGTTCTTAGGATATTTTTAATTGATCATGCTTGGACATTTCGCCCAAATATGACCCGTCAACAATTGAAAACTGTACCGGGTTTACTCCGTAGAATGGCAAATCTTATGGACATTCCATTTGATGATGGAGAAGAAGAATCAGATAAATGCCTTGAGAAAGTAATGAATATAAAATGGAAATATGCTTGGACATATTCCTTGGGCAATGCTCAAACTGTTGAGGAAAGAATGCCAATCTGGTATATTCATGATGAATTTGGATCTAGGATACAACACAGCGACAAACCCAATTTCCGACTCATTCCCTTTTTTTCAATGATTGATGGTGCTGCATATTCTCTATTATTTCCTATTGAGTGAGGCTTATAATTATTATACATATTCACTGTATGATCCAATGAGTTTACTCTTTTTCAGAGATTGTCATGCAAACGATGAAGTTACGAGAGATTATGTCGAAGGATATTCAGTAACCAATGAGACTGAGACTAGACGTGCTCTTCTGACAGCATGGCAAGACAATGATTTCGCAGAATCTACCTCATGGAAACAATCTGAACCAGAGTCGTCTTTTTTTGAAGTACCTTGATTTCCCTCATTTTTCATTCAAACATAACTTTAAAAAAACTATTTTTTGTTAGACAAGTCGTGAAGTAGAGTCCTTGCCGGATCCCAAACTCTATAACTTTGATATTCCCTCTGATAGAAAGATCAAAGTTTATGCTGAATATGAAGTTATTAATAATAACCTTAAGCATCGTCAATTTGAAATTGTTGAAGACATGAGTAATGCAGATATTTTATGGTTAACTTCTCATTTCAAAGAGTTCAAGTTAGTTAGTTATTGCTTATTGAAATCCTTATTACTTTCATACAATGGTGAATTATTTTTAGGGACTTTAGTGAAACATTTCCTGATAAACTCATCAATCAGTTTCCCTTCGAAAATGTTCTCACCATTAAAGACTTTTTGTGTATTATTTCTCGTCGAATGAAGAGTCAAGAAGAAAATAGTGTAGATGAAACCTTTCCAGAGTGGCTTCCTGTAACTTATAACTTAAAAACTGAATTGCCACAGTTCATAAGCTATTACCAAAACAGAGAGAAAAGGTTGATCATATAGAGTACTATATTTATATAATTGGTGAATTTTTGCTTTTTGTAGAGGCCTGGACAATCATTGGATCATTAAACCATGGAATTTAGCTAGGGGATTAGATATGCATATTACATCTGATTTGCACACTATTCTTAGACTACCATTCAGTGGTCCTAAAATTGCTCAGAAGTAAGTTTTTTTAGGGATATTTACATTAGAAGCACCTTTAAAAATTATATTTGCTTCGTAGATATCTACATAATCCAGTTCTATTCAATCGACCTGAAATCGGTAGAGTGAAATTTGACATCCGATACATTATTCTTTTAAGAAGCGTCTCACCACTCAAGGTCTATATCTATGATAGATTTTGGTTAAGATTTGCAAATCTACCCTTCGAGCTGAAGGAATTCGACAACTATCAAAAGCATTTTACTGTGATGAACTATGATGAATCTTCAGATCTTAAACAAGTATCATTAATTTATCTTCCTCGTCTATAACAAAATCTTTATATTTCTTAACTTTATTTTTTTAGATGTTTTGTCACGAGTTTATTGAAGAATTTGAAAAGCAGTATCCGGGAATTCAATGGAAAAATTATGTTGAGCCCAAAATCTTTAAGATGCTTAAGGAAGTATTTGAAGGATCTCTTAAGCTTCAACCCCCTCAAGGAATTGGTGAGAGCCCTCAATCACGGGCCATGTATGCTGTTGATTTAATGTTGGATTGGAAAAAAGACGTTGGAAGTGAAATAACACCTAAGTTACTTGAACTAAACTGGTGTCCTGATTGCAAAAGAGCATGTGCTTACTATCCAGAGTTCATTGACAACGTTTTTTCGACCTTGTTCCTGGATAATGATGTGAAACAAAATGTCACTCTTTTGTAGTGGACATTCAATGACTTATTTCAATCTATATTGTATTCCAAATATGTACCTAATTCTTGTCATATCTATTACATATTTTATGTACCAAAATGTATATTGATTCGATTCAAATGATAAAAATTATCATCAGATCATGTAAATATTGATTACAATCATTTTATACTATGTTATTTAATTAAATAGCCGTCTAATTAACTGATTTTGGCTCGGATTGTAATAATTCATAGAATCATTCACTTTGTAAAATATGATATCCCTTTTTACGAGTCAAATTTCGTCGTTTTGCAAAATATTAAAAGGGAGATTTGAGCACTACGTATTTCAAGTGTAAACTTGAATACTTTTTGTTGTTGCTTACATTATTAGATATTATCATTTATAAGTCATGTGTCTTCAATCGCATTGCGTTATCAATTCCTTCTCTTTTTTAAGAGAAAAATTTACCTCATCCAAACAAATATTTTATATCTTACATTCATACAATATATTATGTGTGATTCATTGAAGACATGGAAACTACAGTTGCATTATTCTATGTGTATCAAAAATTTTAGGCATCCAAGACTCAAAATAATTTAAGAAATTAATGAGATAATAAGTAATTTCATGATTTAATTGAAGGATAATTAGTATGCATCTGTGAAGCACATTTCAATAATAATATCTCAATAGAAGTATTGTAGTGTAAAAAATAGACAGCTCCTATGATAGAATAATAAATAGTACACAACACCCGGCCCAGATTGTTTTACTTATCAATGTGTGTTCTTTCCTTCTTTTTTCTTTTTCATTACATACATTACTTGCCTTATTAAGTTATTTGAGAGGAAAAAGTAAAAAGTTTTTTCAGCTAGACGTACACAGCCGGATGACTGAGGAGTGAGTATGGATCTGTTTACTTCATTCAGTGAATTTGGAACTTTTTAAATATTGATATGTTTGTCTTCGAAGAGGCCGTTTACATGGCCTATTGGCCTCACATTGTCGCAGTATTTCTGGGATTAATCGTCCTTGGGATGGTTATGGCACTTTTTGGACGTAAGATTGGACCTTCTACCGTGAGGGACTTAGTGGCATCATCAAGAGGTCCCCGATTCCGTAAAAGGGACAAGATTGCCTTCGTTTCGAATAAGGGACTTTTAATGACTCATCATAGAATAATTTAATTATTAATAATGAGATTTATTTAATATACATATATGTAAATCTCGGATTTTCTATCCGTGATTGACGTTCTTCCTTTTGAAGTTTAAACTATTTTATGATGGGTTTGATTGATTCCAAAAATATATATTAGGTTATGCGGAATGCACGAGGAATGGCCTCCTACATCCGTGGTGGCCGTGGTGTGAAACGACGGGCACTTGCTCGATTTGCCAAAAAGATTATACTTTTCAGGAATGATTCACCCCGTGAAGATTCTCAAAGACCTGATTTACCAGAGGCCTTTCTCGAAGAAGCTGTGGATGATTTGAATGAGAGGCAAACTCTTCCTCAAGAATTGGTGTTTGTCTTGAAAAATATGAGAGTATTCGGACACTTTAGTCAAGATATTTTTCTGGAATTTTTAAAAGGTATACTATCGATGTTCCTAAGCTCTAACTCTTTCTCAAATATTGTATATACAATCGTCTCACTTTTTAGAAATCGAAATAATTCGTGTCCCCCAAAACCAATATCTATTTCGTCTCGAAGATGAGGATGCCAATATGTACATTGTTCAATCTGGAACAATCAATGTATTGAATGTCGATCACAACACAAATCAATTGGATTCCAAGTCAGTTGTTTTAAAAAACGTAAAACAGGGTGAGCCCATTGTCTCCCTCCTAAGTTTTCTCGAGTTTATGAATCCAAATTCATCTGACAAACGTACCTACGATACTGTAGCTGCTAAAGCAATAGAAGAGTCAAAAGTTATCAAAATATCCTTTCAAACTTTCAAAAAGCTTTTGATAAACACCCTGAACATTTATCGCGTGTTGTTCAAATTATAATGCTTCGACTTCAGCGAGTCACACTCCTTGCTATTAATAAATATTTAGGCCTTGGAGCAGAACTTATAACGAGTCAAGATCGAGGAAGAATCACAAAAAGTGAAAAATTTATGGAAATGAATTCGAATGAAAATGAAAAAAGGAAAGATTTTGCAATTAGAAAACTAAAAGAATCTTTAGGACTAGGTATAGAGGAAGTCACCATTGAACTTGAATCTGTAGATATAATTGACTTTTCCAAGGGCTCCATCCTAGTTGAAGAAAACATAACTCATGATACATACTTGATATTAGTATTGAAAGGCTGTTTCAAAATCTCACAAAAGACGGATAACATTTCCAAAGAGTTGCATAAGGCCTATCCTGGGGGTCTACTTGGGCAATTACAAGTTTTAACTGGTGAACAAAGTCTTTTTACTATTGAAGCCTGTGCAGACTCTCAGGTTGCTGCTCTGCATAGCTCAGTTGTTCACAAAATTATAGAAAAAAATCCTAATACTTGCCTTCATTTGGCGTTGTCTGTGATAGGCCACCTCTCTCCTTATGTTCGCTCTGTTGATTTTGCTTTGGAGTGGACTCTTGTTGAATCTGGAAAGGCATTATACAAGCAAGAGGATGTCGCTGATTGCATTTATGTTGTCCTCTCGGGCCGTCTTCGGTCTATCATATCTAGATCTTGTAAGAAGGAACTTGTAGCAGAGTATGGCCGAGGTGAACTTACTGGTATTGTGGAAACATTGACAAACTCTAAAAGAAGTACAACAGTGATGGCTATTCGAGATACTGAAGTAGCTAAGTTGCCCTCAGGACTTATTAATTCCATAAAGTTACGTTACCCCATGGTTCTCCTCCGTTTGATAAACTTATTGGGTAAAAAGCTTCAACGAACCTGGGAAACGGGTACTAAGCACACTGGATTGTCCTTAGATGATGACTCATCTTCCTTTTCTACAGTGGCACTCATTTCTATAACTCCAGGAGTCCCTTTATCTGCTTTTGCCCATGAATTGAACCATGCTGCTAGCTTCATTGGACCATCCCTAAGACTTACTGCTGATATTATAAAAAAAGAACTTGGGTCTTCAGCATTTGATAAAACCCATGACTTTCGATTGTCTAACTGGCTGGCACAAAGAGAAGACCAACACAAACTTGTGCTTTACCAGTGCGACAAAGATTTAACGACTTGGTCCCAACTTTGCATTCGTCATGCTGATGTTATTCTATTAATAGCGAATCCAAGTTCAGCCTCCAGTAGCGATGTCTCCCCATTTGAGGAGAAAATTAATAATATTTCGCAAAGGACAAGGAAGGAACTGGTTTTCTTATATCCAGAAACAGTTGAGTATCCTGAAGAGACAAGAAAGTGGCTCAACAACAGGGCTTGGATAAATTCTCATACTCACATTCGTTGTCCACCTCGTGTATTCTTTAAGAAAAAAGAAATCCGTGTTGACGACTATTATTCTAAATTGTTTAATCGTAAAATGCCTATGGAAATATTCTCAGACTTTTCAAGGCTTGCTCGAATGTTGACGGGCACATCTGTTGGTTTGGTCCTTGGTGGAGGTGGGGCAAGAGGTTGCTCACATGTCGGTATGATTAAATCCATATTAGAGGCTGGAATTCCTATTGATCGTATTGCTGGTGTAAGTATTGGAGCCTTTATGGGTGCTTTGTATTGCCAAGAACGTGAAATGACTAAATTTACAGTGAAGGCACGAAGTTTTGCAGAAAAAGTGAATTCTAAATGGAGACAGGTCATTGACATCACATATCCTTTCACTGCTCTCTTTACTGGAAAGGCCTTTAATAGTATAATTGAAGAATTTTTCAAGAATAGGGACATTGAAGATCTATGGCTTCCATTTTTCACTGTTACAACGGATATTACCGAAAGTTCAATGAGAGTGCATGAGTATGGAAGCCTATGGAGGTATGTGCGAAGTTCAATGTCACTGGCTGGTTATCTGCCACCTCTATGTGATCCTCACGATGGTCATCTTCTTTTAGATGGTGGATATACAAATAATCTACCAGCAGACGTAATGCGAAGCAGAGGTGCCTGTCATATTTTGGCTATAGATGTAGGGGCCCAGGATGAGACCAATATGACAAACTACGGGGATTCTTTATCCGGATGGGAGGTACTTTGGAGGAAATGGAATCCTTTTACATCTGCTCTTAAAGTTCCTGATCATACAGACATACAATCGAGACTGGCCTATGTTTCTTGCGTACGACAGTTAGAATGTGTTAAAAAATCAGATTACTGCGACTACATTCGACCTCCTATAGATGAATTTCGAACATTGCAATTTGGTTCTTTCGATGAAATTAAGGATGTAGGCTATCATCACGGCAGAACCTATTTCATGGGTCTTGCTAAGGCTGGACGCATGCAAAATTTCCCTTGGGCTCATAATAATCAATCTTCTGACCCGAGTTCAAGACGTAGTAGTGGATCAATTAATACATTCAATCCGATTTATGATTTAGGAGATTCATCCTCTAGCGCATTCCGTGGTATTCAGTTAGATTATAAACCTTTTAGTGAATCTCCAATAGAACCTGATGATTCTTCTATTAAGGATTTTGAAAATGAAGAAGATATGATTTTTGACACAGATGTAGAAGATGAATCTGGATTCTTGAGTCAGATGTAAAAAGGATGAAAAAAGTACTTAATGATACAGCAATTATTGTATGTGTATGTTATTGGTCATATCAACAGTATTGATTCTTGGATTTCATTCCTTGAAATGTGGAATTCATTTGACCTATATTAAAATTTTAAGATACTTTATTCGAAAACGAAAAAGAGAATTTCTTGAGCTTATGAGAGAAAAGAAGGAATTAAATACTTTATTTTACTATTACAAATTATGGAAAATCATTCATTTCTTAATTATACTCGTATGTAAGAAAAATATTTTATTTTATCTAAATAATTTGTTAGAATGTTTAAATATTACTAGTTATAATTTATAAATGATATTTTTAAAGAAGTTAATTTATTTATATGGTTTTTTTATGTATGTATGTTATTTTAATTGGTGAGATGGAATTGCACTGATTAAGTATAAGTAAACATTATGGTATTTTTTTACAATTACTACTTCTGATCTAAGAATTGTCTTGGAAATTCATATACATAATGTATATTATTTTCTCTAGGAGATATCGAACCTATGAACATTGAGTTCAAGAGAATACTTTATTCCGAGTGTGCTGTCCGTTGAACAACGTCAAAAAAGTAATATCTTTGATGTATTCATATTGGTATTTTAGTGCAATGTGTCCTCATTTTGATTATAGGTCCTAAATTTATTAAAAAAACCACAATATTTCCTTCAAAGAGATATCTTGTGGGCATTAATGTAATGAATATCAAACATGCCATTCTAAGTTGTTATATTTATTGATATTAATAAAATTGACTGCCAAATTAACCTCAACTAGAGGCATCTGGAGGTTTATATATAATTATTTGGGGCGGGAGGGAACTTGGTTTTTGGGATTTTTTCGAAAAAATTTCGAAAATTCAAATTTTTCAGCTGCTGCATAATTTACTCGAATGACGAAAAAAACGCTGATTTTATCAGAACATCATTCCATCAACTTCCTGTAAGACATAGTTTGCTCCCTCAAATCAACAAATGTGTCTCTCTGACAAGTATCCTAAAATTTACATATAGATGGTTAATTTTGTTTAAATTACTTTTACAAGTTTTCATTTAGTTGCATTTCCACAGAAAGATTCATTAAAACATTTTATAAAAACTTGGCCGTAATTACCAGGCCCCTCAATTACAAAAAAAGAATTCTACCCGACTTTTCTATTAAAAATTATTTAATTGGGGAGGGAGCTACAGCCCCTCTGCTGACCCCCCCCCCTGTTTTAGCATAATAAACTTCTGTCCTCACATAATTGTATTACAATTAAGTATTTTGTTAAACAGTCTAATGTAAGGTGATCAATTCATAATTTAAATTATATTTTTATAAAGAGGAGTCGTGGGACTTTTTTAAAAGATTTCTATTTTTAAAGACTTTTTTTTGGATTTTTGTCTTTCCTTCTTAATTTGATTCAAATTATGTTTTCGATTATTTTAAGTCCATTTTTTTACATATTGCACGCTATAAAAAAGTCCCTAGACCCTCCCCGGACAGGATGTAAAATGAGGGAATGTCTGGAGAAAAGTTGGTCACTCTAGACTAGTGAATCCCAACTGGGGCTCCATGAGGTTATCAAGGTAATCAAGAAATGTCTTTTCTATACAAAAAGGTTGAAAAAAATGCTTGAAAAATTACCCTCCCCCTCAAAACCCGCCTAGGGGCTCTGTGGTAATTAAAATGCTGAGAATCACTGTCCTAGACTCTAATGTACTTGATAGATTAATCATATTCAAATTTCATATTAAAAGGTTGATTTTGAAATGGATAATTGAATAAGAAATGATTTGAATGCATTCATTATGCTTGTTGTACTTTGAATAAATAGCTGATTCAAAAATACTAAGATTCTCATTTGAAAGCAGTCTCTATACTCATTCAATGAGATAGTATAGAAGGAAGCTTCTTTTTTACTGTTTCCTAAGAAATCAATTATAGCTTTCCCATATTTCCTACACTGTACATGGTAGATAGAGCTTAGAGAAATGATGGTATAGCTAAAAACTTGACTCTCCCCTTATTCTTATTATTTATTACGTTCAGGGGAAAAATATGTATTCATTTATCAAAATCATTCCACACTTGTTGATATAATTAAATTTCCTCATGAGTAGATCCGTTGAAGAACGTGGGTCAATAATTAAATAATCTATATGCACAAAAAAATACAATTGACATTAGACGGTTATATTTTTATTTTTATGTTTCTTGTGTGATTAAGCGCCCATAAAGAATGTAAAAAAATATAACAAGTTACATGAAATGTGGGTTTGACGCATAGTTCAACTGACAACTGCATACTTACTTCGCATATTATTAAAATTATATTCTTCTCCTCCTCTGTTCTGGATGTCTCAAATAACCTCATAACTAGTATATTCTTATGTAGGTATCTCATATCAATATTTTATATAATATATATAAATATAACTAATTAATTAATTAAAGCGGCTTCTTATAGTCTATGACTATATTTTTTACAAAATATAGTCTTAATTTCTAATATAATTAATTTATAAATCTAACAACTAATGAAGACGTCATTCAATAATAATGTGATTTTAATTTAATGCATTTTGTACCACTCTGTATGTATCATACTATGTATAAGGATTGTATTTGAATTATTAAGGGAAGTAAAGTTATGTTTGTAATTTTTTGATCTCATTAATCCAAGAAGAGTACTTTTTCCTGACATAATTATACAGTCTTACCTAATATATTTCATATATATATATTATAATTTGCAAGATAATTGCTTGCTATAATTATTTCCATATTTATGATGCAATAAAAACTTAAAAAAGTGTGTTAGTAATTTTGAGGTCTATCTGCTGCATAGTATATTAATATCATAATTCATGTCCGCAATTGCAAAATTATTGCCCAACGATAAAATAGATTCAAAGGCTAACTCAATACTTCATCATTAGTTATATTTTTTATATACATAAATGTGTATAACATTGAAAAAGGATTTCAGGAGGAGTGAGAATCGTTGGTGTTTATTTAGTAGAGTTGTATAAAATATGAACAGCTGGTATGCCAAAATAAAAAAAACTTATAATGAACATGGTAATCCTGACAATTTGAAGACTATTTGGGATGAGAGCAGCTCAGCTGTCATGAATATGTCAGTTCTTATTTATTCGGACTATCTATAGTAGAACCACAGAGATAAGATACATGGTTCTAGGGCTCCTATCTTTTCCCCCCTGTTACAATAAATAGCGACCCAACATTCGATCTTTTAACAATCATAAATACGTAATTATTAATTTAACTTAATTATGTATGTATTAGAGATGTTAGATTTATAATAAACATTAAGCTAAACCTTTAAGGATGTTAAATGATAGAATGTTTGGTTGCTATTTATTGTAACAGGGGTAAAGTGCTGGGGGTAAATGGTTCATAGGGTAGAAGGCTGGGAGGAGTGAAATACTAAGGCTTAAAAGGACAGGGGGTAAAAGAACGGGGGGGGGAGCCTTATAACCGACTAGAAAAACGGATGAAAAAAAACAAGAAATATATATTTGAGAGACGTCATGAGGGTCGCAACTTTATAAGTTTTAGGACTGAGATGCACGGGACTGTGTGAAGTCTTTAATCCTAGATTGACTGACACAATACTAGCTGTCATGACGTTTATATTAGATCAGTCGCAAGCAGCTGTGGGAGGAAGGAAATTAATGCGAATCCCGCTCCTTATATAACAAGGACATAATATAGAATTGAATTACTCTGATGTCAATCCTTAATTCTACTCTGGGTCCAGCAAGGAACTTTCCTCATTATTATTCTCTTTCATTGATGAGTATAGGCACTACTATATATGTAGAATAATCAATAGGAGCCTTGGAAAATAAAAAACTACCAAAATTCTCGCTCGCGTTCCATGTCCTATTTTCTACAGCTTAATTAATTTGAGTCATTCAACGCCTACGTCATGAGAGGACTAAGAAGTAGCTTTGTGTGGTTGATTGCCCCTTCCTCATCGAGTTTCCCCTCTTTTTTTCTTTTTTTTTCTCTCTCTCTGTTTCTTCTTTTTTCTTTAATTGTATGAATGTATACTGCTGCTGAGAAGAAAGTTGTTTTGTTTGGGAAATAAGAGGCTTCTTCTCCTTCATTGGGATGCATCAATTCGTGACCCTGAGTCGGGGGGATGCCACCACCTCTGGTGGAGAGGAGGAAGAGGTGGTTCACTACGAAGATCACGATACTTCCACCACAACTCTCATCACGACTGCTCCAGGCACCACTGTGAACATGAATTCCCTCGGATCACACTTCCTCACGGATCCGGATGACTTGGAGCAGAGCATTGGGAAGATTGAAGTCGAAACCATGCCCGTAAGGACGAACTCTCTCTCTCTCTCTCCCCCTTGTCCCATTTAGTCTCCTCCATTCTTGTGAAAGGAAGGTGGAGTGTCCGTCTCTTGAGCCCAGCCTCAAACTCCCTTCCAGGACTCCAATACTCGTCCTCTTGAACTTCTTTCTTTTTCAAAGACAGGCCTTCCCTTGTATCCACATGACAGTTGACACATTGCCTAATCCAATCTAAAGCTTCTCTCTCAAGGACAACTCCATTCATTCACTATTTTGGGGGCAATTCGAGTCAAGAATCATAGTTGCACATTTCTACTTTATAATGGAGCCTTTTCATTAGGATTGGTATAACTATATGTCGAATGAAGCATTATCAGTCTCACGTTTATGTTTTCAATCCTCATAGTTCAAATGTCACATCCTACTTTTATTCGACTTTATGTAATGCTTTGTACAAGTTACATTGTTGTCTAGCTTATTTTAGCTTTGCTATTTTTAGACGAGGATTTTTTAATGAAAAAACACGGATTTTCTTAGCAATATATACACATAAATTATTTTAATGTCCTGAAAAGAAATAATTGAGAATATGAATGCTTCCATATAGAGTATTAATTCTACTTATTTAAAACTTTTTTAAATTTATGATGTGTGTTTTTATGCAAGGCATTTCTGAGTCAAATATGAATATGGTTTAATTTTTTTTCCTTTTTTTTTCAGATTGAAGTTGTTGTAAAAAAGAAAGAAGGCAGTGACGGTGAGAAAAAAGTATGTTTATGGCCTATTGGAGGCGGTATATCCTGTGGAAAGACTTTTACAAAGTTTGATAACTTAAAAAGACATTTAGCTGAAGCACACAAAGGCTCCCGGCCGTTTGCATGTAACCTTTGTGATAAATCTTACGGTAGAAAAGACTATTTGCAGCGTCATTTAAAGTCTCATGCGGTGGCATCTAATTTTTCCATAAACATGAGTTCTCATCAATCCACCCCTACTGTTATTACCACAACAACATCCGCTTCCAATCTAGCTCCTAACAGCGTACAACATTTATCTGATGTAATATCTAAGGTACAAATGACCAATCCTAAGCAGAATATTTTGGTTCAATTACAGCCAAACAATGTATCACCTCATATCGTTACTACTCCCATCACTCAGACAATTTCACCCCAACAAGCACAGTCCCAACAGCAGAACCCTCTTCCCATGTTTAATGTTCAATTGACAGGTGGAAGTATCACAAAACCTGGTGGTAGTAAAATTTGTCGGTGGGTTCAAAATGATGGTACGGTCTGTGGTAAGGCCTTTTCCAAGTTAGATAGTCTTCGGAGACATGTAACAGAACTCCACAAAGGAGTCCGGCCCTACGCTTGTAATCTTTGTGACAAAAATTATGGTAGGCGTGATTACCTCGAAAGGCATATGCGTACTCATGATGCCAATAACGCAAATAAAAGAAAGGCTGGTCCTATAGATTGGGGGCCCAACTCGAGTGTGCAAGTTATAACGAGTGGAGGAGTTTTGTCTTCTGATCAAATAGTTCAAAGAATTCCCAAAAAGAAAAGAAAAGACATACCGGCCGAAGAGAAAAAAATTTGCCTCTGGGTCTTAGAGGACGGAACTGCGTGTGGAAAAACTTTTACCAAGTTTGATAGTTTAAAACGCCATGTCTCTGAGGCTCACAAAGGCATAAGGCCCTACGCTTGTACATTATGTGGCAAAAATTATGGGAGGAGAGATTATCTTCTCCGGCATCTTAAGTCTCACAATGAAACAGATACTGTTGGAATATCTGCGACTCGTGCTCCCGCAACTCAGCTGGTAAAAATTTATTTGTAATATTGATGTGTTTAGTTATTCTCCGTCTGTTGTAATTTTCCGCAATTTTGGAAAAAGTCTGAATTATATTTTTTTTTTCAACAAACTTGATTCTAAAAGACTTTTTTTTATTGCTGTTTCAGGTGAGCCAAGTTGTTGGAACAAATAATACCCTTAATTTTGCACCTTCTGGAGTTCAGCAAACAACCGTTCTCCAACAAGTTGCAGCCGTCGTCTCATCACCTCAACTTGTGCGTACCGTAACCTCACAAACTCCTCAATTGGTATCATTAGAAAACAACGCACCAACCACAGTAACGTTTACCACCTCTCCAGTTCAGCCAACTTCTGGGACGAATGGCACTCAAAGTATTACACAAACTCTAGTGACATCACCCAAAAAAAGGAACGACGATAAGAAAACATGCCGGTGGGTTCTAGAAAATGGA
This sequence comes from Lepeophtheirus salmonis, assembly GCF_016086655.4. Lineage (NCBI taxonomy): Eukaryota > Metazoa > Arthropoda > Copepoda > Siphonostomatoida > Caligidae > Lepeophtheirus > Lepeophtheirus salmonis. The sequence goes on from NC_052143.2 coordinate 3,338,830, forward strand.
ACCGTCTGTGGAAGGAACTTTTCCAAGTTTGATTCACTTAGGAGACACGTTCAGGAGTTGCACAAAGGAATTCGACCATTTGTTTGTTCATTATGCGATAAGTCATATGGTCGCAGAGATTATTTACAAAGACATATGAAGTCGCATGATAATGACAGCATAGCTGGAGCAATAAATGTATCCTCTCCTGGACCAGCGACAGTTGTTGTAACTCAATGAAAACTTTAACAAGGTTTTTTCTGTGCACTTTTTTTTCCACTAGTTATATTGAATTATTATTCTAATTAATTATATTATTATATGTGTTACTACTAATATGTTAAAAAGTAAGTACAATGACTTTGAAAAAAGAGTAAAAAGAAATCCGTTTTATAAATCTATATCTATCTACATATATATATTTGGAAGAAATTGCATGACTACGTCTACATATATTAGGTAATTTTAGGATTTTTATATATTTACATAATATTAGTTAAAGTCAAGCTCTTACTATTTCTTCGATTGTTGTATCATTATCATATACATATATATTATGTATGTATATATATATGTTTTTTTGGTTTTTTTTTTTCAATATCGAATTGATGGTTGACTAAGAAACAATTGATTTGAAATTCTCAAACTTGCAAAAACAAATGTAAAAAAAAGATAAACGCTCGCTACCTTCACGTCACTTTAACCTTCTTTTTCTGTCTTATTTATGGATAATATTTGCTATTGAAATGTGTTAGTAAACGGACGAACTCTGTCGCTAAAATATCATTTATCCTTTTATTTATACGTTTTTTAAAGTCATATTTTCTATTTCAAAAATGGTAGTACTCATTTGTATTGTGTTATATTTAAAAAAAAAAAAAGAACATATTTTGTGTTGAACATTCTATTGACAAACCTCAATAATTAATTTAATTTCCCCCCTCTCCCATATTAACTTGTCGTCTGTAGTAAAAAAAATCCATGAGTTTAACTGTTAATATACAAATAATTTAAACACGCATTGCCTGTCATGATTGGTATTTATCTAACATGATCATTACCTCAATTATATTTTGTAGAAGTGTAGAACAGCCTCTTATCTATATGGGTTTACACTCGTGTAAAGTGTTATTTTCAACATTTGTAAAAGTAATTAAACTGTTCTCTCAAATTATTATTTTTCCAAAGTTTTATTTTGTCTTTAGATATGAAATGACTGTAATATAGCTAAATTATATGACGTATTCATTAATTTGATTGTTTCATTCACATAATCTTGCTGCCTTCCATGTCATATTTATTCAGATAATGATTTATAAATTCACAAGGATCTATTGACATTATATACAATTTGAACAATTATAGTTATAATTAATTAATTGATGTTACAAGTCTTGAGTAAGCTGTTTTTATTTATAGCTGTGGATATGCAATTTTTATTATAAAAAGTCCCTCCTATTCATATCAATTGATGACTTTCGAGTGTGCAAATCACTCTTAATGTATTTCTATATCAATTTCATTAACTTGACTAGAGTTTACTCAATTGCATAGTATAGGAATCAATTAAATTAATTGTTTTAAATTCCTCTCTCTGATTCCGTCATTTTTTGTGACATCATCCATTTATGTTTTAATTGATTCAACTTGACCCTATTCATGATGTAATCTTTTTGACCTCTTGTTTAATTGACAAATGATAACGTACAGCAAGATAATGGTTAGTTTCTATATGGCTTTACAACTAAAGTATATTTTGCAAAGACATGTAGTCTTATCTATTTTTATCGAATTGTATTATGTTCATAGAGTGACATTTGTAATAATTAATTAAGTAGAAATAATATGCCAGTAACTCTAATTAAGTTGGCCTCTAATCATGATTTGAGAATGTAATTAATTTGCTAAAGTTGTAAAATCACTAATTATGTTGTCTCAAACAACAAACATACTACTATTATGTAATTATTTCTTAATTGTGCATAAATCCCCATTTGAATTGACGTTTGAATACGTATTATGTTCCATGAAAGCAGGATACAGTTTAGAGATTATGATGCATATTATGCAGATTCCGGCAAACTAAAGATGAACAGGGTTTTACAACTTAAAATTATATCAATCTTAATATTGCGGATCCTCGTATGTTTACATTTATGCATGGGACCTGAGCAATTGTCTGCTGTGCCCTACCCCCTCTTAAAATTGACATTGACACAATGCCCCCGTTTAACAAATGACTTATTAATTATGTATGTGTATGTGTTATGGATTTCAAAAATCCTACTCTGGGATTATAATTTTAGTTGAAGATGCAGTATGTGGTATACATAATTTATAAAATACATTTTCTTCCTCATGGACGGATTTTAAAATTTATGCTAGGGATAAATGGGATGTTATTCGATAAATTTGGATTATTTATTTCGTGGCTGTAAAAAAAAAACAAATATACAGTCTATCCTAAGAAAAATATCATTTCATATTTGAATCGGGAAATATGGGATGGTCTTTTACTTATCTTATTAAAAAAGGCTATTTAAAAATATAAATTACTATTATTTTCTTTAAAAAAATGTAATTAAATGATACATAAACAAAATGTATTTAAAAAGCCTAGACCTTTACAATGAAAGGTCATTTTTTAAATTAAAACGGAGTTATGGGAAAAATTTTTATGAAGAAAGGCCACTCGTAAATAAACTTTGTGGATGGATTCGCCGTAGTTCATGGACAACACGCTCGGGGGAAGTTATTATCTTAAATTCAATGGGTGTACGCTCGCGCCCAGGGGATTCCTAGATAAAGAAATATACTTTATGCATATGGATTTCACTAAAAGCTTCCTTGTTTAAATGGAGTAAATGTAATATTATAATGTTTACTTATACTTAATCAGTGCAACTCTATTTAACCATTTTAAGGAAAAAAAAAACAAAAAAAACTGGGAATAAAAAGAAAGGCTTATGTAACATATTAAATGTATAAAGGGATCCTAGTTTGAGTGGGATTCATTATAATCCATCTTTATTCTGTTTAGCTGTAGTAGTGTGAACCCAACCTACTTATCTATTTAATTATTCTAAGTAAATAATAATATATGTACATAATATTAACTAATATATTAGCAATTATTGATTTTTATTGAAAAAATTGCTATTTTAGGGTCAGAATTGATGAAAAATTTCTCATCAGTATTATTTAAGGAAAGTTTGTTTGCTTTTCTATAATGGATGATTTTTTTTAGAAAATGTTACATAAGATCTTATTTTCAGGACGTCGGACCTTCTATGATGCTTATTCCTTCACTTCAGCTGGAAGAAAATTTTATCTATAACATTACAATTTGCCAACACTAAATTAAACATTAGAGATTGGATATATAACACATAGGTTTAATTGATTATTTAAGTATTTAAAAAGTAACCTCATTGTTAAAGGATCCAAATGATAATATATTATGATAAAATATTGCAAAAATGAAGATTCTCTCCTGTTTTGTCTACCTAGTGTAATATTAATTATAGTCTAATTTAAATTCTTTAAGTAGGCCATTAAAATTGCTTAAAAGGAAAGATTGACTTTATTCTGCATAAGGAATAGTATTTGATTGTAATGATTTTTAAATTGTTTCAGTACATTTATCAATATGAATTAAATATGAAACCTCTTTCTCATCACCAACTAAAATCCCTTTAAAAAATGTGATCTATAATAAATAATCTGGAAAAAGTCTTATGGAACTCTTATTCAATGTGTAAGACTTCTCAAAGGGTTATTCCTACTTATGTACATACGTATTATATATTTATATAATATGTACTTAAGGATGGATTATGAATAATTATAATATAAGAAAACTTTACCCTCATTTGACATCCTTTTTTGTACTTTAAAATATTCTAATAACTAACAACTTTAATGATATCTTGATCAATGTAACAAATTATATTTGACATGATTAAAAATGTGTACTTCAGAACGTCATATTATGCAATTTTAGAAATGTTATTTTCAGATACAAATTGGCAATTTTTGCAAAATGTAACACTAGTTGAAATGTGATATTTTTTGAACATGAAGAGGGTACATTTTCATTGTTAAAACAGAGAAACTGCAAATCATTGAACATGTCTGGTATCTCTTAAATAATTAAAATAAGGTACACAAGATTTTTAATTAATAACTCGAAAACAAAAAAATATTAAATATTTGACTCGTACCATATATTTAGAATGGTACAAAAGGTTTAAAAATGAACAATTTTGACCCAAATACCCCATTTTTCAGAATAAAATGGTTTTACCACGTCAAAAATGGCTTGAAGGGGCTACTCTAACTTTGTCAAAGTCAGTTTTTTTATTGTCCCAAGCAGAGAATAAAATGTTAACTCGAAAACGGAATAGTCTGATGTAAAGGATTGGAAGAAATGTTTTAATGCTTTAGTCCGATGCAATGGCATCGCTAGCTCCCAAAAATAGAAATATTTTTATATGTAACTAGCAAAGGGTTACTCGGCCTTACTCGGGTCACGGAGGGAGTGGGAAATCAAATTGACAACGGTATTTTTCTTTTCATTTTTTGTCTCTGTTTTTTTTTTCATTAAACGTCAATTTTCATTTTCACCTACAATTACATCAAAACGATGCATTTTGGACATGATTTTTTAGACTATAATATCAAAGTATAGTATTTTCAGAATATTTGCAAAAATGAACTAGTTATCACGGGTTATTTTTTCGAGAACATAATTATCCATAACTTTTTTTTTTTTGCAAGTACAAAATCAGTACTGGTATTTTGTGTTTCTTTTTACAATGCCAATAAGTTCTATTTACTATTTTTTTTTTTGTAAAATCAGTGCAAAACTGTTTTTTCGAAATTTTCTTTGTAAATTTCGATTTGACAATTTTTGACAAAAATAAATAAATGACTTCTCATATAGACAAATTTTTTCATCCATATATGTTGGTATATTATTTCAAGTGATAACATTTTTTTTTTAAAAATCCAAAGCAATAAATTTAATAACAATATATAATATACAAGTGGCTCTATTTTAATCCTCGCTTGCAATGAAGGGGTCTAAGCATTAAGAAGAAATGGAACGACGTAGCTCAATGGACAACACCCTCAGGAGAAATTATTCTCTTGAACGCAATTTGCGTAGGTTTGCGCCCCAGTTGTATATATACTTCAAAGAAGATTCCTGCGTCAGATGGAGTAAATGTAATACTACAATGTTTACTTATACTTAATCCGTGCAACTCCATCTGATCAATTAAAAGAACATAATAAAGAAGAAGAAGAAATGACATTAACCATTGTCAATGTGATTTACCGCTCCCTTCTTGGTCCGAAAAACTGAAAAAAAAAAAAAAAAAAAAATGCAATTTTCACCGATTTCTTATTTTGTCCATATTTTTGATTTTGAATAAATTTAGAAAACGTTGATATTCGTGTAGTAGTTTTCTTGACATTTTTTTTATAAAGCAATATAATAACAATATATAATATACAAGTTTTCGTTCTATAACTCAAGCCCAAATCTAGTCGCCTTGACCTCAAAAAACAGTTTTATGCTTTTTGGGTATAGAATAAACCCCTTAAATGCCCCCTCTCCAAAATCGTTACCCCCGTCTTAGTTTGAGCAGGTTCAAAAGAGGAACCCATGCAAAATTTCAGGCTTCAGGTTCAACGGTGTGCACACCCATAAAGGACGCACAGACAAAAACTCTATTTTATATACAGAGAGATTATATTATGGTTTTGATAATTTTTGGGGCTAAGCCCACCAAAAACGAGCATCGCCCCTGGTCTGATGTATATATATATATAATTTTTAAACATCAAGTGTCAACATCGATTCAAATTTCCCATTTTCTGGCCCTCTATAAGCTTTCAACATATATTACTTATAAGTTATAATTGATCCTCACGGATCATAATGATCCGTTTTAAAACCATTTTTATTTTTTCAAATCAAGGCTGTTTGAATGAGTTCTAATACTATAATAATGATAGAGCTCCATTGTCTGTTTTATATATATATAATGTTTTTCTTTGAAAAGTAATAAGGAATTCTTTACTTTCTTTTACATAGACTAAGAGAGTTTTTGAACTATTTATAACTCTCTGATCGAATGACGTAGATGAAACAAAAAGATCTCATGATTCAATTTTCTTCGATTTTTTTATTTTCACTTTCTAACTGACGCAATAAAATTTTTGTTATTAAGACTCTGCTCATTTATAAATACGGATTTAATCATTTTTCCTTATTCATTAGGAACTTTTAACCAATAACTTACTCTAACATTTAATTATCCGTCTCTTTCAATTACGAGGTATCTAATTTGTTGATCTGATGATTAGTTGGGTAATTAATCATTATCTCATGTTATATTTCTATATATTTATTAAGAGTACTCTTTCTGTGGTTCCTGAAATATCTATAAAATAGTTACTTGCGTATTTTGTTCCTCTCCTTTTAGTGACTAAGTTTAAAGTACAACTTCATTGACGACTTTCCAATCATTTCAGAAATTTTGTGTGCCTACGTTCTCAATGAATAAATACTTTTACTTTCATTGACGGATTAGATAAGTTATTTGTGTACGTTAGAGATGTGTATTTTATTATTAGAAGGAGTATACTCGTACATAATAATTAATATATACAAATAGTATGAATTATCATGATTATTAATTAATAAGAAGCGGCAATGATGGTTCGATGGTGTGATGAGAGCTGCTAAATTAAAGGAAAGTTAAGGGAAACATTTAGTGTATTAGAAAGAGTATCGTACGATTTCTGAGACTCCTCCTTTTCTCCTGAGGCGTGCTCGGCATTGGGCGTGTGCAATTCTTTTCAGTTAGAGTTAATACTCTTTTTTTTTTTTTAACTGAATGAAGTTGAAATTTGAACGTTGAAGTGGGAGATACTGATAGATAATAAAAAATCATGCTAGAAGATAAAAATATAATGAAAGTTCTTCTCCCTTTTCCACAAAATCCTTCGAGCCAGGAGTTAGTAAACCAAGGAAATGCCCTTGGTGATCATGAGGCGGAGGGTATCAAGAGCCGTCAACATTCCAAAAAGTGGCGCTATGTTTCCATTCTCTTCTTCGTGAATCTCATCAACTACATGGACCGCTTCACTGTTGCCGGAATCCTGGAGAATATCAAAGATGAGTACGATATTGCGGATGCAAAGGCCGGAGCCCTTCAAACCGCATTTGTAATAACGTACATGATATTTGCTCCTCTTTTTGGGTATTTGGGAGATCGTCACTCTCGGCGTTTGATTATGGCCATTGGGGTCTTCATTTGGGCCATATTTACGCTCATCGGATCCTTTATGCCAGTAATATCATTAGAAAATCCTTCATTTTAGGTCCATTCCATTCCTTTCCTTTCAATTGTCCTTTTTTCTTTTCTCTTGAAATTTGGAAAGCCGGGCATTTGTTTGTATTCAAGTTCATTTAAGGAATAAAGGTCCAATTGTTCTGCTAATACTTAATAGTCCTTTCATAAGTAAATTACAATACTCTTCCATTATTGTACCCATGAATACAATCACGGCTTTAATTAACTTCGGATAGTCTTGGAAGGCTCCTACTGTTTTTTATAAATAATTAATTAGCCTTCGTTTGATTACGTATTATTATTTTTTTTTGTGTTAAATATGTTAATAATTAAATTGCGTCACTCATAAATATATTTACACTTTTCTTACCTAACATATGTCAAAAAAAAACAAAAAAAATTTGTCCCCACAACTCACAACTTGTGATTATTGATCATATTTTATGTTGTACCCTGTTTGACACGTGTATCGGACTTAGGTGTGCGGAATAATGTAAATTCATTGGAAGTAAACAATTCATTCCTCCCCTCAAACATATGTTTATCACTCTCCCGGACTGTTACATATCTCAAATTACTTATTTTATTTGCAAATTAATGTCCTCATATTGCAAACTTTGATTGAAAAAGATAATCAAATTAAATAATACTTTTGCTATCAAGTATATTGAAATTATTTATGATTTCAACTCTGGATTATGTTAAAAGTAATCTTACCTTGACACATTTTTATAATGAAAACTTTTTGAGTAAATTTGCGTCACGTGATTTGTTTTTTAATGTTGAATTCTTGATTATAGGGTTATTACTCCTTTCTTTTTTTGTCGTGGAATGGTGGGTATCGGCGAGGCAAGTTACTCAACCATTGCACCAACGATCATTAGTGATATGTTTGTCAAAGAGGAACGATCCAAAATGTTGGCTGTATTTTTCTTTGCAATCCCTGTGGGGTGGTAAGTTACATTCATCCATAGAATTTATCTTATGCATATATTATTTGTCCAACAGTCTGAAAACAAACTTCTTTTTTTTTTTTTTTTACTTTTAAATCTTCAAAAAATATTGTCCTATGGAATTTATTTTTCAAATATACATACTAAATTGTAATAATGACGTATAATGATGTTTTCATTTCGTTTCATTATTTATATCATTACCATTATCCTACTAAATATTTTTTTGTTTTGTTTTAAGATATATTTCGTTACTGATTTATAAAAGTTTATTTTTTTTCTAGCGGTTCCGGCTATATGTTAGGATCGGAAATGTCACATTTAACGGGAGATTGGAGATGGGGTCTTCGAGTGACACCTATTCTTGGATTTGCTGCTGTCGTTATGATCTTGTTTATGCTTAAAGATCCCAACAGAGGAGAATGTGAAGGACATGGAAATGAAATTAAAACAACGACTTATTTCCAGGACTTGAAAGATTTGGCGACCAATAAATCATTTGTTCTAAGTACATTTGGTTTCACTTGTGTCGCTTTTTGTACAGGTGCCCTCTCGTGGTGGGGACCTTTATATATTATCAGTGCAATTAAAAGCTTTGGAAATCCGGAACATTATCCTATGCCCGTTAATAAGTAAGTCAATTGTAAAAAAAATATACAACATTCTGGAGCGAATACTAATTCTATTGATTCGTTTGTAGTGTTGCATTAGTGTTTGGTGCTATAACAATGCTCTCTGGAATTGTTGGAGTACCTTTAGGATCGATATTAAGTACCAAACTACAACGCAAGTTTCCTCGGGCAGATCCTATCATTTGTGGCTTAGGACTTGTTATCTCTGCTATTTTTTTAGGCTTTGGAATGCTAACTGTGAGGGTTAATATATATTTAACTTTTTTCTTTTTGTTTCTGGGAGAGGTAGCTCTCAATTTAAATTGGTCGATTGTGGCTGATATTTTATTATATGTGGTCATTCCTACACGACGATCAACAGCTGAAGCTATTCAAATTTTAATTTCACACGCTTTTGGAGATGCAGGAAGTCCTTATTTTATCGGATTGGTAGGTTCAATTTTATACCTGTATTCATAATTACATCATTTTTTTTCAGATATCCGATAGCCTTAAAGGTCATTATGCTGATTCGGGATCATACTGTGATTCATTTCATATTGTGAGCGTGTCCAATTCTACTACAAATACACACCAATGCCAGGAAACAATTGAATACTTTTCTTTACAACATTCACTTCTTTCAAACTGCGTTGTGCAGGCAATAGGCGGAATTTTGTTTTTCGTGTGTGCCATCTATCTCCTGAGGGATCGACGTAATTGTCAGAGGATTATAGGTGAGAGAACTATTATTCAATTATAGAAGCATAGACTTATGTAAATCATTTTTAAATTATTTATTTCAAGATGGAGAATGTGAATCTTGGATGTCGGATGATAAAGAAAGTAATATAACTCAATCGAAATAACTTCATTCAGATCTCATCACTGTCTGGAAATGAGATATAGATTCTATTTCGTTCATTTACAGTATTATTTATCCAGCTTTTGGCACCGTGGCGGGTCAATTCATTTCAATTGTGATATCTAAATCCTCCTTTATTATTCAGAAACCAAATATTGTAATTATCCAAACCCCATGCTCATGTATCTCCACTGATCCCTTTTCTTCAATATTATTATTATGCATTGTTTTTCCATTTGAGATTTATATTTTTTATTTTTCAAGAAGAGTTGAATAGTTTTTAATTAGTATCATATTCTTAAGTGTAGTTAATATTGATATTTTTAAATGAAAGGGGAAAAAATATATTGAATTTTTTACAAATAATTATAAATTGTTACAAGTTTTCTTTCATTGTCAAAATGTGTCGTAGTCGAATTTTGTATAATTTTTACAATCAAGTCATTTCAATATTTAAAGATGTTCCAATATTGTTGTACCTAATAAAACAAGAACTATAATTAAATTATTATCAAATGCATATTATTCTGTCGTTCATTTCTAAATATACTTGTAAAACATTCTCATTTTATTGTTTTTTATCATGACAAATTCACGCTCAATTAGCCCATCAGGATATTTTCATTTAGAAGAATATTAGCAACATAGAGGCATAGTTTAGTGTTCCACTCAAGTAGATATTTGAATATATTGGAGGGAAACACAAACAATTTAAAAATCAGACTTATATGTACAGTATAAATACTGTAAATTGTACAAGCTGTAACTGGTATAATCAAATTGTGTAAGATAAAACTCAGGAGCATACCTTTTGAGTAAATAATTTAGGTATTTTTCATACAGATGATGATGTATTTAAATATTCCATGGTTGATCCATAAATTAATTATTTAATTTTTGACTTTAAAAAAATAAATATTTGACAAGACAATCTGTGGCATAAGAGAGCGTTTCCTGATATACCCAACTCAACAAAGAAAACCCATAAAAAAATTGGGGGAAAAGATGTACTTTTCAAAATAATCTCATTTCAGCTCGATACACCTTACAAAATTTTTTTATTTTTTTTGCAGTTAAACTTCGCTAAATACTTAAATTGGAACTTCTTCCTCTGACTGTTTTTGCTCGAGTGTGAACAAACGCGGCATCCACCTGGTACACAGCTTTCTCATGTCCAATTTTTCAAATAATAGCTAGGTCTCGCACTTTTTGCAATACGTTCAAAGTCTGCTAGCTCCTACACCTTAAGTAGACGATCCACCACTTCCGCTTTGTGGTCTTTGTTCGATCACTGCGATGCTCGTCTTCACAGTTCTTACGGCCTCATTAATTTCAGCTAGCCAAAATATTTGTTGTGTGAACGAAGGAGTAGCCTCAACCCGAGTAAAATCTAGTTAAACTTTTATATTGATCGGGCAGATGCCCTTCAAATAAGAGTATTGTATCATATAACGCTACCTAAAATAAACTAAAAAATGTGGCGCCTTCAAATTGATACTTTATAGATTATGTACTTTCTTACTCGCTGATTTTTTTAAGCAACTACTATCATTTCTTAGGCAGTTCGGATACTTTTGCCACCCCCCTCGTATTAGTAAGTTCTAATATCCACAGTTATTTTGGAAATTTAATAAAATAAAGTAAAGTTTGTCTGCCGAGTCCTTATTTTTAGTGTGCGCTTAATATCTTAGAACTGTGTGAATTCTTGATCTAAGAAATAAAACAATGAACCAACGAGCGTGTGTAACTAAAGTTAAAGGTTGTATGTCTATCGACACCTAATAACACTGAGCGGGTAATCCAGCTAGAATATAATAAATAATTAATTTTGATATGATCTAAATAAAATGAAACCATCAATTAATCATTAAATAGTCGGGAATTAAAAGGACTTAAGTTGTGATTAAATGAAGCCTAATGACACATATAAATTATAACTTGTATAGAACATATAATTCGGTTATGTAATATGATCCTTTATTTTAAAAGCTAAAATAAACAAACAATAGTAGTCTAAATAAATTTGTAAGTATTTGTAGGTTGACGTAGATCTCGCGATATAAACGCAGTATTAACTTTAATTTACTTATTATTTACTATTCTTGATATGAGATGTAATCTTGTATGTGATAACTATTTATAAATTAGAATCTTCTTCTAGACTCTAGAGACAAACAAATAATTAATTATTAGGCGTGAATTAACTCTCTCAAATACAGGTAAAAATATGTTTATTCTATTGTAAAATAATAAAATATTCGTTATTTTACTTTTTCTTATTGTTTACAATCATAAAAAAAATCATTAATGTTTTTCCTATGGAGTTTCCTAAAGGGAAAAATCCCTTAAATTCTAAAAAACAAGTTGTCAAAAGTTGTTATTTCGCTAGCAAATATAATTATAATTCATCTAGGTTCACTTTGTAAATAATATATTCCATACTGTTCATTTTAATCAGGGGTCGGGAACTGGCTGAGGGAGTTATGAACGCCATATATTTTAAAATGTAATCCTTAATTACCCCGCCCCCCTATTTAATTATAGATTTGTCTGTCTGCGGGTGAGATTCCCTCATAAAAAGAATCTCATCTGGCTCGCAAGCCATGGGTTCCCGACCCCTGTTTTAAAGGATACAATTATCTTCTTAACTGTGTTATACATTTAAAATGAATATTTTTTAACAATATCCATATTTGAAACCTTATCAAATATGATGTGTAAGCTTTTACAACATCATCAACTAATTAATCATACGTGGACTCCTAGCATAAAAAAAGTAAGGAAAGGAGGCATATTTGTTTAAAATGATTTTGTTATCGCCAGCAGTTTTGTTTTACAAAAGTAAGAAACATGTAAGAGACGTGTTATTACGGAATTATATCGATGTATTTAAGAGTCTCTTTAGATGAATTCATTATTTTTTGCAATGAAAGCAAATAATATTTGTGTGAAGTAGTTTGCATTAAATGCTGAGACTATATGAAGGGAGACTTCTTTTTGACTCATAAAACTTCAAAAAACGACTTTGAAGTCCATTAATCACCAGTCAGCAATGGAGGGGGGTGAGAGAGGCGAGGACTTGGAAAGATTTTTCATTCATAGTTATTTGGATGGATCTCTCCTACTAACAATTGGATATATGGATCTGCATCCATCCAGCCTTCCCTTGCATGGGGGTACTTGCCACTTGTAGGTATCCTTGATCCTTAAAAACAGCGCCAAAGCATCACATATATCCAAGGAACCCCTCTAATAAAAAAAAGTTCCAAGCCCTCAGATTGCGCGGGGTACTTGAGGGTACTCTTGGATCCTTAATAACCACCGCCAATGCATCACATATATCCAAAGAATCCCTTCAATACCAAAAAATAGTTTAAACCCCTAGGGTGAGGTGTGGAAGTCTTGGCAGTGTTAAAAGTGTCATTGACCGAATCAACAAGGTGCATGTCTCACATTCACTAAAGAAATTTAAAATCTATGTTAGTTCAATGTATACCTCTGTAATATTACTTCAGTAAGCACATATTGTTAACATTTCTTTAAAACCTCTTTGATAGCATATGGAATATAATCATTGTTCAATTTTTTGAATGATTAAAAGCGTGAGACCCTTTCGTGGAGCGAGAACAGTATCCTATATTTTTTTTAACCCATTATTCTCCATCTTCCTGCGCCACCACCCCTCCCTAATAACCAATTTGAAAACCCTTATCTTAAGCAACCTTAGTTTTCGGGTGTAAGGTAGCTGAGGCCCTATTTGTGTTTAATATTATTCGTTGAAATGAAAGAACCGAGACCGATAGAACCGCTGAACCTGACCCGGCAAAACCTTGGTTATTATTCATCATGAAGTTTGAACAAAATACGAGCAATTTTTTTTTTCCAGGGTAATCTTCCACGGGCAGTTTTCCTAGTACCGATATTTTTATTTTCGCATTCATGCTTATTATTTGATTTTCATTTAATAGTCTTAGGTTTCTAGTATAAATTCATTTCTATATTTATTAAAAACATGTACTTAATGTTAACATAATGATATACGTTCTCTTAATTAAAATAAATGACTTAATATATCCCACACTGCTTCTATATAACTACATAATACTAATCAGTCATCTTCTTTTTTCTCTCTTATACCTACTAAGGTATAGAATCAAAATAAGATGCAAGTCCCAGATTAAATGAAACTTAATAGTAATAAGTTAATCTCTTATTTGGATTGAGAGGTTTCGTATTTTTGTTTTAATCGAAGAATTGTCATAATCAATACAAAGAAATAGTTCTTCGATGGAATAAAAACAATTTTCTTTGGCTATCCAATTACACAGGGGAACACCAAATTTTCAACAATCAAATGAAGGCTAGAGTATAATTAATCATTGAGTGTAAAATCCGAAACTGATCTCAGTTTTTCTCTGGGTCGTCAGGTTTTATAAATATTGAGATCATAATAATTCAAGGCTATTATCGTTCAGAGACATTTTTCATCATTGAAACAATCACCAAGTTGAAGTAAGATGAATAAAACTGATACAAAAACCAGTTTTATGACGATAAAGTGTTTTTATTGATTCTGTATCCTCTTCTGAACTCGACACATTTTCATTTTTAGGCTGATAAATTATAAAAAACAACACTCTTCTTGAGACCATTCTAACTTATTCATCATTCATAGTGATAAGGAATATCATAGCTTATATTATAATAAAATATTCCATCTTTTATTTAAAAAATATGCATCTCCAAGGACTTTAGGTCGATTTGGTATTTTTTGCTTGATCCCATTTTTAAGGGGGATAAACCAGGAAAAAACTACATTACTTAATATTGTTTACGATTTCAATTAGTCCAACACGGAATTTTTTTTTCGGTTCGGTCTTAAGTGAGTTTTTCTAGACCGATTTTTCGGTTCATACCACGGTCTCAGACTGTGGACCGATTTTTTTCGGTCTCATATATTATGAGGTTTTTTTTTAATCTCAAAAGTACACGATAAGTTATTATAAAACAAATACTGTATACGTATAAGAGACGGCGGGATCAAAATTAATCCGAGCTATCTACGTTTAAACTTCGTATAACGTCATTGTACTTTAAAAAACATATGATGTGTTATAAACAATTTATGTATAAAACCGTCTAGACTGATTTTTTTGGTATCGAACTAGACCCAACAAATATTTTTGAATGTTATTATTAATATATTTAAATTTTATAATTGTAGCTTATGCATAATATTCATATTCTGATAATACCTAATATTTTACTTTATTTACATCCAGTCTTTTATTTTATTCAATTATAATTGTAGTGTGTGGAAGACTAATGACTTGACATTAAATAATTTAGGATACATATTTACATATTCAACAACGAATTGAACTGAAGTGAATTCTCGATGCTAGTGGAGCTAATATGTTGACATAATAATATAACTAATTGATGATTTGCATTCAAATATTGTAAAAATTATAATTATAACTTTACTTCTTTTCACAAAATTCTTGAATATCTTTAGGTAGAATAAATAAATTTTTTCATCTTTCAACCGACAAAAATTTAGAATCAACCTTCAAAGATACATGGTAATTATGCTCTTATTATATAAAGAAAAATTAATTATTAATAATCAGTGAAGAAATGAAATGGGACACATTCAATATTGTCTAATATAATACTAATATT
Source organism: Lepeophtheirus salmonis (assembly GCF_016086655.4). NCBI lineage: Eukaryota > Metazoa > Arthropoda > Copepoda > Siphonostomatoida > Caligidae > Lepeophtheirus > Lepeophtheirus salmonis. Next base: position 3,354,290 of record NC_052143.2, read on the forward strand.
ATTTATCACTTCGATCCTCTCTCTTAATTTTGTATTTAAGATTTATAAAATATAATATATCCTTTATATACATCCTTTTCCAAAGAGATTATTCCTAACTTTAACGGATAAAATGTTCGATCTAAACTTCATTTTTTGTAATTGACTTGTAGAAAAATGTTAAAGGGAATATCTGTAGCAATCTCAGGCTTAAACACTTACTTTACAAAAAAATTTAAAAAGAAAACTTTTTATTCCTGTTAAAAAAGGTTTTCTTCCAGGAGGAAATATTAATTGTAGCAGATGACTTCACAGTTTACATAGATTCTCCGGGACTATGACGATAAAATAAAAAGGTAGTAACATTGTACAAAGTCAATTAGGTTTTTGCCATTTGATTTTTATGTATAAAATACACTTCCACCTACACGAGGTTAAGTGATAAACCCTTTGTCCCCTCCAGATATTAGTAGAACTCATTGCCTAAGCTTCTCTCGTCCATAACATTCTTCAAAAATTGTCAGGGTTACCATGTTGATTTTCGGTTTAATTTTTTAACATACCAGCAGAAAGTATTATTTTTATCAATGGCTAGTGATGTTAATTTTGTGTATTTTTAGCTGACCCGCTTTTTTTAGAATTGGTAATCTATCGGGAATTTTCTTTTCCTCAGTTATTGTCATTATTATTTAACTCCTGAGTGGTGAACTTCTTTTTTACTACATTCTATTTTATTCAAAACCGGATAAAACATTCGTTTGTGCTCATCAAAGACAATGAGGAACCTTGAGGTAAAAAATGGATCTATCAAAAGAAAGAACTAAGCTTACCCATTACAAAAGGAAAAACGGTTTTTGCGTGTGCTCTTTTTTTTTTTTTGTTCATTATTTAATAGGTCGTGGGTGTGTTGACATCTCCTTCTAAAAGAAGAAATATCACCTATCTTGGTTTGAATTGATATATAAATAAATGATAAAGCAAATATAATAGATTGAAGAAAAAGTAATTTTGTATTTTTTGCTTTATTCCAATGCTTTACGTATAAGAAGTGTTCCAATCATCCGATTTAAGCCAAGTATGCCCCGTTTTGTTCAATATCTTGTTGCCACCGAGGATCCAAATTCATAATGCCCTTCTGTTTGATCCCCAGCTTCAAATAGTCAAGTTGTTCACAGTAGAGGGCAGAATTGAGCAGATTTATTTTTTGCTCGAACCTCTGTTGTGCAACACGAACCTAATGAGTATCACCTCCGTATACATCGCAAATTTTCTTGTTCGTTGTCGACGCTTTTTTCTAAGTAAAGTAAAATACAGCAAATTTCTTCCTTTGATACCTCCATACTCGACACATGATAATTCACGACTGAACCGGCCATGTGCAATACTGTCAAAAAAGCCTCTGTAGTATACAGGCATACCTTAAGTTTTTTAAAGTAATCTTTAAAATATTATTAAACTAGTAATTTAAATTGATGAATTTGCCCTTCAAAAATAAAGTGCCTTCTTTGGAGTGGGCTTCTAAAAGATTATGTGTTAAGTTTCATTCAATTACATAATATGAAATTAATTAATTCATAACGAGGATTAGGTATTAGTATGTTAGTTTCTACACAGAAAGGAGTATAAAACTTCATACAGACTGTATCGATTCCTCATATCCCCAATTCATGAGTTTAGAAGTATATAAAATAATTTAATATTTAGTAATTTTAAGTCATTACATTTAATTGAGGCGAGAGTTAGTAAAGTTGCGTGTATTTACACATGACTCCTATATTTGGCGCCGAAACGGAACCAATTGGAAACATCAGTCAGACTTGATCAATTTCCTACATCAGCAGAGTCAAATGTATTCACTCACGGTGTCGGGTTGGAACACAGATAAATATGTATCTATAATTTGGAGTCGCAAATTTTAAAATAGCTACAGATTCGGAGCCGGGATCTCTATATATTATAAATCGAATCAAAAATTCAAATGAGTTTACCAAGTGAAATTGATCAACAACAGGTTGGATGATTCGAGATTGTGCTCAAAAACTGCATTATCCTGCAGCTCATTGGCACTACATTGAATCTATAATAATAAATAATATTTATTTTAAGTAAAAAACTGTGAGATTTAGGTAGATATTTGTTTATATTCAGTTGATGAACTGAATTTCTGCTGTTTTACACAGAAGAAAAGAAGGCTGCCAATTCATCTGGCCGGACTAGTTCTTTATAAACAAACTATAAATAATGTAATATTTTCTTTGCTCGCCCGTAAATGAGACAGAGAGCTAGAGGGAGCTAAGTACGTACTAACTAAATAAATAAACTACTAAAGAACAGAGATTGACGTCCCAAAATAAAAAGGAAAAGAGAGGGAAAAACACGGGTGTTTGAACGCAAAACGATTATTTTCAGAGGGATAACTATTATCATTTATCAATATTAATGTAAAGAGAAAAATCCCATATGGACTCGACTTGTGAATCATTAGATGTGACAGAGGATCCCTTCAACTACGTTCCCTTAACCCTTAGCAAGAAATCCAAGCTGAAAGAGCGGAAGAAAGCGAAGAAGAAGAAATCCTCTAAAAAAAGGGCAAAAATCTCGGATGAAAACATCAACAAGAACAAGGGTAAATAAGAGCTTTGGAATCTTATTCTAATTTCCTGTTGATGGAGTCTTTATCTTTTACATCATGTAGATATTAATGGGCAAGGTGTGCCCTACAATGAGAATAAAGTGCGATGTCCTCAATGTGGAATGCCTTGGACATGTCTGAAACCTTACGAAAGAGTGGGCATGCACAATGGCTTTTGCTCTGTTCAACTCACGCGTCCTGAAGATCGAGAACTCATTCCGGAGTGTCCAGAGGGATCCAATTGTGTAAATACCATGGCATTACACTATGAGCTTAGAAGGTTAATTCACAATCATGTCAAAAGTTCCTTGTACAAATTAGGGTTTTATAGGATTCGGATCTCAATCTATAAATATTGAAGATAAGAAAATTTTAAAAGTGTTTAAGTTCCATGACTGCATTAATATATAAGTTTTTCATGAGTTTTGATTATTGTAATTCAAAGCAATAGTTCGATAAGTCGTAAAAATATCCTGAGTAATTCTAGTTAAGAAAGAGATAATCCATTCGATAGAAATCCCAAAGTGTATACTAACATATTTTATCATAAATTATTCAACCTTTTGTAATTGTTTAATTCATTCCAGACATGAACACATTATCTGGAAGGAATCTACTTTTCCTTCTTCTAAAAAAGTTGTATCCGACGAGGCTGAAGATGTATTCAATAATAACAGTATTTCTATGGATCAAATAGAACCGAGAGTTATTCAGGGAATTGAAAACTTTATTAGAGTAACATCTAGAAATCCTACTTCAATCAGGAGTTGTTCTAAAAGACTTAGTCCTCATGAAAGTCGACTCAATATTGGGTGTTCACCCACTGTTCCTAGCATGAAAGACAAGAAAATGAGAAAACTTTTATCTGAACATCACAAGCCTCTCTTAAATGATGTTGTTTTTTCTGTTGAAAATACAATGTGTGAGTCCATCGATAATCGACTCACTACTCATAAATTCCTTACTCCAACAAAAGCGGACTTGAGTTGGAAGGGTGCTTCAACTGTTTTTCTACCTCATGATTCTAAATCCATAAATATTGCTAGTTGCGGAACTTCTCACAATGCACTGTTTGAACATGAGTCAGAAGGGTCATCCTTAAGTGGAACAGAGGACACTGATTTTCGCTCGATTGAGTCTGATCCGGTTGTAAAGGATTTTATCAATAATGAAATCGAAAGATACAATATCCATAAATCTCCCCTTGTGCAAGTACATTCTACTCCTTTAAAGAACACTGCATTAAATGATTCGTCAATCAGCAATAAACTTGCTGCTCCCGAAGAAGATAATTCCAATGAAGCCAATAACTCTTTCTTAAATCAATCAATTTTTAAACAGTTCATTGATGAGGAAATTCAAAGAAATAAGAATAAGACCCTAAAAACAGTCCAAGAAGACTTGGTCAGTGACAGAGACAGTAATTCTGAAGGGATAACAGAAACACCGATGAAGAATAAGTCTGGAGTGAAAGTAAGTGCCATGTCGAATAAGAAAGACGGTGATATACGGCTATATGTGACGGTAACGGATCCTAAATTGAAGCTTCAGAAACTGGAAATGAACATTCCAAAATCGAGCTCTAATAAAGTGATAAATAAGGATTTTTTCGGTGGTATTTCTAAGCCAGTTGTTAAGGATCCACTAATAGAAATGGAAACTAAGAGATCCAGATTTAATCGTTGCCCCTTTTATAAACGTATAAGTGATACATCGTTTGTTGTTGATGCATTTAACTATGGTTATATTCCAGGGGTTTCGATCTATTTTTTATCTCATTTTCATCGAGATCATTATATTGGCCTTACAAGTTCGTTTTCCAAGCCAATTGTCTGTAGTTTGGTGACAGCTCGTCTTCTGCGCATGCAGTTTCATATTTCAGATTCTTATATTAGAGCATTTGAACTAAACATGGAAAGAACTGTCGATGGAAGTGGTGTCACTGTCACTTTATTAGAGGCAAATCATTGCCCTGGAGCTGTAATGTTTTTGTTCAAATTCGTTGATGGAAGTGCAACGTTACATACGGGCGACTTTCGGGCTATTCCAGCAATGGAAGAGTATCCTTCCTTTTGGGATTGTCAAATTAATAAACTTCACCTTGATACTACTTACTGTTCACCTGAGTATGATTTTCCTGCGCAGGATTTTGTCATTAAAAGAACTGTAACTATAGTAAAAGAAAGACTCAGGAGGGATCCCAATACTATTATCCTTGTTGGAACGTATACCATCGGGAAAGAAAGAATATTCATAGCCATAGCTGAAGCACTTGACAAGAAAATATTTCCAATGGTTGCTCATAAGGCTAGAATTTTGAGTGTTCTGGATATTAATGTTCTTGAACAAAGACTAGTACAAAATAGAAAAAAACCAGACAAATCGTTTCTTCATGTGGTATCTGTCAAGGATGCTCGCAATATTGAATTTCTAAGAAAGTATCGAAATAAATTTAAATGCACATCTCTACTCTCTATAGTTCCTACTGGATGGACTCGCGAATCCTCTTCATTTAAAGTGAACCAAAAGGATAAGGGCATTTATTTACTTGAGGTTCCCTATAGTGAACACTCGAGTTACTCTGAGCTTAAAAGATTTGTTCAGTATTTGAATGTTGATTCTGCTGCCTCTGTTATACCTACTGTGAACATCGGATCCTATACCTCAAGAAATCGTTTAAAAAAAAACTTTTCAGTCTTGGATTGAGAAAGAAGAAACTCCCTTTCGGAAAAATCCATTAATCTCTTGATAAATCAATAATGTTTTAAATTTTCCTACAAATTATGCTTGATTTACAAGTGCATCTATTAATTTATATATCTATATAGTAAATAATTAATCAATGTATCTTTATACGACTGATTGTTCACAGTTTGACTTTATGTAATTTGCATAGTAAATCACGTACTATGTTAAACCTTATTCATATTAATAAATGTTCTTTCATAAATTTAACGAGATTCATGATAGTGAATATTAACAATTATTTTTTCCTCATCAGGATCAATCATGAAAGGGGAAGATAATGTAAATATTCGCTTCGTCTTGCCACTGGGTAAAAATCAAACTACTTGCTCTGAGGATTTAGCCTATGCTTTTGATCAAACTCAGGATATGGGACTTGATCCCATTTGGATTCATCACGATGAAGTTCTTGATTTGAAATATTCAAAAATGGTAATCCTTGAGCTATCTATTGAGTCTTAAAACTAATTTATCTTACATTACTCTTTATTCATAGGACGTCTTTGTCATGGATCCCTTTGATGGCGAAGCCTTCGAATCGATAAAAAACAGTAAAGCTACAATTGTTGGTCCCCGTTGCCTTTTGGCATGTTTACAAAAAAAAGAGCCTGTGCCTGAGCTTCCCTATCCTATGTTTACTGCTGCTATGAAGGGCCTTATAGTTACGTCCACTGGCTTCGAAAAGGAAAAGAAGGCTGAAATACAAAAGCTAATTGAAAGTATGTCTGGTGTATACAGTAACACGTTCCACGATGGAGTGACTCATCTTATCGCTGCCGTGAGAGCTCTTTTATATTTTTAAGCCAGTATTAATAGCAATATAATTATAACAGGTTGTCCATAGTCCTAAATACTCAGTTGCCGTTGAGAAAGAAATTCCTATAATGACAGAGGAATGGGTGCGTAATGTTTGGAAAAAAAGTCAAAATGATAATGTGGCTGCTACAGATGGACAATTTTCTAGGTTTAAATGCCCTGCCCTTATGGGTTTAAACATAAGTGTGTCGCAGATGAATCCAAAGGACAAAGATTTACTCAAAAAGAGTATTGAGTCCCATGGAGGAATCTACTCTAAAGCATTAGATATAAACTCGACCAATGTCCTTATTGTACCCACTCCCGAAGGGGAAAAATTTTCTTATGCAACGAAATGGAAAATCCCAACTCTCAATTCTAATTGGGTCTTTGATTCAATTGAAAAGGGATATTGCCTTGAATCTGATGAATATAAAATTGAAAAAAGAAATTGTTCTACCCCAACTAAAGAAGATGTCTCTCGTCTTACTGAAGTATCATTATGTAGTACTATAATGGGTCCAGTAGGGGATGAAACAACGACCATTAAAGTAAATGAAACTGTAGAAAATTCAGGATCGATTTCTGTGATAGGAAAAAGTGGTATACGTAGTACAGAGAGCTGGTTTAAAAGTTTGGATATTGACCGTGTAATAAAAGCTGGGCCTTTTTTGGATGGATGTCGAATTTTTCTCCATGGGTTTGATGATGTTCAGAAAGAACATCTCAGAAGAGTAATTCAAATAGCTGGAGCAACAAAAATGTCTCAGCTTATCCCCTCAGTCACACATATGGTTGTAAAATCGTTCGCCAAAACAAAGCATCTAAAAGAGCTTAACTTAAATCCCTATCAGGTCACTATTCAGTGGATTGTTGAAAGTATGCACCTTGGTAGAATGGCTCCTGAAAGTGATTTTGCTGCACTAAAAATGCCTTGTCTACCTCCACTTTTTCCCAAAGATGAAAAAGTTTCGACACAAACTGAACAAATTACTCAACTTGGCAACGACATTCCTGGTCAATATGCTGCAAAACAAGATGATACCACCTTGGCTGACCCCCTTGCTCCGGCAGTGAATCAAACAACGACAAATGAGAGCGACCAGTCTCAATCAGCAAAATTCCTTACAAATAAAACGTTTTCTCTTGTCGGGTTAGATGAAGAAACAGAGCAGGAATTGAGTGAATGGGTGGATGAAGAAGGAGGAGAGATAGTATCTGCGGACTACCTGGGTATTTTGGATTACCTTGTCCTCCCTGTTTACGGCTGTAACATTCATAATTTTAAAGCAAAAAATGAAGTCAATCATTTGTGGCTTAGTGAATGCCTTGATAAAGGAGAGTTTTTGAATATTGAATATTTTTGTAAACCGTATTTGATCGATACTAATTTGAAGGTAAGATTTTATATAAATTTATAATGATGTATGATATGCCATACAAATAATTCATTTAGCCTTTGAAAGAAGTTGTAATTGGCATATCAGGATTTGCTTCTCAAGAAAGGCTTTTTTTTACGCTCTTTGGCTGAAGCTCTTGGTGCAATATCCCAAGAAACATTTGTCCGTAAAGAAAAAGAGGATACAAAAAAATCAACTCATCTTATCTGTTTTAGTCCAGATGGAAATAAATATGAGGCTGCCTTAAGATGGAAACTTCCAGTTGTTTCAAAAGACTGGGTAATGGCTTGCATGACTAAAATGGCTTGGATTTCAGAAAAACCTTTCCTACTAGGGAAATCTGATGTCTTTTCCCCTGACAAACCTCTTCCTGAGCATCTTGAAGAGTTATCTAACAATAAAAGTGTTTCTCCTTTAGGCAATGAAGAAGATTTAAATGAAATTAGCCATGATATTGAAAATAAAAACAATGAAAATTCAACTAGATATAATTTCAACACGCCTATCAACAGCAAAACCATAAAAAACTCCATGCTCGCTTTGGAAACTCCTGGGTTAGATATTGAAAAAAATGCGACCGAAGAAGATAGAATTGAGCCCATCTATAGGTAATATGTCTATCAAAACTATCATAAAGTGGTATATAAGAATAACGCACTCCAAAAAATCGGAATAAATATCTCAATTGTGTGACTTATTTTTCTAAAAAAATTTTATTTGTCGTGCTCTTCATCATAATTTTCTACACTAAACCAATTTAATTAAAATTACTTATTTGAGGGTAGAAATAAGTAGGTACAATTAAACACAGTTAATGTATTAACGCTTAATATATACAATAGTTTATAGTGGACATTGATGAAAGTCCTGAAGACATTATAAGACATTTTTTTATAGAGCAAAATTTAATATTTAAATTTTTGTCCATTCAATTATAATACTTCCGCACATCCATTTGGCATTTACTTATATACCTAAATAATTTCAGGAGGAATTTCATTCCAATACTTTTCCCAATTTTTCATTTGTTCTATCTGTTTCTATAAACAAAATCGATTAATCATGGAGAAGTGTAGGGATTATTCTTTGAGTCTTCTTATGCATACTATTTATGTCCTTATTCTGTTTCAGGTGAAAGGTGGTGCCCACCTCCAGATTCGCAACCCAGTCCAAGTCATTTACAACAGTCATATAACCACAAACAAAGCTTGGATGATGACAACTCAAATAAAATATCCGAAATGAAGACACCTGAAAAACCTTTTGGAGCATTTCTCGGTAATGAAGATCCTAGTCCTTACACAAGAAAATATTGGAAGAATCAATATGATATATTAATTTCAAATAGAACTAATGAAAGTGAGAGAATAAAATTGAGGAATGAATTCATTGAACTTGAAGCTTCTAGGTGTAAAAGAGTTCAGGAAAGAGAGTCAAGAAAGTTCAAATTGAAAAATGCAATGAATGAATTAATGGACCCTAAAAATCTTCGTATGCAACATGAAGCAACAATGGATTTTCTTGAAGCTAAAGGACTTACCGTATTGGAAAGGTCAGAAAAGTCATTCGATGATCTAATGGAAGACAAAATGAATAGACAGGGAATGTCTTGGAGATATCCTGGTAAAAGAGTCAAACTTATAAGGGATGGTAGTCCTGGAGATAATAACACTATTTACAAACTACCATTCGAAGGTGTTAAACTATATGTGACAAAAAAATGCTACGGACTTATTGATTGCATATCAAATGCTGTCAATAGACTCGGAGGATCTATTCTTGGTTGCTATGATGATGAGAATGTTACTCATGTTGTTTTCTCTTCAAATAAAGTTAATGATATTACCAAAGAGTTTCGACAGGCGAGATCTGATGGAAAGTATGTCGTTTCCCCAGATTGGGTTTTTGCGTGTGAAGAAGAAAAACGACTGCTGAATCCTTCTAAATATCCTCATACATTGAATGCAAGAAATTCAAATACTATAAATATGAGTGCAACTGTTGATAGTTTAACTACTCCCAAAGCTTGTAAAAATTTCAAAAAGCCAAAAGACGAAGAAAAATTAAAAGATTTGTTACAAGATATAACAAAAATGGATTTGAATACCTCTAAAACCAGTAGTTCAATTAAAAAAATACAAATGAATATGTCATCAACGGAGTGTACTACAGAAATATCTTCTCTTTGTGAAGCATCTAACCAAGATTCGATTGCAATTGATAACCAGACACTTGAACATCAGATACAGTGCGTAGATTCTATGAAGTCTAAAGAAAATATGATATTGTCTGAGAAGGAGAATGCTGATGATAATGCATCTTTAGCTAATAATGTAAGAAATTATGTAACTTATGAATGATATATTATTAGACGTAGTATATTTTCCTTTAAATTTTTTAGAGTGAATTTCAGTCCATGGATATACCTGAGAATATGACCGAAGAAGCACTTTTACAATGTGAAGAAGATGAAACCAATCAGAAATATCGTTTTATGATTGCAGGTTATCCTGACGATCTTAAGGCTGCATTTGGAGATCTGATCGACTCTCTAAATAATAGCAACATTTCTTTTTCAAATCTGAATTGTTGTGACCCAAAATCAACTCATATTATAGCTCCAAAATTATTTCGATCAGAAAAGATGTTATGTTCCATTGCATCTGGAAAAATGTTCCTTCATAGCTCATATTTTGATGAATGTATGTCGCACAAGAGTATCATTACTCCCTTAGACAAATATGAATGGGGACATCCAAATAATCCGTTTCTTTCTCAGTTAGAGGACGGGGGCTTTGAAAAATCACTGGCATCAGCTTCATACAGATGGCGACATAAAATTGGAAGTAAGCGAAAAGGAGCTTTTGAAGGGATTGTTGCCATAATTCATACGACTCCTAAGCGCAGAGAAGCTTTTCAAAGACTAATTGAGTTTGGTGGGGGTAAAGTCATAACTCCTAATCCTCCTTATTATGAACCAGAAGATGCAACTCATTGCTTTGCAGAACCTGTCAAAGTTCCAAAATATAAAATTGATTATGAGAGTCTCGCTACTCGTGGAATAGCCGTTGTAGAACCCATTTTCATCAACGAGTTTCTCATCAATGACCCCCCTCCTCCTGTTGAAACTTATTTGATTGATGAATTTAAAGCCTATTGGAAAAGGCGATAATATATTTACTGCTTGTATCCTTTTTAAGATCCTACAGTCGACGTTGTTGCCCTTCTTGCCCAAAAGAGAAAAATAAACACGAATGAATTTATGTATTTAAACATTGTAATTACTTATCTTAATGAAACTTATAAATTATGTTTGTGTTAGAAAATGGGTCTTAAAAATTCTCATTTTTCTTTGGAAGAAAAGAGCCTCCCAAATAGTCACCTTCAAATAAAAAAAATATCCACATATAATGTAATCAGTAGACTTAGGGAAACTCTAAAATTTTGAAAAATGAGCTCCCAAAAAAGAGTAATTTTTATTTAAAGAAAACTACATTTTTATAATGATAATTTAAAGCTGTTTTATGTTTATCATAATTTATTTAAAAAAAAACAACATTATATTGACTAATCAAGTTTTTAGAAAGATTTACTGCCTTTCATTTTTGCCTCTGATCAGTATTGGTAGTTTTAAACATACTAAAATATGTACGTCCACATTAGCAGTTAAAGCAAATTTGAAGTTGGTGAGATTTTCAAGAGTTTTGTTAGGTGGAGGCATCTTATCATGACCTCCACTGATGTACGTACGACATTTTGCATAAATGGAAGATCATGATTTTATAATTTAGCGCGAAATTATTTCTCCTTTGTTTCAAGATTTAAGTAGAATGATTTAACAGTCAATTTTGTGCAAAATTTCCACTTTCTCTAATTGGCTGTTGTCGGAATCTGGCTCCCTTATATATCCGATCATGCAATCACAATCCTGATTACATCATATATATATTTTTTACATACAAAAAGAGTTCCTAATAAAATAAGGTTTTTTTAAAGCTGTATCTCCCTCCGAAAAATAGCATCAAAGAATCATCAAAAGCTGCAAACTAGAATCCAAATTATCCCTATTTATTTTATACGTTTCATAAAATGATCAATTTTGACACAAAATTAAGCAAAAATAATAATTTCCTGCCAAATATGTCTAAGGGAGTAAAGTTTTAAGAGGGTTGAACGATCGTTCATAAAATCCAAGTCTAGTAATCAGGGACATCCACCACGTCGTTACCTTTATTGCATCAAGCAACCTTTCATACAAAAAGAAACGTAAAAAAGGCCGAATCATCTGGTAGTTAGCCAAATAAGTCAATCATACCAACTGCTATTTATTTCTTTTATATTAGTTAACTATCACTGTCATATTATTTCTTCATCATTTTTAAAATAAATTACATATTATTAAAATCTAAACAGTATTTTATTCGATACTGTGTTATAATATAGCTTAGTAATATTTTATTAAAAGAGTAGTTATCATAAGTTGTTATATTATTTCTATGAAGAAATAGCCAAAAAAATTTCTTCATAAACATACAAAAATCGCCAATATATGTATTATGTGAACGACGAGGGATCAACAAGAAATTGTATTCCTGTTCTATTGGAAACAGAACATATGTATAGAACAGTGCCGTATGTCAGGAAGATTTTTCGGTCCGCTTTACAAGGGTGAACGTGGATATTTAAACAGGGCAAATGCTACAGCATAGATTAAATCTTGCAAGAATATCGTCCAATGGACTGTCTGACCATTATTTTCTTCAGGCAAACATTGGGAAAAATAAAATGAAAAGGAAAAACTCTAGACGGAAAGTCAATGCCGACCTATTCATAAAGGAAGGAGTATAATGGAGTATAAAATGCACGGTGCAAGAATGAGAGAAAATTTTTGAACTATACAATTAAGTCAAACAATTTAAACCTCCTTAAATATTTTTAAAATAATAACGGATGAAGATGATGAACGAGATTATAATATACCATGAAACGGTTACATCGACAGAAAATAAATTATGTTCACAAGTCTTGATGTTCTTAACTCGCATGTATACGTGGTGATGTGTTTGAAAAAAATGAAGAAAAAAATGCATGTGTTCTTTATCATGATTAGAAGAAGAAGTTTTTCCTCTCTTTCCTTGACGCAAAGGTGTCAATCAAACTGTCCATGTCTTCATGTAGCACCTTGTCCACCATCACCCTGTCCATGTTCAAGGGGGTGAGGGAGGAGAGCCTCTCCTGGTCCATGGTGGTCCTCATGTGGTTCTTGAGCCTTCTGAGACAGGAGAATAACCGCTCCGCCTCACAGCTGCTGATGGGCATTGAGGCAAGGATAACGATCACCTTGTATAGCTCCGGCATCAGGCGGAACACTCCCGAGCTTATTAACTCCGCAGCAATTTGTGACGAAACCATGTTTTCTGTGTCAATATCTGCCTAGAGAAACATAAATTACATTATAATATTAACCTTGAATTGCTGGAAGATTGCATGGTCTGACTGAAGCTGCTCGAGTTCAAGTCTGTAGTGCTTGGCGACACGCTCAATGACACAGGTCTCCACTTCACTGTCATTGACGATTGCAATGAGATCCATTGTGATGTTTGTATCGTCGGTGGCAAATCTGCTCTCAAGCTCTAATACAATCTTATTGATTGCAACATCGAAATGGGGTTCACGGAAGTAGGATTCAGTTGTTCCTTTCCACTTTATTCTCCTTGAAATCTTCGCCTCCTTGAATTCCAAATCAATTGAGTCCTCCTGGTCAAATACTGATTTCATCTCAGACGACTTCAACTCAGCAAGTTTCTAGATTGATTCAAAGATTTTCTCATTCTTAAGATCTTCAAGAGTCCTAATCACTAGGTTGACGTGTTTCCGGGCCTTTGTTAGGTCAACCTTTCTGCCTTGAAGTTCATCTGACAAGCTATATGTGGGTCTGAGGAGTGTCTTCAACAGTTCAATGCCGAAAACAAGTTCGTGACTAAAGATGCATTTGAGCAGAGAAGTTGCTGTTGAACTCGACAATGTATCTTTATCTTTTCTCATTATTATGAGGGTCTTCATGATTCTGACCATCCCTAGAGATACAGCGTGTACCGCATCGTAGCGGAGACTCCAGCGGGTAGCAGACTGGTTCTTCAGGGTCATCACCTTGGCATGCTCCTCATCTTTACTTGTTATCTTCACCGACTTGTAGATTGCTGACCTCTTTGGTGACCCTTCAATGAAGTTGTCTAAAATTTGTACTGTCCCCATTGTATTTCTCAACAGGGTTATATTTGAGAGAAGATCCTTGACTACAAGATTGAGGACATGGGCGTAGCAGTGGATGTAGACACACAGTGGGGCTGCTTCCTTCCACCTGGTGGCAAGACCCTTCTTGATGCCGGATATGTTGGAGGCACCGTCCGTGGCCAGGGAGACAGTGCGGGCGGGGTTAAGGCCGAGATCCTTAACAGCCTTCTGAAGCTTCTCAAACAAATATTTGCCGTCAGTCTGAGTAACTTTTACAAACTTGAGGAAGGTCTCTTTCTTGATGCCTTCACTCGTCAGATATCCCAGTAACAGACTGAACTGCTCCGTGTTTGACATATCTGATGTCTCATCAACAATCACAGAGAACCAGTAGTCATCATCGCCGGCACAAGTCTTGACATCTTCAATCATATGTTCTGTCACTTTGGATGCTATAATCTCTATCAGCTCATTTTGGATGTCAGGTGAAGTCCATTTGGAAAAACCTGCCCCAGCTGAACTAAATTTTTTGACTTCGGCCTCCATTTCACCTTTGAGAATATGATTGTCGTGTGAACGCAGGGACAAAAGCTCCAAGAAGTTTCCTCGATTGTTTTCATTAGATTCCGTTAACTATTTTCTTGTTTCGGAATCGCCCCTAAAAGCCAATCCTTGCTTTGCGAGGAACCCAACAGTTTGGGAAAGATACCTCAAATAAGCTCGACACTTCACGACTTCCTCAGCATGTTGAGACTGAACATGGCCGAGAACCGAGGTATTCTTTCTCTTTGATGTGAGGAAATTGATCCACTTTTCCATCGACAGTTTGTGTTTTTTGTTGTTAGAATGAACTTTCAACGAGGAACTGTTTTTCGATATTTTGAACTCAAATTTCCCACGGTTGGAAATGGAAAATTTGGAACAGGCGAAACACTTGGCTGACTTTCCAAACTTGTCATATTCTAGCCACGGGAACTTACGGAACCAATCATATTGAAAGTCTCTGGAGTATTTGTCATCTATCTGAGGACTGTATGTTTGTAACTTGGGCTGTAGAGGATGATGTCTCTCGACTTTAGGCACAGTTTCCCACTCAGTCTCCACTCTGGTTCTGGTCTGGATGTCCTTCCGCTTTGGCTCCCGCCTGGTAAGTATCGGGTCACCCAGCTGGCTCGTGAAGACGACAGGGTACCCTGGGCCTCCGTCCACAAACTCCATCTCCTCAGTCTTGCTCTTCTCACCTCCCTGGACATTGTCGCTAGTCTCAGAGTCCTCTGCAGAGGGAATATTGTTATTGTTGACTACAGAGAGCTGCTCGGGAGAGAAGATTGGTCCGATATCGAGATTAGGAAGTCTTATTCCATGAGAAATCCGTCCGCTGGGGTAATTTGATGAGTCGCCATTATTTTCTGTGTCTGCAGTAATTTTCTCTTCAGCAGAAATGGACTTTTCAGATCTTGGTTCAGGCAGTAAGGCCTCAACTGGAGCAGGGTCATCGGGACAGGAGGAGGCAGTGACTGAGGATGAGGATGTAGCAGAGGAAGTTTTCTTAACAGCAAAGTTCAATGTTTTCTGCTTCTTATGATCAATTTTCACTTGATACTTGCAGCTGGGGTCATTCTTATGGAGTTTAACTTTGTGATCATTAAAGTTGTCCTTCTGTATTTCCTTCTGACAGATAGAACAAATCACCAACTCTCTGTTAAAATGCGTTTTCCGCTTCCCGTGATACATTTCTGATAATTAATAAATTACTGCAACAATCCACTCTAAAAAGTACATAACTATTATTTATGTCCCTTTTAAGCAGTAATAATTTAGTTTATCTTGTATTCAATGAAACAAATTCTCACGCTCTTAAATATTTCAAGAGTACTCCATACGAAAAATGTTGTGTGCGTCTTTTTTTTTTTTTTTTTTTTGGCTGTAAAGTACTTCACATTTGCAACCAGTAACGTTAAACGTAATATCTAACTCAAATATCCACTCAATGTGAAGTACTTTAAATCTATACGAAAAATGTTATGTGCGTCTTTGTTTTTTATTTTTGGCTGTAAAGTACTCTCGAAATAATTGCAGTAATTTATTAATTATCAGAAATGTATCACGGGAAGCGGAAAACGTGTTTTATATTCAAAGGTTCAATCATTTATATTTATAAAATGACAGACAATATTTGAAAGAGATATTACGGTAAATTACAGGATTTGAATTCAAATTTCTGGGATGAATTGAGATACCCGAGAGTGTTAACTGTAGTTTAAAACCTCCATTTTATCTATCTGACTTAATTTGGCCCCAATATTGTCTTAGAGATATAATTTATTAATTTACTAATTCTATAAATGTGCCGGTGAATTTTGGCTACTTTAAGTACAATTTGTGGTGCCTCCAAAGGATTAATCAGAATCACTTTTTCATTTAAATGAACTATAATTTGTTGGAAAATGTATTCCATGTTCAATTTTGAGAAAAATTATCTAGCTTCCTTTTGGGTGGACGTGCTACAAATATGTAATTTTATTATAATGACTCAGTACTATTATGAGTTTGTCATAAGTTACATATATATAATAGATTTTAATAATTAATTATGACTTAATTCATCTATATTTACATACCTATATGATTGGTGGACGGTTGAGTAAGGTTTTTTTTTTTTTTTGGTCCGCTGAAGCGGACAAAGCGCAATACTGACGTACGGCCCTGGTATAGAATAACTTATTACTTTGTCTATTTATGAAAAAGAATAAATTATAAAATAGCCATGACGTATCAAGGAATCAGCAGCTGAAAAAAAAAATACATAGGGTATTTTTGTGTTAGCAAGATAACACCGTGCCCCTGGATTATATTTTTGGGAGGGCTGTTTTTGAAAATAATTCAGAGTGAAGATTTTTCATCCGTGTGGTAATTTCAGAAAAATACCTTGTTTTTAGGGAAGAAATCCTTTCAAAAAAGATAAGCAAGAATCCTTCATATATAGGTAGATGTTAACTCACCCACGACTTATTAAATAATTAACAAAAGAGACGAAAGAACAAACAGATCATCTGTTTTTCCTTTTCTAATCGCTATGTTTAGTTTTTTCTTTACACAAATCCCTTTTTTAGTCATATTCAAAAGTTGTAACATCATTCTCCACACACTCCCTTCTTCTTTTCCTCTTCATTTAAGCATGGACGTCTCAGAGGTATGAGTAAATGAGTATCTGGAGTGGATCAAGGGACAATCACTTAACCTCATGTAGGGTGGAATTGTATTTTTTATGGGTAAAAATCTAATGACAAAATCTTATTGTCTTTGTACAATATTACAACCTTTTTATTTCAATAGAATCAGAAAATCTTTGTCAAGACACGTGCTATAATTAATATCTCTTTCACGAAGACACATTTTAAAACTGAAATAAAAATGTTTTTGATTAAAACACTTGCGTGGAGTAAAGGTGCGTTCATTGAAATGCTTACTCTCAATTTTGTACACATTTATTCTTCCTTTTTATTATTAATATCCTTGAATACATCTTTACTGCAATAGCTCCTTTTATTCTGTGGATCTTTTGACAAAACCTATCCTTTTCATAAATTCAAGTATTTTATTCTGATTTCAAAAAAGAAAATAAGAAAGAAGATATCCCACGTACTGATATGATCAATGAGATTAAAAAGTCTTAGATTTTATCCGTGTAATGCTCTACGAACACCACTAACAGAGGGAAGTTACGGACCGGAGTAAAGCTAATAAGAACACCTTTGGATTGGGGGTACAATCATACACTAAAACATATATTCTATAAGGGATTACACTTAAAAGGATGTACATACATATAACTATTAAAATATATCAACTCGTAAAACAAAAGGTACATTACTATCTATTTAAAACAAATCCCTACGTCATGATCTAAAAGTAAATAAAAGACAATACATAACAGTCCGATAGATTTCGAGAAAGCTTTTGACAGTCTCCTACAGGTTCATTCTGTAGCAATTGTTCAAAGTATCTCTTCCACAACAGTTTCTAAGAACAATAGCCACTTTTCCCTGGAGTGTTCCTAGTATAGTACAAATAGGAGGACATATGTCCAGTTTCCATAGCACAAGGAGGTGTCGACAATGAGATAGTTTATGCCCATCTTTGCTTATATCGTTGATTGATGTCTTCACCGAGAAAAAATGAAAAATAGAAAAATTAAGGGCTTCCAATATGGTGATAAAGTTAATAAATCACTCTGGTTTGCAGATGACCTCACAACCGTCATGGAGGACTCCGGGGAGACCTCAACAAAATCTGTCAAATAAGTATTTCTCCCACTGGAGAGGTTTAATAAGAACTCTGGATACAAAGTTATTTTGGAAAAAAAGTGGTTCTCACGTCCAAAGAGTTAACTCTTAAAACAAAGATAAGATAAATAAAAGGCACATATAATAGAAGAGTAGTTTTATATTAAAGGGTGAAGCAGGTTGAGTGCGTAGTCACAATAGTCCCCCCCCCACCCAATCTAAGAATTAAAGAGGTTTGAGCTGGTTGATATGGCGGGTGGAATTGTCCTCACAAATCCTGATACTCCATAAAGCGTTACCAATTCCTACGATGGTTTCACCAGCTATTCATTTAGGTCTTCCTCTACTATCATAGGTTCTACACCAGAAATTCATATTTGGACGAAATTTTGCAGTACAGTCTTCAGAAATGGACGTTAGTTGGATCATAGCATTTATTCGTGTGCCAATAGGACGACCAAAAAGAAGTGGACCAGGAGATTTCTCCCCTGCTAGAGGAGTCGAACGATATGAAAATAGGAGCTCGTCTAGGGATATGTCTTGATTTTTCCTTACTAACTCCTTCATAATTCGAAAAGCCCTTACTGCTAAACCATTGGATTGATGATGATATCGAGGCGATAAACTATGTTAAATCTCCCATTCGGTTAACTTTGCACAGAAGGCTTCGTTGGCAAATTGAGGCCTATTATCATTATTTTCAAGGGAAACCCGAATCTTGAAAACCATATAAACACTTTCAAAGTCGTTGTCGATTTCATGAACGCTGCTTCCATCCATTTAGAAACTGCACAAATAAGAACTAAAATTTCCAATCCACTAATTTTAGTGTAGTCAATGTGAAGTCGTTCCCACTCAGCTACAAGTGGAAATTGGATGAATTCAGATGGCGGAGACTGTGAGTTCTTCTGACAGGTTCGACAAGCAGCTACAAGTTCTTCAATCTCTAGATCAATATCGGGCCGCCACGCTAAGCTTCGAGCTATTGACTTCATTTTTCTATACCCCGATGAGACAGATGAAGTTCTTCCAAAAATTTCTTCCTCAGAGTAGTAGGTACGACCAATCTTATTCCCCAAAAGAGGCGTCCATTTCTCATAGATAAAAAGTTCCACTTTCTGAGAAAAACAATCTCAGTAACCTTCGACCAGTCACCTGATATGGCTGCTTCAATGGCTAAAGAGAGAGAATCATCCTTCGGTGTGACATTAAGAAGCTCATCTTCCTTTACACTTGATACATCGATAACCATACACATGAACATATCTGCGGAATCATTCTCCCGAATAGGGTCATCTAGAGGACCAAGGGAGAGAGAATTGGGATGAGAGATATTTGAGCCTTTAACATGTTCGATGGGGTAATTAAACATTAACAATCTAATGGCCTCTCTTGAAATTTGTGCAGAAATCACAGCAGGTAGCTCTTTATTCGGGTTGAAGATGTATTTTAGAGGTTGGTGATAAAATGCCTTCCCATGAAGTAGTGTTCAAATTTGTTTAATCCCTATACAATCCCTGTGGCCTCCTTGTCGATTTGAGAGTAATTTCGTTCAGCTTGAGACAGCTTTCATAACGCAAATGCCACGGGACACTCACCTTCTTCACCAACTTGGGATAGAATGGTACCCCAGCCCAACGGTGACGCATCTGTAGCCAATATCAAGGGAACATTTGGATCATAAAACATTAAACATGGGGAATGAGAAATGTTATTCTTTATTTTTTGCAATCCTCTTCCTTTTTAGATCATGATAATTTCACTGAAGCTTTCGTTAGCTCAGGAAGAGGAGCAGCAGTAGAAGAAATATTTTAATAAATTGACCATAATATTGGACAAATCCTAGATAGGACTTAACTTCAGGAGCTTACTTTGTAGTAGGAAAGTCAACGGCAGGACGTATTAAATCAGGATCTAATGATCTACCTTAAGAAGTAACCTCGTATCCTAAGTAGTTAAGTCCACACTGAAGGATAATACACTTGCTCTGCTTCAAGTGAGCACCTACGCTGAAAAGACGCCTAAATACACGCCTTAGAAGTGACCTGTGTTCTGCCTCTGTTTCATTGTAAATAAGCAAGTCATCAATATATACCTTCACTCCCAGTATGCCTTCAAGAAGTTTCTCTTGAACGCATTGGACGATAGCCGGCGCAGAAGCATATAGGTTGAGTGTAATCTGCACAAATTCTTACTTTATCATCCGGCCTTACTACGGTGGCAATAAGTGAGGCCCATTCTGAGTTATCAACTTTGTCTAAAGTGGCCACGGCTTATCATTTCAGATAATTCATTTACAACTTTCTCTCGATGAGCCAGAGGTACTGGTCGTGACCTGATGTACCTAGACCTAGCATCGTCTTTGATATGGACTATAGCTTAAGCATAAAAACAGAGTCCTCAAAAAGAGTAGGAAACTCAGTCATTAAAGAACTTGTCTAAGTTTCTCGTAAAATTGTGGACTTGCAATGAAAACGAGAACTACCATGATTAATAGATAGTAACCCGAGGTTGATGCAAGATTTAAAACCTGGAATTTGGTTGTCGAACGTCTGTTACTAAAAATTGAAACTTGTCTTTAGAAGATCCATTATACTTAACAGGAAGGGTTACCGATCCTTTCGCAGGGACTACTCTGCCTCCAAGAACTTTAAAAGATCCAGCATTCCTACAATCCACAGACTTGCGTACCAAAAAATTTCGAAGAATGTTCACATTGGCACCCAGATCAAGTAAAAACTTGATCCTCCTTCAATTGACACTGAGTTTAGCAAATGCCCGTGCATCCCTCGTACTTGTTATTGCTGTAGAGAAATTACCCTGAATTGTATTACTGACGTAGGATTTACAAAACTGAGTAAAGTGATTCATACGATTACATTTCATCTTTTACCATACGCTTTACATTTGGGTTTTTTTAAAGAAATACATGAACATTACCACAAAATATGCATTTCCCTTCTTTAGAGTAGACTTTTGCATATTCAAAGTTTATATCTTTCCAATAACTTTTCACTTTGGCCTCGATATACTTGTAGGTCCCATGTATTCTGATGAGAAAATAGTTTAACTTTTCACCATTTCTCTCGAGTGATCTTCAGGGGACTCCATGGCTCTACCTGTCTGAACCACATCATCTAATTTGAAAAACTTTCTTTTAAACACAACTTGTCTTAATTTACTAGAGCAGGTGTTTCTTAAAATTGCGCCCACAATTGCTTCGTCCTCATAGGACTCTTTACACCCCCCACAATGAAATTTTCCAAACCGAATCTGTGCCCTTAATCGGGTCATGAAATCATGAATGGGCTCAACCTGCATTTGATTGAGTTCTGACAAGCGAGATATCTCAAGGAGTAACGAGTCTGATGATGAGAAAGCCTCAGTCATTACTCTACAAAGTGCTGTGTAAGCATTCTCTTCTGAAGTAGTGGTTACAGTTAGGGGTTTCCTCCATTGTTGAACATCGGAGCCGGTGTAGTGTAGTAAATATGGAAAAGAGCTCATTTATTCTTTCAAAATGTTTATTGTATCTCGTGTTATGTAGGATTAAACCTCGATGGAGGTATCTCCTCCATCACAAAAGAAAGATATTTTTGAGAATTTTGCTTCTCTTGTGAAGGAGAAAAGGGTGGTTGAAAAATGCTGGGCCCTGTGTATAACTTATATTACTTTTCCAAACAAAATGTATTTATATTTCTCCAGAGGCTGAAAGACAGCTGGAGAGGTGGTCTCTTTAAAGGAAAACTGTATCAAAGCTCCAATTTTAGATCTTTTGACCCCGTCTTAGAGATAAGAACTGATACGTCTCTTCGAGGTTAAGGTATTTATTTTTGCGATGGAAGAGCTTTCTAGAGGCTCTGGAAGGAAGAATTGGATCAGCATATAAGTCAGTTAGAGCTCTGGGCAGTTTACCAAAGTTTAGAATTTAAGGAAACAAGTTCTAGTGTATGTATTGTTTTTCATCAATAATACTACAGCTCTTTTTTTACTTAAAGAAGATTGGTGGGACCTGGAGTAAGATATTATCCGATGTGGCATTCAGAATATGAAGGAAACTGGAGGGGAGATAAATTTGGTCACTTTTTTGTTGGATTCCAACGAAAGAAAACGTGGAGGCAGATTTTCTGTCTCGAGAAGCGCTTTGAACATGGGACTTTCTGCTGTTGACCCAGAGTCTATGATACACATAAAGTCTTTCTCCTCTGGAGGTAACTGATTGCATAGAGACTTAAAATAAAAAGAGATAAAAAGCCTCAGTTACCTAAATCTGGGAATACTTTACTACATGGAATCCACTCCTATTTCATACATTGCCCAACTTAAGGGATTAAAATATTCCTTTACTTTTCTTCATTCAATCTTTCAAGTCTTTTCATTTTTTTGAGGACTAACAAAAAACAAAACAAAAACAACAAAACCTATTCACAATATTAAAGAAGACTACTATCGGAAATCTTAAAATCGACTTAATACCGTATATTATTGAAAACCGAATTTTTCGGTGTGTTGAAAAATATCAGTTTATAGTGAAAGACTATGAGATATATTATATTTTTATAATAAACACCAGGTTGTGCGGTGTCACGTGAACATGAGTCTATTAAAGTACGAATAAAGGCAAAGGAGGGGTTTAGTTCAATTTTTCTCTTTTGAAGTGTTGTTCACCTTATTGTTCGTAATCTATTTAGTCTCAAAGTTTGGTGAATTTGTCAAGTGATGCTTACGTGTTGTCGCCCACCCTGTCGAGCCGGTTATCCTGTTTTAAAAATAGTGAAGAACGATGTTCCTTCGGCTTTCCAACCGAAATTATCCCTCCATATATTTCCAAAGGACAAGGAGTTGAAAAAGAAATGGCTTCGAGTTATACCAAGAGTGGATTTTGTTCCCTCGAATCATTCTCGCGTCTGTACCAGACATTTCCGCGAGTCATGCTTCAGTAAGGAGCGAAAAAACTCCAACTCTACAAGAGCTAAAAAATCAACATATTTTAAAATTCCAAGGCTCAAACTAGATCCAGTCCGGAGTGATAATTTTGCCTTCTATCAAATATTTAAAGAAATTTTCTAGTGCCTTCAATATTAATGGTGGAGTTAACGTTTCGACTAATGAATACCTACAGAGAAGAATAACAACTTTGCTACCTAAAGATAATTATCGTGTCTATAATCATAGATGAAGTTTATTCTACTCAGAGGGTAGAATTTGTTGGAGGAAAAATTTATGGCTGTCAAAATAGTGTATCATTTTCAAAAACATTATTATGCTTCATGATCAAGAGTATTCTTGGTCGATATAGTGATATGGTCGCCATGATCCCTATCCCCAAAATCTGCTCCACAATTATTAAGAACTGTTTCATGGAAGTTTTAAAACTTGTTACAAAAATTGTGAAACGGTCGCTGTCATTGTGGACCCTAATTCAGCAAACAGAAAATTTTACTATAAGGATCTTGGAAAAGACACTTCATCTTCCTTCATCTGGAATCCATGCACGGCAGCTGAACAAAAAATATTTCTGCTCTTCGATCCAGTTCACATTTTCAAAAACTTTTAAAATAATTTTGTTAACAATAAAGCATTATCATGTCCATCCCATGACGACGAGGGGTTTGTCATCTACGGAGACTTTAATAATGTCAAGAAAATGTATGAATTGGAGTCTGACATTGGCTTAAAAGATACGCAACAACTATGTCATAAAGTTATTGCTCTACAACCCATTGAAAAATGTAATGTAAATTTTTGTGTCAGATTTTTTCACGAATTAACAATTAATGCCCTGGAATATTACGCAAAGCAGGAAAAAGAATATCAGCCCTTGAGAGAAATTGCAAAAGTCTTGAAGATATTAAAAAGGTTCTGGGATTGTGTAGATGTTTGTTCGACTTCTTTTCTTGTATCCAAAAAGGATTCTTCTATAAATCCCATTTCAGTAAATGACAGAGAGCAAACAGGCTTTTTAATTTCATTTGCGGATGGCTTACGAAATTGAAAATTTATTGCAAGGCTTAAGGTTTCAAGGGATTGAGCCCGAAAACCTTTTATGCAGCTCATAAAACATCATTGGGGCTGGCTGAATACCTTTTGAATGCAGGAAAGGGAGAATTTATTCTACTTCCAAAATTCAATTCTGATCCTTTAGAGCGTCGATTTGGGTCGGCACCTTGGAGGTGGCAATTACCATCTTAGCTGCCGACAGTTCCTGGAAGCTGAAAAAAAGATTCGTCTGTCTCTGCTTCTTTTGTTGGTAATTACATCTATATCCCGGATGAAGGAAATTTTCTCGTCAGAAACTAATGAAAAAATTGAGGAAATTGATCACGATGTTAAAATAATTTTAACTTCAATTCGTCAGAAATTTGTATCTTCGCCGTGAAACATCGAGTTTGAAAAATCCGATTCCGATGCAGAAAAGCCAAGTGATATTATGTATATATTATGTGCACATATTTATCAATCACTAGATTACAGCTTTAATAATGAATAAATATTTAGTTCTTTAATTGGTATGTCTCATCCTAGATCAGTTTTTGTGAGGGCTGAAAAAGAACTATTGCTTTCTCCTGACTTTACTTGGTTCTGTGAGTCATGTGACCAAGGCCATTCTTTGAGTTCACATTTTATTTTTATATGTACCATTTTTTTAAATATGTCTTTCAAAAACTTTGCTTCTGATTCCAATAGTAAAATTCATTCAAACAGAAAAAGAAATAATTTATCTAAAATATGTAGTACTTCAAAAAAGTTTAAAAATCTAAATTCTAACTAATAATTTTATTATTGATATTAAATAAATTATTTTGAAAATTTATGTAAGTTATATTGTATTTCATTAAACAGAGCCAAGAACCAAAATGAAATAATGGTCAGATTCTTCTTTTGTTTAATTCCCTTTTTCTCAATTTTCTTCATTTAGTATGTCAAAAAAAGGGAAGGAAAAAAATAGGAGCGGATTCTATGTCTAAATATAAGGCTACTTGGGATATCGGATCCTTATCAAGTATTTAGTATGTAAAAGTCTACCATCTGATTTCTCTGACTTGGAACTAGCTACAAATACTCTAGCTTTAGTTGTCCTAGTGACTCTATGCTGCCTCAGTTCTATTAAGTTGATGGGAATAAATGTTAAAGAAAGTGAGAATTCCACAACGAGACATTTAAGAGGTTGGATTACAATATTGCTTTTCAATGAACCTGAGTTGCACCCAGTACGCCATATGCTTGGTTGGAAAGTAAGGGTAGTAAATCTACGGAGTGATACTGAACATTTGTTTCCCACTCTAAAAGGTCCTGTCAAAGAAGCGAAAACGCAATCTCTAAGCACGTGGATAAAAGTGCTTATGACAGACGCAGGGATAAATGCATAAATTTTTAAGCCTCATAATACAAGGTCCCTGTTGTCGTTTTGAGACGAGGTAACGGTTATTCTTTGAATGAAATAATTGATTCTGGGTTCTGGTCTAAAGATTATTGTGCTTTAAAACGTTTTATAATTTACCTTTATTATCTGACACATAGGAAGAAAATAGTACAACCTAGTTCGAGGTACATCCCAAATATAATGTTTAGTAAGATTTTTAATATATGTTTATTTTTCGTTATACATATTATTTTAAAAAGTTTTTTCTATTATATAGTTTAAGAAATACATTTATCTTATAAATTTAAAAAAAAGGAAAATGAGATATTTTTTATATTTTGATAGAATTAAACCAATTTGAAGGAAACTATTGTATATCCACAAAACGACGTGAAATGTAAGAAATTGATTAAGTTTAATTGTATTAATTTCATATTTTACGAGCGAGTAGATATACAATTGGGTCCAACCCGCCGTCCTTTTATTCTCATGATCAAGAATCATCAGGAGGATGAGGAATAGTGATATGGAGGATGTGGGGCCGGTTTTTCTTTTGTTTCTTTGGGTGTCAAAGTGGGAAAAGAAGTATCGTTCTCGAAAGTACGCGGATTAAGGAAACAAACAACACACCCAATTGTATATAGGAAGGAACACGCCACGAAGAATTACTAACCTAAACTGAATGTATTTCAACAAAGTTCTCATATACCATATATAAGGGATCTCAACCTTTCTTATCTTAAAAGTCCTATAATACTTCTCCAAGAGTCTGCGTCAATTACGATCCATTAATTTCTTTATAAAAATGAGTTACATGCGAATACATTAATAAAGTAATTCGAAATATGGATTAAATGAAAGTATACAATTTTAAATTCAGGATTTTTATCACTGAGAGGTGTCTTTGTATGTAGGAAGGATATCCCTAACTCCGAATGCCTGTTTCAAGCTGTAGATTGACACAAAGTCGGTTCAATTTCCCATGTTCAGACTAAAAGTTCTGTCCGACTCAGACAGGACTTTAAAAGGGCGCAAATATTTAGGAGCCAGGGATTGTTTAATCGGCTTATTTCCTACCAAAACATAATCTGACTTCTTAAGAGCTTTCAATGCGGCCCTCACTATTGCTGGGGGCTCGGGGATAACTCTTGGTGGAGCATGCTTCATCTCCTTGAAGCTCTGAAACAAGCTCTTATCGTTGGGAGCACCAGTGCATTAGGCCAACGATAACGGTAACCTCAGAGCAAAACCTAAGACGTAGTGCATTGGAGAAAATATTGCTCCTGGAATGACAGGACGAAGGCCCAACATAACGAATGGAAAAGCATCTACCCAAGATTCACCTTCCTGGTTCATTCTTGAAGCCACAAAATTGACTTGTCGGACTTGTGAAGGATCTTCTAGTGAAACTCTGCTATGGATGCAAAGTATTTGAATTGCCTCGAAGTCCAGGATGGATTACGAGACTCCAACTCTAGAGCCGAAGCCAGTGGCTTGTGATCAGTAAATATTGTGAATGTAACCCTTTTTATGGACCAACAGTAAAGGGATACCATTTCCTTAACAGTGAGGAGTTCCCTGTCGAATGCAGAATAATTCTGTTGTGCTGGGGCGAGGGGTTTGGATCAAAAGGTTTAAGGAGCCCATGAACCACGAACCCACTGCTCGAGCGTTGCACCCATAAAGAGCTGGAATGACTGTACCTATAAAATTTTGAAAAATGAGCTCCCAAAAAAGAGCAATTTTTATTTAAAGAAAACTACCTGTTTATAATGATAATTTAAAGCTGTTTTATGTTTATCAAAATTTATTAAAAAAAACAGCAACATTATATTGACTAATCAAGTTTTTAGACAGATTTAATGCCTTTCATTTTTGCCTCTGATCAGTGTTGGTAGTTTTAAACATACCAAAATACGTCCACATTATCAGTTAAAGCAAATTTGAAGTTGGTGAGATCTTCAATAGTTTTGTTAGGTGGAGGCATCTTATCATGACCTCCACTGATGCACGTACGACATTTTGCATAAATGGAAGATCATGATTTTGTAATTTAGCGCGAAAGTATTTCTCCTTTGTTCCAAGATTTATGTAAAATGATTTAACAGTCAATTTTGTGCAAAATTTCCACTTTCTCTAATTGGCTGTTGTCGGAATCTGGCTCCCTTATATATCCGATCATGCAATCATAATCCTGATTGCATCATATACATATTTTTTACTTACAAAATGAGTTCCTAATAAAATAAGGTTTTTTAAAGCTGTATCTCCCTCCAAAAAATAGCATCAAAGAATCATCAAAAGCTGCAAACTAGAATCCAAATTATCCTTATTTATTTTATACCGTTTGATAAAATGATCAATTTTCACACAAAATTAAGCTAAAATAATAATTTCCTGCCAAATATGTCTAAGGGAGTAAAGTTTTATGAGGTTTGAACGATAGTTCATAAAATCCAAGTCTAGTAATCAGGGACATACCCCACGTCGTTATCTTTATTGTATCAAGCATCTTTTCATCCAAAAATAAATATAAAAAAGGCCGAATCATCTGGTAGTTAGCCAAATAAGTCAATCATACCAACCGCTATTTATTTCTTTTATATTAGTTAACTATCACTGTCATATTATTTCTTCATCATTTTTAAATATTATTAAAATCTAAACAGTATTTTATTCGATACTGTGTTATAATATAGCTTAGTAATATTTTATTAAAAGAGTAGTTATGATATGTTGTTATATTATTTCTATGAAGAAATAGCCAAAATTTCTTCATAGAAATAAAAAAATCGCCAATATATGTATTATGTGAACGACGAGGGATCAACAAGAAATTGTATTCTTGTTCTTTTGGAAACGGAACATATTTATAGAAATACTTATTACTTTGTCTATTTATGAAAAAGAATAAATTATGAAATAGCCATGACGTATCAAGGGAGAAGAGGGAATCGTCAGCTAAAAAAAAAAATACATAGGATATTTTTGTGTTAGCAAGATAACACCGTACCCCTGGATTATATTTTGGGAGGGCTGTTTTTGAAAATAATTCAGAGTGAAGATTTTTCATCCGTGTCTTAATTTCAGCAAATTACCTTTTTTTAGGGAAGAAATCCTTTCAAAAAAGATAGGAAAGAGTTCTTCTTTTATAGGTAGATGTTAACTCACCCACGACTTATTAAATAATTAACAAAAGAGACGAAAGAACAAACGAATCATCGGTTCACAAAAGAAAATTAGAAAGAAGATATCCCACTATCCCACGTACTGATATGCTCAATGAGATTAAAAAGTCTTAGATTTTGTCCGATAGATTTCGAGAAAGCTTTTGACAGTCTCCCACAGGTTCATTCTGCAGCAATTGTTCGAAGGATCTCTTCCACAACAGTTTGTAAGAACAATAGCCACTTTTCTCTGGAGTGTTCCTTGTATAGTACAAATAGGAGGACATATGCCCAGTTTCCATAGCACAAGGAGGTGTCGACAATGTTTATCCCCATCTTTGTTTATGTTGTTGATTGATGTCTTCACCGAAAAATAATGAAAAATAGAAAAATTAAGGGCTTTCAATATGGTGATAAAGTTTATAAATCACTGTGGTATGCAGATGACCTCACAACCGTCATGGAGGACTCCGGAGAGACCTCAACAAGTTCTGCCAAATAAGTATTTCTCCCACTGGAGAGGATTAATAAGAACTCTTGAATTGTCTCGAAGTCCAGGATGGATTACGATACTCCAACTCTAGAGCCGATACCAGTGGCTTGTAATCAGTAAATATTGTGAATGTAACTCTTTTTATGGACCAACAGTAAAGGGATACCATTTCCTTAACAGTCAGGAGTTCCCTGTCGAACGTAGAATAATTCTGTTGTGCTGGGGTGAGGGGTTTGGACCAAAAGGTTTAAGGAGCCCATGAACCACGAACCCACTGCTCGAGCGTTGCACCTATACTTTTCAACAAGGCGTCGGTTGTAAGCGATAGAGGCGTACTATCGACACAAAAAGCTATCAAGTTCCGCTCCAATAAAATTTTTCATGCTTGACCAACAACGGATGCAGTTCGCCTGTGTATTGTACGATATTGGAAACAAATATGGAATAGATTGCACCATACTGAGAAGAGCGTTGAGTTTTTTCCAAAACTTAGGAGGAGGAAGATCCCTTATTGTTTTTACACGATCATTTAAAGCGGAATTACTCTTGATGACACTCTATTTCCAAGAAAATTCAATGGGCGTTTCCCAATTCACAGAGTAAGTCCATAAAGTACTGGAATGACTGTACCTCTTTGTTCAATTCAAATGGCATCCATTAGTACTCAAATGACAATTGCTCAGAAAAGAAAATTTATTCTTCAGATTACCAATTCCCAAAAACGGGACAACTAAAAAAATCACTGCATTTACATCACTGGTGTTGGAGGATTCAAGTCTAGAAGACTAGCACGGTGTTACAAAGAGGTAAGTACTAAAAAAAAGTTATACTTTATATTAGGGGTAGGCAACCTTTGAGAAATGGTATGCCAACTTCAACATTTCTAATCAATGAGTGTGCCACTATCAAAAAAATGTTAAAAAACGCAGACAAACCACAGGAATATGTTTTAATTTGGAATTTTATTTTGCATGGAAAATGTTCCTAACAAATATAAATAATAAAATTATTTTTGTATTACTACTTATATCTTAATCATATGTTACTAACAACACACTATAATTTTTATTGTTGTTATATTGTTGGCCTAGGCATACATACCATAATGCCTGCAGCCACAGCATTTTATGTGAGCAAGCAGCAACTTAACAGTGTAAGCTGAGGCTATATGTCACAATTCATCTGTCCTACAAGTCAGTAGGATCCCTGCCCTTGCCTTTCTTGGTTGAGCTTTCTTATCTTGGGTTCATTGTTTGTCACTTTCAATTGTAAACATGACTCGGAATTGTATGCTGTCAAATAGCTGCGGATAGGGCTGAACAAACTTTTCATGTGCGAAAACACTTGTTCACACAAGGAAGTTGAGACGAAAAATGGAAGAGGACCGCCAATGAAATATTATTTGGACATCCGAACTTAGCTGGAGCAGACACAAAGCATTGCAAAAAGCAGGCTCCGTGCTGTTGTACAAGGATTGATTCCAATAGCTTTAATACAGTGTATCGGGTTTTGTCTCGAAGTGCCTCTTAATGCTGGAATTTCGGGACACAACATTGTCATAGGAGAGTGTGCACGAATTTCGACGTATATAAAACCATATTCTTCTGTCCAGGAGGGATGGAATGCCCTACCTTTGTTTATTTTGAGACGGAGGCTGGGTCATCCGTTATCTCAGGTACTAATTACAGCTAACTGATTTTGATCAAGTTAGATCCAAGTTCTTTAGTTTGATTAGATTAGAGTAGGGTAACTTTATATACACCTATAGGCTTGTGGGAAAGTGGGCAGTAGTTGCAGAGAGTTGAGGTTTATGGCAGTTCAACGACCTCTTTTCACTAGTGAGGGATTGGATCTTCGCGCCCTTTTGCTTGCGCATCTTTTTTCCTTTTCTTTAATCCTGTAAATAACGAAATGTCGTACCCCTCTTCCTCACAACATGAACAAATTTGATTGGAGTATGGTGCTGTCAGTCTAAGATTTTTCTCTGATACTGTCCAGCGTGGTACATGCCAGTGAGTATGCCCCTGCATGGCATCAGTGACACGTGTGCCATAGGTTACCAACCCCTGGTTTATCTTGTTGTCAGCAATCGATGTTTCCGCTTCTTTTCTCATAATCAGTGTTCTGAAAGTTGATTGGTTGAATTATAATAAGCTCTTGTTATGATCGGAACAATTCTCAACAATTATTTATATTAATTAATTATGTATTGTTTTACATGGAACATCGAGCGTGCGTGTCATATTAAAAAATAGTTTTATAGAACTGTATACTGTATAAAAAATGAGTTGATGACTCATTTTTAACAACAATTCTGTGTAGCTAAAACCCAGCCAGGCAACGTTCTAGAGACTAAAGTATTCACTAGCTCAACATGTCATTTTTTGACGCTGTTAATATTAATATTATTTTTGAGAAGAGTTTATCTAAGTATTGAGTAACTGCGTTTGAGAGTACTCATGAAAAACGAAGTATAACATTGAGGATTTCTTGAAAAGTTATCTTCCATATAATTAAATCAAAGTGTGTCTATTCATTGGCGCCTAATAATACCGGGTACGCCGTGTACTTTGTTAGTTGAATGATAACACTATCCAACAAAATGAAACTTTTTTTATGCTCCAGAACAGCATATGCTCAACTTAGTACAGATTGATCCCCTGATGCCACACATGGCCTCATTTTTTTCATTCAAAGGCTAGTGGGCTTCAGAAAAAGGCCATAAGGATATATTATGTTAATATATTTTAAATCCAAATGTTAAAAATTCTGAAATTCTTAAAATGTATGCATCATACTTATAATTCGAGTTATCTTTGTTTAAAGTGAAAAATAGGTGCTTTTTATTCAAAGCCTCATATCTTCAAGACGAATAGATTCAAATAGTTTAAAAGAAAGTATCTTATTGAATAGCTGAAAGTATGAACTTTAATAAAAAAAAAGAATCTCCACTAAAACACTCTATATTGTTGTCAATTTTGAGATAAAGTCACGACAATATTTGCAAAATAAGACTCTTTTTTCATAATAAAAGTCCATATACATATATTGGTATACTGCATACTCTAGAAAAGATGAAAAACAAGGAATTTTTGTATTGATGAAGAAAAAATGATGGTTTTAAAGAACACAGGGAATAATTTTTTTTTAAAGTATTTATTTTCTAAAAAAAATCCTTAGATCAAACTATGGGGTGGAAAATATTGTATCAAAAATTCAAAAACCAAGCCCCTCTCGCCCTTAAACATAATCTTTCATAACCGACTGTGTATATAATTTTACAAATACAAGGGAAGAACTACATAGTATATTGCTAATGATCTAAATCGGGCGTGTTTTTTAGCTGGCCTGTTGATTTGTAATTGATAATATAAAGAAGGAATTTTCCTTTCCTTGGTAGCTGTCATTATTGTTTAATTCCAGAGTATTGACCATCCTTTCCTAAGTAGATTAAATTATATTCAAAACCGGATTGAACGTTCCTGTCTGCTCATAAAAGACAGAGCAGTCGTAATGTCTTACATAATTAGATATGATCTCTTCCGGCCTCCCCCCCTCAATCAACGGATGGACTCCGAGATAACTCACCCCCTACCCTCCTTCCAATACTCCATAAGAGCCAAGTTCACAACTTTTTCAACACAATGAGACCTTCCATATCATTTCGTGACCTTTCCAAGGGCTAATTATCTAAATAACTCCTAAAAGTCGAGATCTTTCTTTTCATCCTTCAATTATTCTTCACTTCCCGTTATTTCGCTTGACGTACCCCAAAGTTATTTATCTATTATTAAAAGGTTGCAAAAATTGAATTTCAACTATACTCTGTCACTGTCTCCAATTTTGAGATAGAAAGAGAAATTATGTCATGCGAGCAAACTTATACTGAATAGCCGTAAATTGTTTAATACAGTAATACGTGCTTTTGCTGACTGATGAAGGAACTTATTTCCCTTAATATATCTAGACTACAAGATGTGTTCCTAACTCCTCTGATATTATTCGGGGTCACATCTAATGTCGCTAAAGCTCCAACAAAGACGTGTAACCTAGAGTTTGCTCTCTCGAGCTGTAAAAGTAGAATAGCTTGGATGTTAACTAAAGTCGAACCAGTCAGAAACCACTGTTCAGCATTCACCATCAAAACCCTTGATCTCGATGCCGTATCGTGGAAATATATGGGGGATCTTATTCGCAACTACCCTTCAAGTTCGAATAACAATAGGAAATTTCTACGTCGTCTTATACACATCCAAAGACAGTTTAAAAAGTTATACGCCTCAAAATTTCAATAGTTTTCTTTTTTTATTGTCATTGAAACTATAGCTTTTGTTTCTCTCTTTCTTATTTTAATATTTGCTGTATTCCTATGGACATATTTTATCAATCTTTAAGAGAAAAGCATGTAATAATGTATATCATCTATTCACTATGTTTATAATGGGTGGCCCATTTAGCGGTTACATTATGAACTACCACTTTTTTGACGTCTGACAGCTGTAGTAACATTCTC
Organism: Lepeophtheirus salmonis; assembly: GCF_016086655.4. Classification (NCBI taxonomy): domain Eukaryota; kingdom Metazoa; phylum Arthropoda; class Copepoda; order Siphonostomatoida; family Caligidae; genus Lepeophtheirus; species Lepeophtheirus salmonis. The sequence goes on from NC_052143.2 coordinate 3,387,897, forward strand.
ATTGCGTCTAGTATGTTGTAAAATGTCTCCGGTTGACGAAATGGTTAAGTTTACGCTCGAAGAAAATTGGGAAATACTGAAGACTTACTTCCAAAAAGGGAGAGTCTTCAAACGAAACTGCAAGAAAATTTCGTTAGTCGAAATAAAGCGCCTTCTAGGCAGTTTGTGGATAAATTTGTAAAGCGTGTGCGCGAAACTGTTTCGTTAATGGATAAAACAACCCGTTCCTGTGTTCGTCCAGTGCGCTCAATCGAAAATATTGCTGCTGTTGCCGAAAGCGAAAAAACGAGCAAGGAGCTGCCGTTACGGTCAATGGTGAGCGTTGTTGGACCATGTTGGAAGATTTTTTGTTTCCCCAAATGGAAAAGGAAGACATCGACGACATTTGGTTCCAACAGGATGGCGCTACGTGCCACACAGAGAACGTTACAGTGGATCTTTTGCCCACTGTCTTCGACAATCGCATCATAAGCCGAAACGGCAACGTAAACTGGCCACGTCGTAGCTGCGATTTGACTCCATTGGACTATTTTTTGTGGAGAACCGTCAAGGATAAATGTTACGCCAACCATCCAGAGACGATTGACGATTTGAAACACGAAATTGTAGTCGCCATTGCAGCTATTGAAGCTCACACAATCGAAAATATATTGAAAAATTGGGTCGATAGAATGGGCTACTGTAAGGCCAGCGACGGCGGCCATATCAATAAAGTGGTGTTCCATTATTAACCGGAATGTTTAGGCTTTCAAATAAAAAAAAATATTGAAAAATATCTTCCGTTTTTTTTTATAGCAATATCAAAAAGAAAAAGTTTTGTGGGCCACTCTTTAGTAATCATGTCTTTTCAGTTCATAAACTATAATGTTTAGTCATATATTTTTGCGTACGTAACTTCCTACACCGATAAAGAGAAAGGAGGAAAAATACCTAAAATCAGTTGGTAGTTAGCCAATTCCTTCCAACTATGGAACTATTATTCAATATTTATTGATAATTGTTAACAGGATAAAAAGGGCTAAATCTAATTCAACCAATCAACGTTCGTAACACTTATTAGGAGAAAAAACATACAAATGATAGATGACAGCAAAATTCACTTTTTACTTTTTGTTAGCAAGATAACACCGTGATAGTACTAATAATATAAAAGGCAGATCATGTTAACAAGGGTTTTATTCGAGTTGTACCATATGTATTGCTCCTGCCTTCTCCTCGCACTCTCTAAAACGTCCATCCGTAGTCATAACCAAGGTCTATAATAGAGAGCATTTTCATTGACGTCATAAATTGCATCACAATTGAAGGAGGATGTCTTCTTCAATTGTGATGCAAAGTCTTGAGGGCAAAGTCTTGAACACTTTTCCAATAAATCTCCATTACCGGCCTTAAAAAAAGACTTAGAAGCTGCATTGATTACTAATGGATACCAATTATAAATATTAATATTTAAATTAAATTAAAGTAACATGTACTGACAATACTTATTATTAATTTTTTTTTTTTTTGATTGATAAGGAAAAGAAAAGTAAGAAAATTTAGGGGGAAATATCTTATTCTTGCTTCATTATTGTTAATTTATTGTCTATACTAAGGAAATAATATTGTATCGGATATTCAAGCTAGTCAATAGAGGGATGGATTTTTGATAGACATTAAGGTTTAGGTCCTTATATTTGTTGGCCCCATTTTGACAACCCATTATTGGGTATTTTCCTAATATTAATAAAAAAAAGGTTTATATTGTTACAAAATTTGGTTGTTTAGGGCTCCAAAATGGCCAATATCAACAATTTTGACATCTAAGGACGCTGCTAGCTTTCATAATTTCGGGGACTAAATGATCAACAACGTAATACTTATACCAATAGGTTTGTTATATATATAGATATGCTAAACATTTGGACGGGGGGAATGAACATTATTTCAGGCTTGTAAGTGTTCTGTTCATTATTTTTGTTCCGTTCAGCGTTCTAATCATAAGGTAGTACCAGACTTGATTGAACAGTTTACATACTTAAACAGGCGTACTCGTTATATGAGCCTGTAAAGTTTTTGAGGCATAAAAAATCTGAAACTCCTAATGAGATTGCTAAATAAGATTGAGCTTAGAAAAACGAGAACGTTTTCATGAATGTCTGCGGTGTCAAAGCTTTTTTTGTCTGAAATTTCTATGGGAATCATTTAAAAAAATAATCAAACTAAAGTTCAAAACACTAATAACCGACTAAAAATAACAATTATTTATTTGCAAGAGTAACTTTATCCTTCGAATGAGAACACACGAAGTGATGTTTTTTTTTTTTTGAATAAAAAGGGGGACGTTGTTAAACCCAAACATAATGGATAAACCTTTCCATACTTTAATTATTCTTTTTTTTCTATTAAAAAGGTGAGTCTTACTCTCCAGATCCAAATCCCCGAATAGAAGGGCCAAGGAAAAAAAAATCAGAAAATAAACTATATAAAATATGGAGCTCACTTCCTTCACTCGCAAAGTAGATTTTGGAAGGCCCAGGAAAAAATCATTTGAATTTAATTTAATTTTATTAAGAGCCCTCTATGACTCAAATTATGTGAGAATTGGATTTTATAATAATCATATAAGAAGTATAACTAATTCATATTTAGGAAAAAAATAAAATATCTTAATATAAACGTGTATTTAATTGATATGTCCCAAATTTGGTACATCAGGCGCACAAACATGTATAATTATATGGTCAAGTATGTCACATTGAGCATACAATTGCAATATATCATAATATATATTTATTGGTCGATAATACTTAAAAGAATGATTCCATGGGCAGCTAGCTCATAATGCTCATAGCACAAAATTGTTAAAGCGGATGAGGAACAATTAAAACACGTGCAAACCTATTAATGTTTAGATGTCACTGAAATACCACGTCTGTTTCTGCAAAATACATAGTGTCAGTGTTGTTCCAAAAGTGTATTTAACTGGTATGATGAGTTTCTAACAGATACATTCACAGTTATTTGATTTATAAGTAATTTTCAAAATATGCCAAATTTGGCACATTGGGTCATAATGACCAAAAGAGATCACCCAAAGAAAAAGTATTCAATAGCTCACCCTCAGCTCAAAGAAAAGAGATAGGATGAGTTTGACAGCTTCTTAACAACAGACGATATTTAAAAATTGTGTATTGATTTATTTTTACTATTTTATTTGATTAAATGAATGGATATTTAAAAAAACTACATGTAATGAGATCGTTTCAGAAATATTTTATATTACATATATACTAGGTATATGATCATGATCCAAATATTATATGAACATTTCATAAACATATTTGTGCCCAAATTTACTTTAATTTTTCGAAAGTTTTATCCTTTTTCTATCATGCCTAGTCAATAAAAATACCTAAAACCTTGTATCATGGTCAAAATATAGTACTTTACTTAAATTCCTAAAATAAAATCCTGCCAATTTTTAAAAGTGTGACTAATTTCAAATTTCAAAATGTAGCTTGGCTTATATGCTGGTGAAGAATAACGACTTATCATTTTTGTAAGCTAAATATTCTACTTGCAAAGAAACTGCTTAAGAAACGCCCTCTGGACGTGCTTCATATACATGGTGGGCTGACTTTTTCTAATTGAACTAGGGATATACAAATGCTCATAATGGATTGATTATCTTATGAACAAAATCATAGATCTTCCATTACGTCATAATCCTCAGCCTCAGACCCTCGGTACTTTACTTACTTGGATGCATGCTAAGTATACAAATAAATAAGGATAAATTATATCCTATTTTTGCCTGATATAAACCCCCACATGCTTCACTATCTGACTTGACATTACTGTAAGTGGAGTTTTCGAGCTGTTGATAACTCTTTTTCTCAATTATAATTCACAATTGGGGGAGAAAAAAAAATACTAAAGTCATATGTTTTTTTTTTCCTTTCCATTATGAGAGACGAGGTTGAGAGTGAATAAAAATCTAGTCGTGAAACAGACTTGATATTGACTTGTGACTAGAGGTTGACTTGTAAAAAGTGACTTGCAACTTAAGTTTGACTTGTAAAAAATGACTTGCAACTCAAGTTTGACTTAAACTGAAATGACTTGTAACTTTAATTTGATTCGAATTGGCCTCACCTCTACTTTCAAGGCAAGCCTCAAAACTGTGTTACTATACAAAGAACATCTATTTTCCTCTGTTTCTCTTGTGCATGCTATAGGCATGAAATAATCCCACGAAAGTATGACGCTAATTTTGGGGAAAAAATCAATACATTAAAAATGAATGGTCAATTTCTGAAGATTTAAAAGTTATTAGCTTAGCATGTAACTAGGCTATAAAAAAATTACTAGTATGAAACCTCCATTACAGAATGTTCCTGTTCCAAAAACGGTAATAGAACAGATTGGAGTTGATTTAGCATCACTTCCTGAATGTAACGGATATTCTTACTTTATACTTGCCATTGATTATTTTTCAAAATGGACTGAAGGAGAGCCCCTGAAAGATAAGACATCGGTTTCAGGCGTAAGCTTTCTTTATAAACTAATTTGTCGTCACTAATGTGTGAAAATTTAAATTAATGATTAAGGGTCAGAGTTTGTAAACTCTATATCCACTCAGTCACATCGATTCAATATTTTCGTAATATGTGTAAAATCACACATATTTTAATTTTAATTGGACGGGACCCCTAATGTATATTGTACATATTCTTATGTTTTGTTAGAGGATTGGAGTTATTCACATATACATATAATAGACGATATTGACCACAACTTTTCTGTTTCCGAATAATTATTGTTCGGTAAGATCTGACATCTTTGTATATCCATTATCCATAGATTACTTAACATCTGGATATATTATTTACTTTATGGATCATACAATTTCTATAATATCGCCTTATTTTAGTTTGTTGATTCAATTCTTCTTACGATTTATAATATTTTACCTTATTCATATATAACAATAATTAATTTAAGCCCTTAAAATAAGTAATTCCATCTTACAAATCAATTTACTTCCTTTTATTTTCTTTCATTATAGTAATCTAATCGGAAAGACCCAAAAGTTGTATTTTTAGGTATACTAATGAAATATTATCTAACTATATATAATGGGTATAATTACATGTTTCATATAATCCTCTTTGATATAAAAATGTCTTTTCCAAAGCTGGGGAAAACCACAAATAACCCCATGGATAAAAATAATTGGCTTCCTTCATATAAAAGAAACCCCAAAAGTTAAACTAATTTCTCAAAAAAAAAAAAAAAATCTTCCAAAATTAATCAAATTTCTCCATAAATTACAGACACATTGTCATTTTACTAGGGCTTTCAAAAATATTGAGATCATAACTTATCATAGGTTTAGCCCTTAAAGCCTTTTGATTAAAAAAATAATAAAGTTTTAGTTTAAAATTAGGCTTTAAAGCATTATTTTGACTTGAAATGACTATTTATATGAAAATTAAAGTGAGCTACATTGTAAATATTAACTATTTAATAAGTTATTTTAATTGAAGTAACTAAAAAAAGTGTTTAATTATAAAAATACCCATTAAAATCAATGGAATGGATCTTATTTGGAAGCTAATACTTTTTCCACTTTATTCAACTGCTTTCTTCTCTCCTATTCTTTCAAAAATGTGTTCCGAAAATACTTTTTATACCTCATGAAGTTACACATTATACCCCTGTCAAGGAAAATGCTCTATGATTTGAGAAGTATTGCTTGGACGTACATTTTCTTTAAATTTTCATAATTGGTTTATTTGGATGAAATTATATTCTTTAAAGAATACTCAAAAATACTTTATTTATTTCTTATAATACTTATATTTAAAAAATATAACAAAACAGAGAAGTGTGAGCTTGCAACTGATGACTAAAAAAATTTCAACATTTTTATAAAACGTTTTTTCCTTTTTCGGGATCCTCTTCGTTATATCCCTGGTTGATATAGTTGGGTAAACTCTTTTCTCTACTTATTATCAATTTCTGTAATGAAATACGTCGATCAGCTTCTCCAATAGTAGAGAATAATGTGGATTCCTTCACTCCACACCGAAGAAGCATTCTATCAGGTTGACCTGGGTACAAAATATAACGCTTAATAAAATTTTTGAGGAAACATGATTATATAATTACAGTTTTTTATGAACTATTTCTTTTATTTTTAGCTTTCTCTAAATTAATTATGTTTCACTGTGATTACTAGTTCGTGAATTATTGAAAGAAATAATTCATAACAACAATTTTATTATATAAATAACACCATTAGATATGATATTAATGACCATTATGATTGCTTATAACACTTACTTCCAGGCGTTGCCACTAAGAAATGATAATGTGGAGCTGTATCTAACCATATTTTTAGATATTTAACAGCCGTTTGGTCAATTTGTGGAGAACAGCTTAAATCCAACACAAAGAAGAAATGTTCTTCTTCATCCTCGTGCCGCTTGCAATTAACTTCCTCCCTCAACTTTTTCAAGGCTTTGATTGCAATTTCATAATTGGTAAAGTCCACAACTCCAATCACTCGAAAAACAATGAGGCCCTCCTTTCTACAAGTCTCCGAACTAGCATTCAGCTCGACCCACAGCTCTTCCTCGTATCTTTTCTCGGAATCCTTGATCTTCTTCATTCCCAACTCTACAATCCTTGGCTCCGAATGACGATTGATGAGTATGAGTAGAGATACTCCGATGGAGGCGTAGAGACCATAGTCGATGTCCAATATAATTGTAAATATAAAGGTTGAAATCCAAATGATTCCGTCCACTTTAGATTTCTTGTAGAATTTCTTAAAGTCATGGATTTGGAGAAACATTCCTTTAAGAGCAACCACGATGATGGACGCCAAAATGGCCTACAAACAAAAGAAAGTAAAAATATATGGCATTATAATTGTTTGATATGGTAAATAGTTACAGCATTTTTATTATCTACATATAAGTTTAGAATAAAAAAATGGGCCTTTACCGATTTAAATATTATTTAAAAAGTTTTTAATGTTAGAATTTATGTGATACACAAAATAGGTATATGTATTGTATACCCCTACAACTGCCTGTATTTATATATAATTTTAAGTTACATAATGTTTCTTTTTTTACTCTCTTAACTAATTTACACAATGGGAAAGGATATTTCTACAGAAATTATTCAGCAAGTTGATGTTCAACTATTAATAACATCAGGGCCGTCTACAGAGGGTGAAACGGAGGGGCTGGAGCCCCCCCCCCCCAAAAAAAAAGGATTTTATGCTTTTTAGTAAACTATTTAATATTTATTTAAAATTTGTATTTTTCTATCCAAAATTTTTTTTTCTGTGAACGTCAATGGATTTTTTAAAATAGCTTTTTGAGAATTGCTGTGTATTTTTAATTTTTTCCAAAAAATTTAATATTTGAAACTTAATTTTTGAATTTTTTTATCAACAGCTGTAGATTTTTTTTTTTTTTTTTCCAAAAATTTAATATTTGACTTTTTTTTCCAAAAAAATTAATATTTGCCTTTTTTTTGAACAACTGTAAATTTTTGAATTTCTTTTTTGAATAGCTATAGATTTTGATTTTTTTTTAAGAAAAATTTAATATTTCAATTTTTTTTTAGAAAAAATTTAATATTTCATTTTTTTGTCAAAAAATTTAACATTCAAGATTTTTCGGAAAAAAACAAAATTAATTTTTCAATTTAAAAAAAAAAAAAATTGAAAACCATGTCACTTTAAAATATTCTCCTGCCGACGTTCCAAAAGATATACGTATTAGGATCAAATGTCTGTCTGTGGTTGTATTTATAAGGAATTGTCAAAAGGACATTTTCCCTTATAATCTATACTAATAAAGCAAAGTTTGTCTGTCCTTATGTATGAATCTCTGAATATATGAAAGTGGGTGCACTGTATATACCGCTCCATGAGTTATATCATAAACATATTTTGATCTAAGAAATAACAGTGTAGTCGTATAAATGAAATATTGTAGACGTGTGTATACAGCATTGAACGTTACTATTATAGCATTAAAGTACTGTCCTTTATTTTTGCGTTTAAAATGGGTGTTCCTTCACTTGAAGTCCTTTGTAACTCATTTTTTCAACTCCCATTATATTAAGGAGCTTGTCAAAGCCATCAAAGCCTAAAGTTTGTGAGACTAAATCAAAGCTTAAACTTCAAGACACGCACTGAGGGATTTATTCGAAATCACTTATCTCTGAAGTGACTACGAATTAGAATGAAATCCCATTAGCTTTACTCCCGAGCACTTTGAGTTTGCCGAGGTATATACGATATTGGTGACAAAAACATGATAAAGTCAATCATATACCTTTGATATATAATATATATCAAAGATATTTAATATAGGGATTCCTCTCAAAATGATGAAAAATAATGGCATTCATTATCAGCAGACCTTATTTTTAAGAATTCCTTAAGTTTGTATCAATAGTTCTGACCTTTTGAAGTTGAATATTGTTGAATTATATGTGAGAATATATATTTTTGCTATAATATATATTTATCTGATGGGAAAAATTATCCGGGTGAAACTTCCACAGGGCCAAAATTCCCGGGGTGAAACATTCTAGAACTTCATCGAACATGTAGACGTATTATTTTTGTTTGTTTTTGTTATTGGTCTGTTATGTATATCATAATTCTCTCATATATCCTGTTGTTAAAAGTGATGTATGTAACAAAAAAACCATATTTTTTTCTTATTGTATAGTTTTATCTTAATTTATAAGCAATACAGAACCTATTTAAAAAAATAAATATTTATGACCGGTAAGTTTTTAAGCTGATTTTAGTAGCACAAAGTGACGTAACTGCCAGGGCTAAAAAATAACCAGTGCAAAATTGACATAACTAACAGTTACGTTAATTTTGTACAACGTAGAACATGGAAAAGTTGGTACAAAATCAATGTAACTGTACGTAAAGACTGTAGACCAGGACAAAATTTATAGGACAAAAAAGTCATTAGTGACTGTTGTTAAGTATTATTACTTATGGAGGAAAAAAACCAAAACAAAAAAACTATCCTCAAAACTGAGTCAATATACATTAAACAAACTTATAATAAACATATCTCCGATTGACAAAATTTTCAGATACATCACTTTTGCACTAAACCCAAACTACAGCCTTCTTTATAGTTAATGCCTCGTAAATATCCTACATTGGAAGCAACTTGATTATTTTATTTTGATATTTTTCCACGACAACTTTCCTGCCGTCTCAATTTCAGGAACTTTTTATATCATGAAAGTGTTGATGGTGTCAGTATTGCTTTTTTACCGCGTATAAAAATGAGCCTTTCCAGAGAATTTGATTAATTTTTTCTTGATTTCTATTCCTGATCTCCTTTTAATTCTTCAAGTATCTAAAAGCAGTCAATTGATTTTTGGGTTACTTGCTAAGAGTTGAAATTATTAGTAAAACATTTCATAAGGAAAATGTTTCCTAATAAAACATAAACACTTAATATATTTTATTTCTATAGATTTTCTCGGTATTTTCTTGGCGCCTTCATTAATGTTTTCTTTTATTCCATTCAGCAACGTTTATATGTAACTATTATTTTATCATAATGCCATGGAATAAACCATTTAAGAAGTTATTAACAATTTAACATCCATATTATAAATAGTTTGTGAGGTGCATATACCTAAAATTGGTTAACCATAAAGGTTAATCATTATCATAGGTGTATAAATATAACCGGCCTGTATGTTAAGAAAAGAATTCAAAAATTGATATGGTAACCCTGATAAAATTCTACAACTATAACCTACATACTTTTGCAGGTGGTTGATTATGATTATAAGTATTACTCTAATTAATCATTAATGTGGGTCAAGCTTGAGGTCCACAACCTGATCTACTGAGACTATGTAATAAAAATCAGTAAATGAGGCTAATATCTGAACCCTAGTATCTTTTAAAAATACTTGAAACTTTGCGTTGCAACTGAATTGTGCATTACTTGTATAAAAAACATTTGAGCCAAATTTAAACGAAACCGGATGTACTTGATATCAAAACATATTTTTATAATCTTATTATGTATATTAATTATTTTTTGCTAAGATTTCCTATGAACCAAATGTCACTCGGGTAAAAATGTTTTCCACAAATCACCACATTATTTATATTTTGACTAAATTGATAGTTTACCAACTTTTGTTCTCAAATTTTATGATATCTTTGCAATGAGTTTTGGACAATAACACAGATGGCAGTCGTTATATATCCAATTACAACTTTATTATGTCAAACTCCTTATGCCTTTCATATTTCTATCATTTTCATATTTATTACTCAATGGAAGACATACATATATGTATATGATGGACATATGATCGATAAAAATATTCCTCATATTTTGGATATGAAAAAAAAATATATAATAATATATATTTTGCTTTTATATATTTCTTACATTTATCTATTGAATTGTTTCAGTCATTTTATTTTATATATTCATTTTATATTATGATTTTGAGTCGTATGACTTACAGGTCATACGACTCAAATTAGTACAAACAATTATATGAGAAATACAAGATAACTGGGAATGTAAGAATGTCTTCCATAGTTTTATCTCGACATGTCTCTTAATTTCAATTTGAATGTGCAACCTATTTACATCTCTATTTTAAATAAAAAAATCCTGATGAAATAGTCTATTCAATATGGTAACAACGATAAAAAAACATTTGCCGTTTTCAGAATGGAATAGTTAATTTTGAAGATGGAGGATTATATATACTTCAAAATTGATTTGGAATGATAAATTGTGGCATATATTATTACATTTTTTAAATTGCCACTTAATCCAAAACCTCTATGTAAATTAACCCAAAAGCTCAATGACTGATATCAGTGGTATTTTTAACTAGAACTGTGCATATTCTTACATCATTATCCAGAATATAAATACAGGAGCGTCCGTAAGATTAAATATATATTTTTATAGGGGGAGGAGGCTTGGTTTTTGGATTTAAAAAAGAAAAAAAAGAAATTCAAACAAAATAGTTTTTGTAAAAAAATTTCAAAAATTAATTTTGTGAAAAAAAGTTACAAAATATTATTTTTTTTGGATAAAAATTACAAAAATCCTCCATAAAAATTTCAAAAATTAATTTCTAAGCAAAAAAGTTACAAAATATTATTTTTTTTTGAAAAAATTACAATAATCTACAGCTACTTAAAAAAAAATTCAAAAATTAAATTTCAAATATAAAATTTTGTTGACAATCTGTAGTTATAATCAAAAAGTTAATTTTTTTGGAAAAAGATTCCAATTACAAAATTTTTGAGAAAGAAAATTAAAAATCGACAGATATTAAAAAAAATAAATTAAATTTTTCGGAAAAAAATTTCAAAAATTAAATTTAAAATAAACAATTATAAATCTATTTTATTGATATATCTAATTAACAGCAAAGTTTCCAAGTATCGCCTACTTCTAAATAAACAGTCCATTAACTTATAATGTTAATAAAATAATGATAAATTAGGCTGAATATAATTTAAACAAAGAATGTTTTTATAGCATTGTTCTTTCTTAATTGTTCCATAACTGTGTAATTATTCTGTGTATTCACTTTTTTTTAATTGGTTAAATGGAATTGTACTGATTAAGTATAAGTAAACATTATAGTATTAAAATTACTCCATCTAACCTAGGAATCTTTCGGTGAAATCCATATACATATAGTATATTTATTTCTCTAGGAATCACCGGGGCGCGAACGTACACCCATCAAGTTCATGAGAATAATTTCTCCCAAGTACGTTGTCCATTGAGCTACGTCGTTCTATTATTAACTTATTGCCTCATTTGTCAGTCTAATACTCATCAAACTTATTCGGAATGGAATATACATTGAATTTGTATATTAAACGTATAAAACCTTTACAATTCAAGTTTGGAAGTCTATATTTGTTTGTTAGTAGGATTTGTGTTGAGGATATACTGCGATGTAAACCTTGTGAATTTTTTAGCTGGTCCATTTTTTTGGAATTGGTAATCAGAAGAATGAATTTTCTTTTTCTTAGCAGTTGTCATTATTATTTAATTCTTCAGTAGTGAACATACTTCCCTAAATAAATTCAATTCAATTCAAAAGCTGATTGAACATTCGCGTGTGCCCATAAACACGGAGTGTAATCCCGGAAATTTGTTGAGGAGTTGTAATTGTAATGCCTTGTTAGACTCAGAGTAGAATTGGGGATTGACATCGGAGTAATTCTCGAGAATGTCCTTTTGTTTATTTCCTTTTCTCCTTCCTTTCTTGTCACAGCTGATTGTAGCTGATCTAATTAAACGTCATAAGGATTATTCTCTTTCTCTTCCTAAACATTCTTCAAATTGACAGGGTTACCATGTAGATTTTCGGTTTATTTATTTTTAAGATGCCCATTATACTCAAGATTTTCATCACTAATGATATATTATGTTTTTAGTATGAATGGTTTGTATTTTCATTTGTTTAACATATAAAATTGCAATAATATTGAAAAACTTCGTGTGAAATGATTCGATAACTTTTAAAAAAAGGTTTTATTTCATCGAAAAAATATTTCTAAACGAAAGAGAGAGTCACACACATAATTGGTCGAGGCTGAGTTGCTGAGATGAAAATTTTTCTGAATAAATTAAAAAAAAAAAAGATTTGCCGCAAAGATAAATTCTTTGCACCACTTAACCTTTCTTTTGAGAAGAGTAAGCAAGAAAAACCTTAGAATAATATGATAACCGGTGTATGTCATAATCTCCAACGGTTGGATTATTCTTTATTTAATATCAAGATATTCACAAAAATTTTGTCATCGAATCTAAGATTTTATGTTAGAGGCAAGAGTAGAGGGTTAAAAAAGCATATGTTATAGTAGGATAATAAGAGTCTCTGCAAATGAGAAGCGCTATAACAAACGTTTTTCAAGTTTCAAGAAAAATAAGTAAATTTTTTTGTAAGTTTAAACTTGTATATATTTGGTATGTGAGGGAATTCTAAGCTCAAATTTGAACTCAAACCTCTGTAAGATCTATCCACTGACTTTTTGTTCATAGACTTGAAGTACAATTTTGTCAAAAACATGGTGCAAATTCAAAATGTAACATTTAAATATAGTTGATAAATGAGACTTGGATCATTTTCACAAATGTTTGCCTCTCAAAGTCTCATTTTTGTAAGATTTAGAGCTCAAACTTTTTAAGTATGTAGAGAAATGATTGACCAATAGAAATATACATAAAACCTATTTTTCTCAAATAATAATATGTACTAATAAAAGTAAAATATGGAGTAACGATATTGAGACTTATATATTTTATTTAAATTGTATATTTTTTTGTTATTCATTAGGGCTAGTAACTGAGTTACTTACATATTTGGTATCAATCCCTTTTTTTCAAAAGAGACTCTAAATAAGCAAACATTCTGTGTCCTGTTCACCAAATTGAAGAAGAAATAAATAGAGCAAACCGATAGTCGTGTAAAAATCTCTTTAACTATTTTCTTTTTAGCTTACTGTTTGTTGTTTTTGAAGAAGATGAAAAAAAAGGAAGAAATATTTTAACAAGAAAAAAATATATTTAAACAAGGGGAAAAAATGGAATTTCCATATTTTTCACATCAATAAAAAAAGATGGATTTTTTTATCATAAGATTTGTCGAATATCAGAGAAAGTGTTTTATGTACATTCTATACGTACATATATTGTATAATTATATGTAGATAGAACTACGTGAAAGTAGTCTATCTTTCATTTATGTAATGAAGGGGCATCCTTTACCATTTGCCTGTATTTTTCTTATCCCAAGGACGCATAAATAGGATACCAAACCAATGGAGGGTGTCCCAGCTGAAAAACCTGACGCTTTATAAATGTTCTAAGATCTTTCATTGTAAATTCTCTACTTGTTTCTTAAATACGTTTAATAAACGTTTTTTGTAGAAGGTTTTGTGTGTTTAAAAAAAATATTATAGGACGTATTGTATATGTCCAGAAAACCTTTTAAGAACGCTGAAAATTCTTTAAGAATGCTTAAATACTCCTTTAAGGGTCTTTAGAAAACCTAAAAGAAGATTCAAAATTTCGTGATGCATGTCAATGTTCTCCGAGATGCACTATTACACCGTGGCATACAGTTTAACAAACTCTGCAAATAACTTTGGGGGAAAAATATAAAATAAATAAATAGGGTTTGAGCAGAACATGAATTACTGCTATAAAAATGAGAACTTTCCATTTGATAATAGCATTTGTACAGTAATTTTTATATAAATTTATATATATTTATTTAAAAATGCATTTTTAAAATAAGTTAAACCAAAATTAGGGAGAATGCTTACTTAAGAAGGAGAACTTAACGCCACGACCACTGATTAAATAATAAACAAAAAAGAAAAAAGATCTCAAACTGAAACCGTTTTTCCTTTTCTAATTTTTTAAACATATTTTTTGAACAATCATGTCAACTCGGTGAATAATAAATTCTATGCAATGCTTAGCATGAATCATAGTCAAATTAATTTACTATTTTTAGCTCAAAGGGCTTTCGGTGAATTGTCATATCTTCGAACCCTTTTCTTAGCAAATGTTGATAAGTCTTATTATAAGTATTTTTGATCTATTATCTATGTATGTATTTAAAAAAAATCCTTTATTGATTTTCGCCAAAGTCTTGCCTCACTAATTCAAAAAATTACATTGAATTTATTGTGAGCAGTGTTCTGAACGTCGATTGGTTGAATTCGAAGAAGCTCTTGTTAACCTATTAACAATATCCATCAATTATAAAAATAATATTCTTTTTCCGTTGGTGGGAAGGATTGGCTAATTACATCTAATTAATTTATGCCCTCTTTGAGTTTATTTTTGGAGGAAAGGTTGCGAGATACAATAGGAGTAACGATATAATGGAGTATTCATTGTTGACGGTTTTCAAAATCGGAGCAACAAGATTTTTTTTGTCCTCTCGCAACCTCTGTCGAAAATCATATTTCATGATTTTATAATACTGCTATGAAATATTCAAGAGTCAACTCAAGAATAACAAGTGAAAGGCAAATCCATTGTATCCTTGTTCATTTATAAAAGCTAGTCGTGAATGAGAGAATATATATATATACTTAATAGTTGGTCCCTGAGTAATAATAAAATATATTTAGTACGGTTCGACGAAATGAGCTTGTGACAAAATACAATTCCATTTGGCAAATTTCCTAAAACCATTCCTTCCCCACTTATTAACAGGAGTGTTCACAGGGGGTGGGCTGGAAGGCCTGTAACCCCACCCAAATTAAGGTTTTTTTTCTTTTTATTAGAATTTTTTTTTCACAAAATTTTTGTTTCTGTGAGTAGCTGTGAATTTTTGAGATTTTTTTTCAAAAAATTTAATATTTGAAATAATTTTTCTCCAAAAATTTAATTTGTCAATTTGTTTTCAAAATATTTAATTTTTGTAAGAAACAATGGATTTTTGAAAAAAAAATATTCAAAAAATCTAATAATTGAAATTTTCAAATAATTTTCAAATTTTTTTACCAAAAATTTAACTTTAATTTTTTATGAATAACTATGTACTTTTGAAAATAATTTTCAAAAAAAAATTTAATTGATCGATTTTTTTAAATTCCAAAAACCAAAACCTCCCCAAAATATAATCCTTCAGACGCCCCTGATTAAGTATAACAAATTCTTTCATAATATGTTTTTTACATTCGACAAAATATTTATTATGTCGAAGAATCATGGATAAATAAATACATGTATATTTGATATTGTATATGGTTTATCTTTATGCATACGATCACAAATACCTCATAAATCTAATGTTTTTTTTTTTTTTTAATTTTCACATTTATCAATGTTTTGATTTTACATGTACATATGTACTCGAATATACAAGTATGAATTCCTTGTCATAAATTACTTGAACTTTCAATCCTATTTATAACATATGAATACATGTTCAGCTATGTATAGCATATTTCACTCATTTTTGGTTTTTTGATATCTTGTGCATGTTTGAAAGCCATTTGGTGAACAATCGTATTTCAAATATTTTGTAACTCGGGCTTGTTATAGTACAATTGTAGTGTGTGATGATTGGTAATATATAGCCCATGTTTCTAACAATTTATTTCTTGGGACTTCACAGGAAAAATAAGATTTATTGAGCTCAAAATATGGAACAGTGAGTTTAATCTGATGATTGATTTCTGCAAGAATATTTAATTTTAGCAGCTGGGATTGCCCGGAGTTATTAATCGTCAACGAACAGACCAGCCTGTTTTAAATAATATTGATAAATCATGAGCACACTCACACGTAGTTACTCAATACTAAGGTGCTCTCCTCTCATGAATGAAATAATACAAATAAAAGCTTAAGAAATATATATATAAACATTGTTTAGGTTGCCACCATACAAAAAAATCGTACACTAAAAAATGCATAGGATTTACAGCCATACATTAATGTACTCCCCTTTTATTTTAGTTTATAATATGGAGGGCTGAGCCTACACACGTTCGTTTCTAATCCATATTTTCATTGTTTTTTATATGTACTCCGCCTTTTTTTTATAAGACGCACTGAAGCTGAAACAACACACGCTCGTTGTTAAAAATGAGTCATTCTCTCTCAGGAAAACAAACAAACTAACCATGCTTTTCCCTTTCTACAAGTAACTATATTTCGATATGAATAAACTATATACCTAGATGAATATCAAAGGTCAGATCAATTTATGAAAAAAACCTTTCAACTTAACAAGATTAGCCTTTAAAAAAAGGTCAATTATGACCGGCTATATGACTTATAACAACAATAACAAATGTGGGTTTTAACCAATGAACAAATATGCTGATACATAGTGTAATAAAAGTAAAATTAAAAAGAAACATTCACTTAAAAATATCACCAAAAGATCTTTTTGGAATTTTTCTGAAAAAAAATATTTAAAAATTAAATTTCTAATATGAGATTTTTTGAAAAAAAAATCAAATTTTAAATTTTGTATAGAAATTTTTTTAAACTACATAGTTATTTACAGAAAATTAAATTAAATTAAAAATATTACATTTTTTTCCAAAAAAATTGTAAATATTAAATTTTCTAGTAAAAAACAAAAATTCCTTATTTTTTTTTTTTTTTTTTGGGGGGTGTTTTTTTGCATAGCTTAGAAAAGAAAAAATAGTGAAATTAATCGTAAATTAAATTTTATTTTCCCGATGCCTTTTCCAGAAAAAACACGAGATTTTCGAATTTCTGATTCCGATTATTCGTCCCATCACTAACACATGTAAGTTTTGTTAGTCTTTTTAAGTTTTATTAATTTCCATGACAGTTTGGAGTCACAAAACAAAGAACATCAAAACTATATTTATAATTGCGATTGAATCTATTAACAAACTAAAAATATTTCTAAAATTTACATCAAATATATAGTTCTGCAATTTCAACAGGATGGAACGACTTAGCTCAATGAAAAACGCGCTCGCGAGAAATTATTATCTTAAACTTCATGTGCGAAGGTTTGCGCCTCGGTTGTTCCTAGCGAAGGAAATATACACAATGTATATGGACTTCATAGAAGATTCATAGGTCGGATGGAGTAAATGTAATACTATAATTTTGACTTATACTTAATCAGTGCAACTCCATTTAAAGAATTAAAGGAACATTAACAATTTATTTATTTTATCATGCCCTCAGCCACATTAGAGTTGCTTTCTTAAAATACAAAATTTAAGTAGTACTAATTTATTTTAATTGACTAAGTTGTTTTTTTCTGTCTAAATCTCAAAATACGTAATAATAAAATCCTTACACAAATAAATATATTTAAGATAAGTATTTGATCTTAAAAAAATTTGTCTCTCTAAATCCCTACCAAAATGCATGATTGTAACATATTTAGGTACTGAGTTGAGCGCACACGTTTTTTTGACATTAACTATAATATCCATTATCATTTAATTGATTATTGTTTATAATCTGAAAAATACTTTTTTATTCGTAAGTGCATCTTGTATAATTTTAAATGATAAATAAAATGACCTTATAGATAAAATTTCGACACTATAAAAATTAATATTCCTTTTAAGTATCATAGTTTTTTAAAGAGTTTATTGGGATACAATGTATTTGTTTATGTGGAGGAACAGAGCAGTAGTAGTTGTCATATGGTAACATTGAAAGGTGACATATCTGCTGACAGAGACCATTATTAACTTTATTTCTTCTTCTGGATATTATCATAGATGGAAATGATATTATCTCCCGGTATGTTAAAAAAGAGACCCCCACTGGTGAAGTCCCACCTATACTAATAAACCACGTGCAAACAAACAAATAAAAAGCTCAAATTGATTTGAAGGATTTTTCTTAAGTCTAAAAATATATTCTCAATTTTATTAAAAACCCAACGTATCTGTGTCAAATTGAGAGACAACCATTAGCAAATTTATCTATGAAATTGATTAACGTTCTTGGGTAGAAGACAGGTTTAGAAAGTGCAATGTATTTCGTATTTCCTTCCCCCTTGTTCTTCTTATCGTCTTGTATTTTCTTTTATTATGTATTAAAGTACTGTCTTTTACGTAGTATAAATAGTCATGTATTTTGTATATTAATTAGAGTAGGTTTTTGTATTATAAAGAATAGAGATGTTCCTTTAATAAGTGTTATATTATTCCTTCACGTGATTTCTTCTCATTTGTCTCTCGGTCGTCCTGGATCTCTCCACCTATAAATAAGTTTGTGTCTCCTCTCCCTCGTCAAGACACAACAGAAAGTGAACTATTTTTTTATATATCATAGAGGAAAAAAAACAACTATATGAAAAATAAATATGAGAAATCAAAATAACTCATATTCTACAAATATTAAAATACTCACTTTAATTCCTTAAAATATTAATATTTTGTGTATTAATTGCATTGGGATTCTTTAACAGCTTGCAAGTCCTTCTCTTTTAGTTCAAAGAAGACCATATCGTCATTGTTACCAACGTACTATGACTATTTTAAATAATTATGAGCATTGTGAATTTAAAAAAATATATGTTTCTGTTTTTCTATTATATCATCTTTATATTTTCTGTTAATTTAGAAAATATATAGAAAATACAAAGTTAATAGAAAATAGAGGACCCAAAAAATCGGAATACTTTATTTTGTCTTTTTATTTGATATTGGTTTAGTAATATATAACTTATCAGAGTGATGAATTGATTGGTATAGAGTTTTAAAGAGAGAAAATTGACAAGGAAAAAACCTATGCCCAGAGGATTGTGACGGTTCCTTCGATTAGTACCGCAATGAATGAACTGAAATTAATATAATTATGAATAAAAGTAAGGATAAAAAGGTTGGAATGATCTCTTTATTCTCTGATGTGGTTTAAATATTGCAACATCTGAAAAGTGATTGTTTAAAGTTCTCGCTATTTGTTTTTAAAGGTTTTTTTAGAAGGATCTCATTCTAGGAAATGAGCCTGGATAACCTTGCCTGTATATTTAGGGAATTCAACAGATGGAAATTTTCCAGGGGGAACTAATCACACAGGAACTAAAAAAAGCTCTTCCATTATAATAATATTTTCATCGATGAATATTATAGAGAGTCATTCATAAAACATGTCATCCTGGTTTGCAAAACAAAAGAAACCAAAAATTCATGTGGTCACCCTAACAATTTTTAGAATGTTTGGGAGGAGACCAGCTAAGCCGTAATAACGTTTTATTGGTTCAACTACAATCACACGTGAGATGAAGGAAGTAAAAATAAGCCCCACTCCATATATACTCCGTTTTTGGCCCTCAATTCGACTCATAGACCAACAAGAGCTTACATCTCCCGGACAAACCCTCATTCTTACTTTTTGTTTTTCAGGCACTAGGGATTCGTTTATACTTATAATTTATCTCTTGAAGGATATTAGAATAATAGTGAGAGCCGTGGAAAAAGAAATATATATTCAGTTAGCAACTACCAACTGCTCTTCTATTGTAATATTATTTTCATCTATGGATATTATATTAAAGAGGGATAGATAACACAAAGAGTATGGTTATGGCTGGATATAAATAAATATAAAAAAGAAGACTTGATTGTAAATTTTATATATTGATAAGTGAAGACGTGCTCGTCCTTCAAGGTGCATAATTAAATCTGAAAAGGGAAGTAAGAGGTTGTTTTTTTATATTGAAAAAAATAATTTTTGGAATCCGGAAGTTATACGGGTTTCAATTAGTTCACATAAGTAGTGTTAAGTGTTAGCATATATATTTTCAACGAGCTTTACACCTTTCATAGGATTTATACTATATTGAGTATGCTTGCTGTCGTATTGTCTATAAAATATCTTCTCCATTTGTACAATGATGGCTTCCAGGCGGTGGTGAAAGACCTGACACCAGGCGACAGAAACTCCAGGTCTTCCCTTTGACATACAACATAAAGGTGGAGTCCAGGGGATAGCATGAGGGCTGTAGGGGGAGGGGCAAAAATGTCAAAAAATATTTCATTGGCGGTGTCAAAAGTGGCCTCTCCACCCTCACAAGGCTCTTGCCACACAATTTTTTTATAGCTCACTGGACAATCCGGCACAGACCTACATGGACTTGAGGGGATTAGCCTGAACTGTTTTCTTTAGTCCAGTTTGGCCATTTTGACAGAGCCTTTCTTCTTTTCCAACGTTTCTGACTTTCTGACGGCGTAGACATCGGTCCTGGAGATACCCATCTTCTTGGAGTGTGTGAATGGAAATTCGTCGACCACGTTCAAGTGTCATTTTCTTAATTTGTACGTAAGCTAGAGAGCTCTAGTTTATTCTGTCGTGTAAATAATTGCTTATGCATTAATATATCGAAATATGAATTAATTTCAATCACTCAATCTTAATTAATTATTGAATTAGTATGTATTCAGATTTCAATGGACCACCCAGTACTACAAGCCTAAGTTCATATCAGCTAGCCACTCTCCCTATCTATATCTCAAAGGTCTTAATCTATACCTTTAATTAGGACATTCATTACATGAGACTCATAGCTACTTCTCGCTTTTTCTCATTTGCATAAGTAGTGAGCAAATGATCCCTATTACCAAAGTCTCTCACACTCCCTTTTTTTCATTCTTTTTCACAATTTGTCTTAAGTATGAAGCTTTTTTTTTAAAGAAAGGGATGGGAAAAAGTAAATAAATGGACAATAATTTTTCAAGTCCAAGGTGCGTTACGTGATCCCTTTCATAATCTTTTTCCTACTTTCTCTATTAATAATAATATTTTAATGTAAAAATAAGGTATGAAATTTTTCGTAGTAAATCATTTTTTATATATGTATAGTGTATACCTATTTTATATTTATAAATATGACTCAAAACCAAAAGAAAATTAATCATTTTAAATAGTTATTCTTAGGTAGAAAAAGTGAAGAAAAATATGTGTAAGGGATCTCATAAATCAAAAAAAAAAAAAATCAATTGAATTGATAATTGACAAGAGCTTGCTACAAATTAATTATATTCGTTTCAGACTTTTTAACTATATATAGGGTTGATCTAATCTAAAAAGCCATTATCAAATAAAAACTGGTTAACAAATAGAAAGCTATTCTAGAAAACTTAATTTAAATCTTAATAAATAGGAAGTTATTCGTCGATTGTCTTCAAATTTGGCAAAAGATGGGCTTTGTGATACAAGATTCCATATGTCAACTTTCGACTTAATTAAAGACAAAAGAAAAATGGAGCAACAAATTTTGAAGCTTCTCTAACGCCACATGTTCCACATGGCTATATCCAAGGAGCTCAAGTGGTGCAGCTTCAGTGATACATGTTTCCAGACCGAAAAATCCAGTTGGAACCATAATCTTGGGCGTTGTGGCCATTTTTTGTTGAGAGGAAGGAGCGATTCAATGCAGATGCTTAAATCGAACTTTTGGGTAAGAAAGTGCTACCTTGGGCCAGAGAAATGTTCGGGGAGAACTTTGTTATCACTCAAGACGGAAGTTTGTATCATTGTACCGCTAAGAGCTAGGCTTTCCAGAAAAACAACATTCTGGACTTTTGGGACCTCAACATGTGGCCGTCCTCATGTCCAGATAAAAAACCCATGGACTTCTTTATCTAGGTTATTCTGGAAGAGAAGGTGTGTGCTACTCCTTACAGGAGTGTCCAGTCTCTAAAATCAGCTTCCATAAAGAAAGAGTGTACCAAGCTCGAGTCTCACTACATAGTCAAGGTCTGCAAGGGAGTTATGTCTTGTACTGAGACAGTTATTAGAGATGAAGGATCACATATTGGATAAAAGTTGTACCAAACATTATTTTGAGATGTTTTTGTTAAATAAATGTCTCATAAAACCTTTTGTTTAAATTTTACTCTTGAAAAATTGGAAGTCATAAAATGTGTATGACTACATAAGATCAACCCAGTATATTTTCCCGAAATCTCAGGAAAAAGAAAAAAAAAAAATACAATACATTGACAAAATTGGCTATGATTTGTATTTCATTAATTAATTATAACATTAAAAGACTTTGATCAAGTCATTGGGTACATTACATTTATAAAAAAAAAATTATCTTCAAAAACTTAATGAAAAAGGTACGATATCAGTTGAAATTGTAATTGGATAAAATTAGATCCTTATACCCAAGAAGTTAAATATTATTTATTTTGTAGATGGTATCATCTAAATAAAAAATAATTATTTAGTTCCACAACCTTACAATATAATTACTAATGATTATAGGACTGAAAAATAATAATAACTGACTTGTGAGTATAAATTTTTATATTATTGAGTACCTTCTCAATATTCAGACAAAAAAAAAAAAAAAAAACAAAAAAACAAACTCAAGGTGTCGGAACAGCTCCTGATCAAAATTGGAATTACAAATTCATTACAAAAGATGAACATAGCGCAGAAAACAAATTCAAACCAATCATAATCAGTTTTTTTTTGGTAGTGGCCGTATTAAAGTGCACAATGCTCTCTAAAATTATAAGAATAAGTTTTGGAATAAAAAAAAAAGGAATAATCAGAATTAATTAGCAACAGACAACAAAATACTGTGTAAATTTAATTTTCTGTAAAACATCAACAAAAATAATGTGTTATCTTTCCACTGTCAATTGGTCTATTCTTACTAATAACATTCTGTGATCTGAATCTGGATTTGCTAATTTCAAATTAAATCTTGTTAAGCTTTGAATATCCCTACTTTTAAATACAGTATCGTACAACAATGGCAGAGAATTACATAATTGCTTAGATACAATATAATTTCAAGCCTTTTATTACACTATTTTTGTATAAAAAGCAGATTGTTATTAATCCAGGCAGGGAAAAAGAATCTACAAGGACTTAATATCCATCTAATTTGAAATTACAAATTTTAAGTTTGTATTTGCAGAAGAGGACATTCGGTAGGACAAATTCATTTGGTGGTCGAATGGAGTGTTTTTCAAACTTTTTTTTAGCCAGGACACCTTTAAAAAATACGTCCCCATTGTAAAATATTATTAAAAATGATACTGCATAGTCTAAACACAAATGATCTGTTTATTTAGACAGAGAATAATCATCAAAGCATACTACTAACTGTAAATATTAATAGTAATAATTTTAACCTCTAAATGCAAGTGCTTTACAAACTTGCCTGACGATCCAAGCAATACAACAACACATGAACCCAACGGCAATACTAGGACAGCTCAAAGGAAATGCCATTAATTAGGAAGATGTTCCATTTGACAGTCAATCATATCCAGTTTTTTAGAAATCGCTCCATGATGTTTTACTCGTACTTTGCTGTTTGTGTAATCTAATGCATTTTCGTGGTACAATTATAAAACAATATGATGCTCACCGCAGTCAAGCTAACCCTCGTGGGCTATTGACAATAAACGAAGTTTAACATTAACTGCGGAAATATTATTCTTTTTTTCCATCAAGAAAAATATTTTTGATACCTCAAACCACTCTTTATTGGAGTACTTCTCCAAAGTTTTTGAGCTGTCGGAAAAATAAAATTTTCAATCTTAATCATAGAGAAAGGTTTTGAATTTTTTTGTTTTATTTTTTAATTAAAGATTCTTATTGAAAAACTTTTCAACCCCATTGAAGCTGCTTCACGTTCCCATTATAAAATTCAATCCAGAGTTTGAGAATCATTGTTTAATTCATGGTATTTATTCGAATAAACTTTATATTTTTTAAAGTCTTTATGTGAAAAAAAAGAAAAGTTATACCAACAATGTGTAAAGTAATACAAAACCTTAAAATTTTTCACTATTTCTATCTAAATGTCGTATGTGTTTTGAAAAAGTCATTTAAAAAGTCACTTTTTGAAGCAGCAATAACGTGTAGAATAAATTTTCCATATAAAAATCATCGAGTTAAGCAAATTATGTGTATGTGTGCTTTTATATACAACTATTTTCATATGTACCTATGTAGTATTTATATATATATGTGGTCCAGATAAATTGAAACAATCTTTAAAGGCTTATAAGAAACGAACTAGATCCAACAACCTTCCAACAAGATATTATAACGATCCACAATGCCAAAAAAGTACTGGATGTTTTGGCCACAAAATGTCCTCACTTTTGGAGCCCGCATTTTTGACTTGTAGCCAATATGGACCTGAACCCTTCGGGAGGGTCATGCATGAGGCCTGTATATAGTATCATTCGTCTGTGGAGGACCTGAAGACGTAGAATGGCAAAGCTGGATCTGCTTGAGGTTCCCCAAACATGTCAAAGCTTCCGGTGCCGTGTGGTTGATGTTATCAAGAAAAACAGATGTTATTATGAATAAGATGTCATTCATGTAGCCTTAAAAAAAAAAAAAAAAAAGAGATTCTACCCCCATCTAGTTTGTTCGATATATGCCTTTAAAGATTTTCCCAATTTAACTGCAACACATTATACATTTATATATAACATAATATTTAAAAAAAAAGTTAGAAAAGGAAAAGAGAAAAAATAATTTAGTCCGAAAAAAGTTTTGACAACTTTCCCCAAGAAAACTTTTATTATATTTGAAACATAGGTTATACTACCTACCTACATATATATATATATACATTCCTTTTTGATGATTGATATATTTTGATACCCTATGCCAATGTCTAGATTTCTTAAAGTGATACACATACATAGAACCATTTTCTACGTTCTGCGTTCCCTTTTTTATACTTTATTTGAGTTCAATGGTGATCATAACTATAATTATAATCTAATTCATAGTTTCAAAGTGAATGAACTCAATTTTTTGTTTATTTAAAATAAAAGTAAAGCAAACTTGTCAAAATGTCAGCATTAAATTTATTATTTTTACATAAATATAATTAAAATTAAGAGAGGCATTTAATATGTTACAATATACACTATATAGGGTGGGGATTTTAAATCTGGAATAAGTTTAAGGCTCAATATCTTAGGAACCTCAAGATCTATGTTTATGAAAGTGTACTCATCCGATCAGCTTTCAGAGCTGAACCGGGGGGTGATGAGTAGCTGGTGCTCGACTTTGGCGCGCTATAACTTTGTTATTAATTGTCGCAGAAAGTTCATATTTTGTGAGAGGTTGCATGATACTTTAATTGATCCTGCGTAGAAAATATGTTTATATTGATTCTGCATGCTTATTGACATATTTGACCATGGAGCAGTTGCAAAAAAAATCGTGGAGCGGATCTTGGCTGGAGAAAACATCTTGCCGGCCAAATACTGCTCGGTTTTGTTGGAAGTGATGGTAAAGATTTTTCTCCCATATTGTTAAACAGAAGTGTCAATGCTAATAACTACAAGCAAGTACTTCAGAGTCAATTTATTCAATATCTTGAGACAACCCATGGTCGTGGGGGCTTCAACTGGATGTGAGACGGAGTCCCTCCCCATTACTCAAACGCTGTTCAGCAGTATCTTTTCTGTCTGTCAAACCTGTACCCCCTTGATTTCAACATTTCAAACATGAGAAGGTTGCCTGTGCTAAATCTCATCTAAATTTGGAGTCTCCAAAGTTTGAGGTGAATGCAACCTAGACCAATATGTCTACCAGCTTTGTTGAGAAGACCTGTACATAACAATGGACATGTGGATTGAAGCTAAAGGCTCAGTTTTTGAGAAATAAATCATCCTTAAAATGTCCTTGATAACCACGAAAAAGCTTTTTATTGTACAATTTCCGACCTTGGAAGCACTTTTAATCCTGTGCATCGGGCGTGCACCAGCTACTTGTCCCAGACGGTATAAGATAAAATGCAAAATTCTTGAGATTTCTTCCACATACGAACACCGTACAATCATTATTGTGTGCTTCGGTGTCGGACGTACGCCCAAGGACGCAAATAACTCTATAGATGATGGTGCAAGAGAGCTTCAATTTATGTTAATAGACTGTAAGAAAAGACGTTATAAGTTATGTCTAAAGATAATATAATATCTTTTTTTCAATGCTGTATCTGTGAATCTCTGCTGTCTTTGGTTGACAAGTTTGCCTCTCATATATCTGATCACTCTAAGAATACTCAAACATCAGTTCCCTTACAGATACCCACTATCTCCTTTGTATGGAGAGATTACATTGGAAGGTAAATCTTTCTTTTTTGTAAACGAATTTTCCTAATTGAAATAGGGTTTTCTTATCTTTTTATATAGTAAATCGAAATAAGATCTTATAATCTCACGCACACATAAGTTCAAAAGCCTAAGAGCCCTGCGTTTAATCTCAAACTAACTATCAGGCTTAAATAGATGATCGTGAATGAAACCTCGTAACTACATGTGCCCTATGATAGTGGTTCCCAATTTTTTTTTGCGCCCATGCATACCAAAAGAAAAAGAAAAAATATTTGACACATCTATTTTAATTAAACAAATTATTTGGATTATATATGTTATTTGAAATAATGGATGGGTTATCACAAGACACACTGTTTGGGAACCACTAACCATTGCCACATAATATTATCTGATTTGAAGGTAGTAATATGAATTATATCAATTTAATAATTGTTTTTAAAAGTAATTGGAATATTTGGCGGAATTGCCGTTGATCTAATCAAGCACAAATATTAACTTCTGATTTATACACAGCTGTCCTCAGCTACAGAATGAGAGAGTATTTTCTATAGGTGGTCAATTATTTAAGGATATAAATCAGAGTTTAATTGATAAACACTTTGGAACAAAATTAATTTTGTCAATGAATCAAATAATTAATAGTTAAATCATTTTATGATTTTTTTAAATTTTATATATAATTTTAGATCTTTAAGTTTTATTTATTATTTTACGTTATTTCTCATCATTTTTTGGAATAAATAATATATATAAGTTTCCGAAATTTAATTGCAAACATAAGGAAATGTCAAATTCAAAATACTCCTGTACGAGCGTAAGCTCATTGCTTAAAAAAACGACCGAGTGAAAGGCGCGTACACAGAAAATTAGTATCTGAGAGAGAGCAAGAGAGCACTCAGGATTTCTTGATTGGAGTTATGCTCTGCTCAAGGCAGTGACCAACATAGAAAAAGAGTTCCTCATTAAGGAACTGTGTCTTAGTGCGTACGCAAGGGTGAGCTGGAGGGGCTGTAGCCCCCAGCTCAAAAAATTAATGATTTATTTTCTTAAAAAAAGGTCATTTAGGCCCGAAATGCAACAGAGTAAAAAATTTAATATATGAATGTTTTTGTGAATAATTATGGATTATTTAAATTGAAAAAAAAAAATGATATTAGAAATTTAATTTTTGAAATTATATTTCAAATTTTTTTTTTTTGTGAATAGTTGTAAATGTTTCAATTTTTTTCAAAAATATATTTGAAATTTCTTTTTTGAATTGTTTTTCCAAAAAATTTAATTTTTCACATTTTTTTCCAAAAAAATTTAATAATGGATTTTTTTTTTGCAAAAAGTTTAATATTTCAATTTAAACAAAAAAAAAATCAGTGATATTGAATATATATTTTAAAAATTCAAATATTTACAACTATTCACAAAAAAAAATAAAATAAAATTTCAAATATAACTTTTTTTTAATTATTCACAAAAAAATTCATATATTAAAATTTTTGTGAACAGCTATGGATTTCTGAATTTTTTTCCCAAAAAATTAGTTTTTTGTGAATAACTATTGATTTTTAAATTTTATTAAAAAAAATATATTTTTGTATTTTTCTGTGAAAAAAACAAAAACAACTCGCCCCTCCCCTTAAATATAGTCCTGTAGACGCCCCTGGTGTCAGGTTCAGGGCCTGATTGGTTTGAGCGATTGACCTCAACGTCATGGTGGAAAAAAAGATTTGTGATTTGCTTAATTAATTTTTAGGTAATTAATTGTAGTATACATTATCCTTAAATTTTTCGGATTTAAAATTCCCATCTCTATGTACATAATACATGAATTGATGGGTATAACATATTGACTTATGAAGAAATAATCATAGGCTCACTTATGATTCACTATTTGCATTTATTGATAAAATCTTATTTCTTTTTTTTAAAATTCTTTTTCATAGTATTAAAACAAACACGATTTTAGAATGAATTACAGATGAAAATTGAATAAAAAAATAAGAAAAGACAAGTACCAAATAATCTGTAATAACTAGGGAAAGGAGTGAAAAGGAATAGATATTGAATATTTATTGAAATTTTATTCAATTCACTTTTCTTTTCCAATTGTTTTTTTAAACATACATTCATATATTTATTTAAATACTCACAGCGTGTCTCATTTGACAAAAAAGTATAATGTTTTAAAGACTCTTAGAAGAACTTTTTTTTTACAAATATTATAGCTTTGTAAATGTGTTATTTACATATATTAAATTTGCTCAAACGTCTCATATGTAACGATACATCTTGAAGGGTTCATTTAAAATAAATTGTCTGATTGTAATCGGTTATTTTATCCCGATATCACTCAGATTATTTGATTATTTTATAAATCTTTATAGTATTCATAAGAGTAGTACTAGAATCATAGGCCCAAATCCACAAAATTCAAAAAATGGGTATTCTTTCAAATTTAGTCACTCCCTAAAAATTTTGTATCTAGAATTTGAAAAAATGGGTATTCTTTCAAATTTAGTCACTCCCTAAAAATTTTGTCACTAGAATTTGAAAAAAATATTTTTTGTCTCTCGTTGAAAAAGTTTTTGTCAAATTTGTCATCAAATCCAAAGACACCCCTGATGGAATCTCCATTTAAATTTTCTATGATGATGACGTCATCAGGGGTGGTGGTAGGTTTTTTTTTTGGGGGGGGGAGCGGCATTGTTTTGGGTTCTTTTTTTATCACAATTTCGACAGAATCTATAAAAAAAAAAATTTAGAAGAGAGGAACAGCAATTTTGAAAAATTTTAGAGTCAACATTTTTGTGGAAGGAATAAAATTTTAAATTTTGTTTGTTTGATTTTATATAATGGTTGTAACCTTTTAACTAGTTCTCTCAAAGCTTACATTTCTGATGTGAAAATGGTTTTTCAATGTCATATGTTTCGAAGGAATTCAAATGGGATTCAGGGGAATAATTTCATTTAGAATATTTATTTTCCCATTCTGTTTTATTTTTGATGTAAAATATGTTTGGAATATATTTTTGTTAATAATAAAAACTCATTAAAAATAACCCTATTTAAAAAAAAACTCCTAAAATTTGAATGTTTTTTTTTAAAAGGCAAGACAGTTTTTTTCTCGATCACCATAAAAACTCTGCTCAAGTGGTGGGTTTCAATGACACCTATGATTCTGGTGTTACTGGTATTGAGGGCCATGTTATTCACTCCGATCGAAAACCCATTAGTTTATTTATTTTTTAGAAGAAACAGCTGCATAAATCTTTTCAAGAATGAATAAGAGATTACACAGAAAGGTAGTAAGTATATACGCTCCTAGTTTACTCATTCTCTTTTAATTTATTTTCAGCAAATTCATTCTTTGGACATTTCATTAGCATTTTTAAGAGGGATATTTTGTGACGTCATATTGTTTATGCTTCTATACTACTGTGTAGCTTTCTCACTTAATACGTAGAATTAAATAGTGACAAGGTCCAAAAAAGAAATGAATTTTCAGAGGTAATAGCCAATAGGAGAAAAGCTATGATAGGATTGAAGTATATTTCCACATGTATCAATTAGTGTTGGGAATTGGTCCAGCACCAATTTTTTTTTTTTTCGTATCAGACCGATTTTTCAGTGACCGCGGTCTGGGAATTTTTTTTTTCGGTCTCACATTGTGCACCAATTTTTTCAAGTCTCAAATTATGGACTGATTTTTTTCGGTCTTACTCTGTGGAACGATATTTTTCATATATTATGAGAGACCCATTTTTTTTTCTTAGTCAACCGTCATTAATTTTTTCAAAAAAATATCAAAACTATCCAATACATATGTTCTAGAACAAATACTCTATACATATTAGAGACAATGGGTTTAAAAATCATCTGAGCTAACTCTATTTAAACTTTGTATGACGTCATTGTACTTGAAAATACATACGATGTCATTTTATAAACAATTTATCGATAAAATTGGTCTCGATGGATTTTTTAAGACCGAACTCGACAGATTTTTTCCTTTAATTGATGTACACTAAACTTTTCCTTTAGAAATATCTAGACCGAAATTTTTCTTTGGTCCAATCTATACCAAATTTTGAAATGAAAAATGAGTTTTTTTTGCTGGACCTAATTAGTTCGGTCCAGAAAAAGATAAAACAGTCTTAGACCGGTCTAGGATTTCCAGACCGAAACCCAACACTAGTACCAATATTCACAAATTCTATTCATTTTTTAAGACATATCGTGACGTCATTTCAAATCCATGTAGATAGAGATAGGATGACCAACCATTCTCTTTCCCCCAGACATGTATTCTTTTTTGATATTTGCGGAGTTCGAGGACTTTATTATAGACAAATGACGTATGTCATATAAGCATTTTAAAGCAAAAAAAAAAGAAGCAAATTCAAATTATCTTAAATAAAAGATAAATATATAATAGAAATTATGGATAGATAGGTATGTATATTTCATTCACAACCACTGGCTCACGTTTAGTTACACACAAAGGAAATTATTTAAAAAAGTTTGTTCTTTTAATTTAAAAAATCATTGTCTTTACTTATGTGGAATATTTTTCGAGTTTGAGTAATACTCTAATATAAATATCAGAGAAGCAACTTAACAGGTATTTATTTAACAGTTACAACGCAGAACACATATAATGTTATCTCCCATCCACATGGTTTACTAAATGTATTTAAACTTAAATATACATTTATGCTATTTTATAGAAGATTTTATGTAAGAAGTAAAATTTGTATAAAGTTTTTAACGAATCCCTTAAATGTCAATTTATATAATATCCTACATAGTTAAAAAAGTGGTCAGATCTAAAATTGGGGGAAAAATCAATCCATTATCCAACTGAAAATAAATAAATAACATCAAAGTCATCTATTTTGAAAATAATAGCACATCAATTTTAGACCTTTCTTCCTAAATCATTATAAAGAGATTATGTCAATAAAATTTTATAATTGATTTGTCATTTCCTATATATTTATTTTCATGAAAAAAATAAAATAATCAAAAACCATTTCTTGACATTCTTTCTTTCTTCCCCTTTATCCTAGCCTCTTTTACTTATATGTACATTGTACATATATATATTGATAAAAAATCCTTAAGAAAGGCAAAAATATTTTCTCTTTTTTGAGGTTTTTTTAAAATACTATCAGATATATAAAGCAATTTGTCAGCACTAAACATGCAATCACAATAATCACACACATAGATAAAACATTCTCATGATTGTGTCATTATTTAAGTGCATTAATTTTAGGTTGAAAATTATATGATACTAAATTTACATTAATACTATTTCATTATATTTAAATGAGCTTTCATTTATGATTCCCATAAGAAGGAATATTCAAATAATGGTTTAAATGTTTATTTCACGTCTAGGAGGTATAAACAACCAAATTTGATTAGAATATGAACCCTGTTTATTCAAGTAAAGATGAATTAATACACGATGCATCAAAATTTAGGTCTATGAACGCCTGGCGGATATAACTCACATATATTATTTATATTTAAGCCGTAGAACACGAAAATGGCCATTACACTCTTCAACCGCAATAGGTTTGGCCTTTATAGCCTTTTTTTAAATATCAATTTTAGAGTATAGTTACAATTCAAAGCTATACCGGGTCGTCGAAAAAAATTTATCCTATTTGATGCATCAAT
The DNA here is from genome assembly GCF_016086655.4 of Lepeophtheirus salmonis. Lineage (NCBI taxonomy): Eukaryota > Metazoa > Arthropoda > Copepoda > Siphonostomatoida > Caligidae > Lepeophtheirus > Lepeophtheirus salmonis. The sequence goes on from NC_052143.2 coordinate 3,420,223, forward strand.
ATTTATTTACTTATATATATATATATGTATCATAAATATTAATATTGTATATCGAGTAGATAAGTATTCATATGATTACCATTTTTAATCAATATAGCCGCCTTCGTCAGCGGTGCAGCGCTCAAGGCGAAGTTGGAAGGCGGCGCAGGTTTTCCAAAGGTACTTGGAGGACATTCAGGCCTTGTCCACCGCAGCCATGAGAGAGTTCACGTTGGGGTGGCGAAATTTACAAGTCTTTTCCTCATTATGCGCCTAGATGTTGTAGTCCAGTGACTTGAGGTTAGGACTTTGGGGCGGGAGACAAAAGCCCTTAGCCCAGTAAGCAACTTTCATGGGGAGTTTCTTGCCGAGGAAGTTTTGGACGGCTTTGGTTGTGTGCGCTGGGCCCCGTCCTGCGTCCGAAAAAAATTATATACTGTACTTTCTCCTTTTTTTTAATATTATTAATATGAGTTGAAAAAAACAGCTGCTTTTCTACAGTGCTCCTAGTATATAATACTACTGTTTTCTCTATATATATTGTATTGGCATATGAATCAAAGAGTACTATATATAGTGTACCCGGTGACGTCTTTTCACACACACAGACATTTAGACATACTTAAATTACTTTTTTACTCGCTAGATGGCTCTTAATTGGACTCAGCGTTCGTTTTAAAACATTTTTCAGGACAGTAGGCACGATTTTTTTTGCAAAAGAACAGATTCATTCAAATTGTATTAACTCATGTTAATAATCAAATTGTATATCTTGGTAAAATTATTAAATGCTTAATTTCCTAAATGGACCATCCTTTTAGATCGAAGGAAGCAAGAGTTAATACTATCTCAAATAAAAAGGAGTACCTCTTTGTTATATTAATAAAAAAAATAACTGTACTGTAAATTAAGCGGATATATATTATATGATGTTTTAACAAGGACCATCCCTTGATCTAGCTGCCCCCACTCTACTCTAACTAGTTATTGGTAGTCTACAAAATAAATTAATATCTGCCTCGTGATTGGTATTTACATTGAATCATCTAAATTGTCATAATTTATGTTCCCATCTCAAGATTGTGTACATAGGGAAATAATATATATGATATTACTAACATGTTCATTTATCACTTGACCTCAAAAATGAAATAGTAAATATTCAATTGAGCATTAAATTAAAATAAGAATAATCACTTACAAATGTAGCTTTACAGTTGTAAATTCAAAGCAATTTACTCGCGTGTACTTTTTTTTGCAGTTGGTAGTCTGAACAATGACATTTGTTCTTTAAAGCGGTATTAATTATTTTTTAATTTTTTAGGAGAGAACAACCAAATATAAGGTAACCACAAGTGCCTGCACTCATTAATGAGAAAGAGTAACACAACTTTCTTGAAGAGTTATAACTGTACGAGGGACTAGGGAAGGAGCCTGGTGAGTGTGGAGAACACCAGCATTGAAATATATTAATTTTATCAGTTGCAAGACTCTTTTGAACTAATTTTCGATACTTTTGGTGCACTTTCAGCCCTGATGCTAACCCATTTGGCATCATCTTTTGGGTGCATGTTGATGGGAAGGTCTTCAGTGTCCATCATCCAATCAACAAGGCAAAGTCATACAGTACTGGGGCACTATAACAGAGGACTATATCTGCATCCGCCTTCCACCGCCACCTAGGTGCCATTATTGCCGCTAAGGGCAGCTATATTAATGATTAAGAGAGCTCTGACACACATCTATTTATAGTATTAATTTTGTTGAAATTCTATTGTTAACTATTAGATTATATCTTCTTGAATTTTAAAATCCAGAATGTTTAGATTTTAATGGACCACTCGGCATGTCTAGGCAGAGCATCAAATGAGTAAGTGGAATATTCATCAGTGACTCTTATTTTTTATTTGCAAAGAGGTTTTTTTTTTTAGAATTCAATCTAATTGAGTTGAATTTTATATTCAATTTTTCCTAATATCTATTCCGTATAATTTCCAAAGAAATAGCAAAAAATAATGTTAAAAGTTTTAGTTCAAATCAATTTCTTTTGAAGCAAAAATAATGGAAGGGAGTTCAAAGAAAACAAAGAACTATGTTATGGTTGTCAGAGAGGGAATGAGCCAAAATATGTATACATATATATTATGTAGTTAGATAAGAGAAAAAACCATTTCACACACACACACATACAAAAAAGGACATTTTATATGTTACATACATACATACTTCTTTAAATCAACATAACAAGAAAAGGCGGAATATCTACTTTGTATACAATATTTTAACATTCACACACACAAAAAAATAGACATGAGTGAACTTTTTATGGAGGAAAAATCCATGCTTGTTTTTTTTTTGTTTCTACTAAGAAATACGAGTATATATTCTATAAAATTTGTCAAATCTGCTTTATTACCCTGCAACAAAAATAATGCAATCCATTGATGCAAAAATTAGACGGCTGATTATTATGAATCTTTTATGGTTGAATGTAAAATGTACATAAATCATTTAACGACCCGGATTTGCGGCGGGGGGGTATAATTTATATATTCTTTATTATAATGATTATAATCCATATATATTTGAAGTAATGTTTCAACCGCTTCGAAAAGTAAGGATCGCAAATAGCTTTCATTATGTGACAAACGCACAAAAAGCAAGAAATTGATTGTTAGCGGACTAATTATGTCACATTGCCCACAACTATTGTGCTAATCTCTATTGAATATGTAGTAAAGATATTCACAGCTCAACAAATCAACGTTTAGAACGCTCAACAGCCAAGGAATTGTTCATGTTTTGGAGATATAAATGTAATTAGTCAAGTCCATGTCCATTTCTGTAGTGAATTAAAATATTTTCCTTGTTAAAAATATTAATTTTCTTCTGCTGCCTATGTATAAATAGGATTTGATTTTTTTATTTGCTCTAATAAACATAATGGCTAGAATTTTGTCCATTTGGGACACGCCATTACATTTTCTAAAAACACTATAAAACCATCATTAGGAAAATGATGAAAAATCATTTTTTTTTTCTTATGGGCCTCATCCGAAATACACTTATCATAATCATAAAGTGATATTATAGATAAGTATTGTTTGTAATTGATTATACAATATCTACCTACATCTTACATGCACAAAAGATTCCGTTCTGAAATCTTGTAAGGGATTTTCAACTCTCCTGCCATCTACATACAGTGTGCATTAACAAGCCTTACTGCACAAATTAGAGCTCCACAGACCCATCATTACTTCGATGTAAGGTTAAAAAAAATTTAAATATTTAATAATTTATCAGCTTACAGACGCTGTACTACTGCCTGCAATACGTCTAAAAACAACGACAATGGAGGCAAAAAAGGACTGATGAGATATCTTCTACATGCCCATCACTCTATAAATTGTGAATTTCTCTGTTGAGCTTGTCTATAGGGTTAGGAGTCTCATTTCTAGCTCTGAGAGCCTCTCAAAGAAAACAATTATTATAGCGGGTGTGTAATTAAAAACTAGACATTTTGAATCTTTTAAGTTTAATTTTGGAAACCAGGATAGCTACATTAACTAAAATTTTTAGGGATGCTTACAAATTTGTTGCCATTTTTAATCTTCAATATAGCATCAATCGCCTTAAATAATGGCCTTGATGCGCATCTGGAAGCTCTGACAGGTGGTAATAATGCCATTGGGGCACATAGAGCTCCAAAGCTCATCGACGGAAGGCTTAATAGCTTTAAAAATCGGTTCCCTTGTCCGGAATCTTCTGGCCTCAACATGCGGCCATAAATAAAAGTGAAGTATGTATGTTGACATCTGGCAAGTATGGCGGTTAGATTTTTTTTTGTCCAGAATGGAATGTTTGTCTCCAAAAAGGACTATATAACCTTTGATGTGTGTCCTGGTGCAGTATCTTATTGAAACTTCATCCTAGTACCATTGTCAATGGCCTTTCTGTCGCTGTAAATAGTCTGCTTACATTACTAAGTCATATTTCGAATCCCTATTGGTGTGTAGTCCACTCGATGGAGATGAACAGTATATATTTTTTTGTTTCTTTGTGAGGTCATTTTTCGATTTGTTATGTTGTTGTTTTTTTTTGAAGGTGGCGTCAATACACAGAGTTTGTCCGCTGAGGGGATTCTTCCCATGTCTTTTTCTTATTCTTCTCTTTATAAATTTTTAAACTACGCAACCCGTATTCTAATATTTTCCCAATAAAATCTATGGAATTAAAAAATGATTTCAAATGACAGTCCCTCGTTGGAGGTTTTTATTAGTCACTAAGTAGTTAAATATTAGTGAGCGTTATTGTACTGTACTACCTGCTCTATGTTGGTATTCTTACATATTTTGCACATAAATAATATTTCACTTGCAGATGACTTCTTCCAAATATATTAACTTTACTTATTGTTTCATTTTGTAGGTATTTGTTTTGTTTGTCAACAATGGGATTCATGAGGGAAACCAAAGCAGAGAGAGAGAAAGAGGGAAATTTTCAGTGAACAATACGACCCCCGCCCCCCTCTCCCCAAGTTATATGTCACTTGACTTTTATACATAACATAAACTATTTGATTTATTATATTACTCATGTGCATATAGAGTTACAAAAATGAACCAAGAATAAAAATAAGGGAACATATGAACAGAAAAGTAAAAAAACAAAATAATAATACGTAAATCCAAGTTGCTGTGAAATAGAAGAAAAAAAAAAAGACATGGACAAGAATATAAAAAGGTTCAGATCAAACGAGACTATTGATCTGAGAAAAGAAAAGAAACAAAATCAATAAGGAGGAGCGGGGTTTCTTCAGCACTTGAGTAGAAGAACTACTTATTTGTGCTGCATTAGCATAAGCCTCTCATAATATCTAGGTATGTTGTATCTGTATTAGTGTTGTGTTAGTCCATATTTGTTCGGACCAGTCTTAGGACGGGTTTTATGAGTCCTATGGACCTTCCTTAAGACTGTCAGTACTAGAACTGATTAAAAAGAAGAAATGCAGTTGAGTAACGTCATAACTTACTAAGTTTTAGGACTGATGCAAAGAACTGAACTGTATTGTGTTAGTCCTTATTTGTTCAGTCCAGTCCACTCTTAGCCCCCGTTTTATCAGTCCTTTAGGACCATCCTTAAGGCTGTCACTACTAGAACTGATTAAAAAGAGGAAGATATATAGTTGAGTGACGTCATAAAGGACATACTTCATATGTTTTAGGACTGATATAGAGAAATGAACAATCCTTGGATTGTCCTTCAGACGTTCAGTACTTGAACTGATTAAAAAATGAAGAAATATAATTGAGTGACGTCATAAAGGAGAAAACTTTAAAAGTTTTATGACTGAAAAAACAGAAATGAACTGGACACCAGTTATCAAGAAATCAAAAGAAGAAACAAAGGAACACCTTTTAAAAAGCAAAACAGTGTATTACATTCACTCAACCTACATAAAAAAATACCAGACTATATGAATAAATAATAAACTAGGATTTTATATAATTAGATTGAATGTCTCTGTAGCACACTGAAAAGTATTACTGATAAAATGTAGATTTAAAGGAATAAGAATCATTTTTCTAAATCTTGTGTTGTAAAAAAATATATACAAAAGGCTTAAAACTTCGATTATAAATTGGTCATAACTTCCTTAATATTGAAGCTAGAGACTTGATTTTGGTATCAAAATGTCTTTTTTTACCATTATCTGATAGATAAAATAGGTTTATATGAATAAAAAAAATTGAATTTTAACCTTATGGTATCGATATTTTATCACAGTTCAATCCTGTGATGTGACTCATTTTATAAATTTACAGCTTAGGAGTAATTTTTTCATATTTTAGTAGTTTTCTTTTTGTAACTATATGTGTTTGAAGTCAAAGAGTAAATGGAGAGCAAGGTTGCTCATGCTACTTGGCACAGTCAAAAAATGAAGAACAAAAAAGAATAAACACTTAGCCAAAATGACTTCAAACAAAATTTAGAGCTCTTACAAATTTTGGGTATCATTTTAATTATTTATTTTCTGTATTTGTTTATTAAAATATTTCAAATATGATTTTTTATTAAATTACATTTTGTTTCAATTATAATCATAAATACTATTAATTATTTATTTATTGATAATTACTACTAAACTAACTTGCCGTAGGCCTAAAACAGTCCTTGAAGGCATGCCCAGGGACGTGGCTTAACGTTATTTCCTAAAAGTGCAATTTGAACCCTGTAATAGTGTCCAAGACCATAAATACTGGCCTGAGGATAAAGTAATGCCGCCTTTATAAAAAACGTATCTTTACAGACAAAATTAATGCCCCTGGGTTTCCTACAGAAGAAAATTACTGAACTTTTTGAAGTCCCATCATAACCTAATCATCTATTGTACGGATGCAAAACTATGGACTGACAACAGATCCCACATAAGACAGATGATTGGTCACAGAGAGAGCTAATTTCCCCCACGTCTTTAAAATCAAGTTTCTGGCCAGCATAATTCCCCTTGGGATCATTGGGAGTAACAGCAGTCTCATGGCTTCCAACTTATTTGAGTCAAAACAGAGGGTGGGCGCTGACAGGTACTGTGAACTTCTATCTGACCAAATGATATCTTGGATGAAAGCTGTGACTAATCGTATCGTGTTCCAACAAGACTAGGACCCCCTAACAAAGGCCTGTCCGATCCAAAACTTGTCTTAAAAAAGAGAAGGTGCCATTTTGGGACATCCAGACCTGGCCGTCTAACTCCCCGATATGAATCCCCTGGATTACTTCTTTTAGGGGGAGTTACAGAGGAAGGTCTCGTATCGAGAAAATCATTGGCGAAGATGGGGCACACATTGAGTAATGTTTTTTTGAAATTTATATTACTAGAACTTGTGAATAAAATTTCAAACCTGTAATTACTTTCATTATTGATTAAGATGTTGTTAAACTTTGTCTAAATTTACCTGAATTACCCTGTACATCACCACTGCTTTATAATTATGTCGAAATTATTGATAGATGTATGAAAAGTTTTTTATTGTAATGTGATTTCCTTTCTTTTTGTGTGAATTTTTTTTTGATGTTTTGTGGGCGAATTTACATCAACATCATATGTGATTTATGATTTAATAATAAGTTGAAATATAGTTGTATTTGGTTACAAAAAAATATCCCTTCTACAGTCTGAGGGATATGCCAAAAAGTGCGCCAAATAGCCTTGTTATCCTCCTATCTATAGCAGGATTTTCAATGTTTATGGTTATGTATATAGTAAGAGCGTTAATCTATCTCAAAAAAATTGTAATGATCTAAGAACCATTATTACGCTTGTTATACATCCATACAAGATAAATGGGTTCGTTCACTCAATTTTTTATTTTATTGTGGACTTCTAAACCAAATTGATGATTCAGTTCCGATGATAAGAACCCATACTCCCTTGTAGGACAAGACTCTGACATACATACACACATACATGTTAGGCTGTAGGTGGAATCATTGATCAAAAGATATCCTTGGCTAAAAGAATATAACTGAAAGGGAATTGGTTTGATCAATTATACATAAAAGATAAGAAGTAAAGGGGAGTTTGAAATATTTCCCTTTTGTTGACGTTTTTATACGTCAATTTACAACTAATCTTGATAACCAATTATAATCTATATTGATATGTTTAAAGTAAATTTTACTGTACATTAAATCATTTAAATATGGTTTTTTATTATCCAGGAATAAAGTCGCTTTCTATATACCAAGTGGTTCATTAAAATCTGAACACTTTGAATTTTTAATTTCAACAAGATATAATATATTAATTGAGTGAATGAACCCATATTAATTAGCAATACAATTCCAACAAAATTAATAGATGTGTGTCTAAGCTCTCTTTATAATTAATGTAGCTGCCCTTAAAGGCAATGATAGCTTCCAGGTAGCGGTGGAAGGCTAGGCACACGCTGCAGATGTGGTTCTCTGTCATAGCATCCTAATAGTGCCTTACAGGAGGTTTGAGGACCTCAGTGTTTGGATGACGGACGCTGCAGGTCTTCCCCTCTACGTACACTCAAAAGTGTAGTCAATGGGTTAGCATGAGGGCTATAGAGGAGGGAGGGGGGGGGGAAATTTGTCAAAAAAATAATTAAAAAAAACCCTCGAAAGATTAAGTAAAAACTCTTTCAAAAGAATCTTGCAAAGAAGGAGATGGATTTTGTTCATTTTTGGTGTCAGAAGTGGCCTCTCCACACTCATAGGGCTCTTTCCACCAACTTTTTAAGATAACTCTCTGGACATCAGCCTGGTGTGAAACCTCGAGATCTCTTGCGTGGACCCTCATGGGGCTGAGGGGATTGTCCTGCCATTATCCTCTGTGAAATTTTAGCCTTTTATGAAAGAGCCCTTCTTCCTCTCCAACGTTTAGAACTTGATGGCAGCGTATGTGGTGCTCCTGGACACGCCCAACTACTTAGAGTGTGCAATTGGAAATTCGTCGATCACGTTCAAGTGTCATTTTCTCGACTTGTAAGTAAGCTAGAGAGCTCAAGTTTGTTTATTTTTGTAACTAATTGTTAATGGTTTAATATATTGAATTATGAATTAATGTCAATCGCTCAACCTTCATTAATTATTGAATTAGTGTGACCAATTGACTTCTTTTTATATTATATCTGCTGCGTCTGGGTAATTTGTTATAAGTTCATGAAATGGATGAATTCTTGTGAAACAAATAGAAAATATTAACAATCGAATTATAAAAAATATTGAAGATAAAATTTTCAGTTTTTTAAAAACATAAAATATGTTTTGCAGTTTAGAAAATAGCACATAATCAAAATGTTATTTAGAATAGTAACACTGTTACCCTAAAATTGGCACTGATCAGGCCACGAATAATCTTGTTTAGAAATCAATAAATGTTCACCCTAATATATATTAACTTTTTAGATTTATTCCATTGGCTTACTAAAAATAAATCTCAAAATTATCTCACTACAATAAATATTTACAATGTATATTTTTGTTAACTCTCAATTTTTCTGTATATTTTCCTTTTATTTGAATATAGATCAGATTGCACATAGTAAGTGAAATTATTAATGTACCTGGGGGTTTAATGTATGATTTTATAGTTAATTAGTATCATGAAAATTGGTTAAATTCAAGTAAGCCTTGTATAAGATGCAAACACTTCCAAAAAATTATTAAATATTCATTCTACTAACTACCAACATATTTTGAGCCTTTTTTTTGTTTGGAATGGTTGCACCAAAGATACTAAGATAGATAAAACATTCCTTATCCTTCCAAATGCGTTATTATTTATTTGTCAGGAGAAAAAGGTATCTTATTAGTTATAATAATATATGTAACTAATGACATAAGAAGTCACGGTGAAAGATTTGTGTATAACTAAAATCTAGAGCAGTGTTTTTCAAACGTTTTTGAGTTTGACCCTTAAAATTTGTAGCAGACAATATGCGACCCCTACATCTCTCATTGAAATGTGAATTTGGAGCGGATTTTATTCAAATAAATTACTTGGTTTTTGTAATTTTTACCAATTTTTTAGAAAATAAATACACAAAAATTGTTTATACCCTATTTTGCCGTAAAACTTTTTCATATTTAGACTTCAATAAAAATAAAAACGAAAGCCAAAATTCCTTGATTTGGGTGAGGGGAGCTATAGCCCCTCCAGCCCCCACCTGTAGACGCCTCTAGGCATATCAAATATGTTTTTGTGGATCACTATCTTTTGGGAAATACTTTTTTAAATGATCCAGCAGATATTTATAAAAAATATATAAATTCATCATTATTTAAGTTTTGACGGCACAATCGAAATTGTGTTCTTCTTTTTTGGAAATCATGTCGTGACCCCTCGCTAGTTTCCTACGACCTCCACTTTGGGAACCACGGATCTAGAAAGAGTATGTTTAAACTTTTTTAGAAGTTACAGGCTCAACCTGGAACGAAAATAGTCCCTCCACATCTTTAGCAACATTGAAAGGGTCAAGTATGTTATGCATCATTATTGTTGTATATCAAAATTCTCCATATACTTCTCGTTATAGACGCAAGCATTCAAGTTTGAGTGTCCTTTCTTGAAATATATCATTAAAGGTAGAAAAATACGTTCCAATCCAAAAGAAGCTATACATAGGTTTATCCATTTTTATTAAATAAAAAAGCTCAGATAATGTCAATCAGTAGCACAAATGATAGCAAATTATTGGATTTTCATACAGGTGTGCGCCTCTAAAACTGAACACTCCTTTAAATTTTAAGCTTTTTTCCTTGTCTAAAGGCTTGAGGACTTGACGAGGGGTTTTCTTGTAGACCTTAAGATCTTTATTATCTAGCCGGTCCATGGTCCTTCTGCTGACGTTGAACTCCCTGGAGAGGCCGCTGACGGCAACCTTGCCTGTCTTGACTTTTTTACGGCAGTAACCATTTCGTCCAACCTTCGAGTCCTTGACTTAGATCTTGTGGTCACCTCAGGAGTCCCTTTGGCTACCACGCTGTAAACGGTGGTGCGGCTGGAGTTCAGAACCTTGGCAATTTCAGCGGAAAGTTCCAAAATTGCGACTCGACGTCTCTCAATATTATCGGTTGTTGTTTCACTGGTGCTATTTAGATTTAGCTGGAGTTTTGTTTATAACTTGTCAAGACCCTTGCCTCAAAGTATAAACTAGTTTCAACTTAATAAAATCACGAATATGTGCATGGCGTAAAATTTAAAAGAGTGTTTAGTTTTAGACGTGCACACCTGTATATCCTGTTCATAACTTCCTTCCATATTTTGTCATTTGACGTTTTGTCCACGTATCGTTTCTACAAAATACATATGTTAGTTAGTATTACTTCATTCTATTTTGCATTTAATGCACAATGTCTCTTTTCTGTTATTAAATTATTTTTATCAGTTCGTGTATCTTATTTGCTAATACTGCAAAGATCACGAATAGCAATAAAATGTTAGTAGACTTCTTGAATCAATTTATTTTTCTCCTTTTATCATGTTCTGTTGATTTTAATCATTGTTTTGATCCATCTGGAACGAAATAATGTTATCCATGACTTTCTTTATAGCGCATTTGTTGAGTTTCACTACCAAATTTAGCAAAAGTAAAAGAAGACTAGGCCTGTAAAGACTCTTTATGTCTTATCTACGTTAATGTTATGACCAATATTTTTATTGCTAATATCTTTCTATTTATCTTCTATATCACCAAAGTATGATTACTTTTTAACGATAGAAATAACTTTTAAATGGATATAGCCCTACCTACAAATGCCCTATCTGTGTATGTGTAAACACATCAAATGAAAAACCCAATAACAACTATGTAACAATAAAGACACTAATTTAACTTAATTAAGCCTCAGGTGAAAAACGTATATTTTTTTCCTTCTAAAGGGTCGATTAGAAAGTATATGAGCTTTCATTGAATGTAAAGTTTAGTAAATGATGTTTGTGTCCTTTGATACAACTTATATAGATGGCTACACATATTTAGAGGCGTAGATTTGTCTAGAAAGTCAACTGACCACTTAATTTTTTCATTTGGTATTTCCTTTTCAATTGGTACTTTTTATTTACTTGTGAGCAGTTGATTAATTAATATATATTTTAGAAATATATATAGCTGATCTCATAACTTGATTAAAACGTTATTATATTTAATCAGAGGAAAAAATCAAGGGTTCCAGTAGGTTTCTCCTTGTGAACTTTAGCCTCATATATATATATTAGCAAAATATACCCTTTCACATATAGTTTACGTTTTTAAAATGGTCTATCTCCACTTGAAGTCATTTATAATGCATTTTTGCATTCATTAGCGTAAAATGAGCAAATTTAACTCGATTTTAATATATTTTAAAAATAAAATATAAAGTTTTGGGAACCTAAGATATCTTCGGGGGATTGAAGAAGTATCAAGATTTTTTTACAAATCATAATATGTAAAGTCAGTTTGCTTAAATCAGAAAGAGTCAATTGATAAAAACCCAAGTTCATGTAAAATACATTAACCGATTTTTGATACCCAAAAAGTCAGTCTAAGCTCAAAAATCTAGATAGTATTTTATTGTCACCTGTCGAGTTCTGCTTCTTTTCCTCCTATCTGACCGTTGATTGGGCAAATTAGAATTCTTTTTTATTATGCTGTGAACAATTTTAACAAATATTCAATAATAATGACATAGGTAATTGGGAAGAATTGTATATCTACAAAACTATTTTTGAGGGAAAGGTTTAGTAATATAATAAAAGTAACGATGTGTTAAAGAAAATACACTAATGAATAAAATTCGTGGCCCAATATCATAACTCGGTCGAAATAATTTTAAGAGCCCCAGAATTAGACTAAAATCGATGGCTTTACTCATGATACCTACAACTTTTTCTTAAAGAACTTCTTACTACAAATGTTCAATAGGTGAAGCCGATGTCCCAAATTCTTAAATTTTCAAGAATAACGCTTTCCTTTTTTTTTTTTGGTACTATGGATGGGCCTAATGAACTAATAAAACATTATACATTTGCTATAATGTGTTATCATTCATAACAAAGTTTGAATAAAATACGGACAATTTTCTCTAGGCAGTTTTCCCCACACAATCATTATGAGTCATCTTCGTTTTTGATTCTTTTATCAGTCTTTCAATTTTATTTTATTTTTTAATCAGAGCACATTTCAAATCTCTATTAAACAGTCAAGCAAAGGAAACTGAAAAAGCAACTGCTTAGTACAGGTTACTTTATAAACAAGGTTTCCTATTTAAATTTAAAAACTGGATATGGCCGCTAAGTGCGGCCATATCCTTAAAAAAGGTAACTGTTAGACTTAGTTTGAATGTATATAGTGTCTCAATACCCTTTAAAATATGATGAAAAATTACATAGAAAAATACAATACAATGATTGGACCTGAGCCTGATATAATGCAACTGCAAAGATGGATGAGAGTCAGACACGGATCTCCTGGTCCACGGTCCTCAGTCACTTTCTCTATGATTGTTCTTAATGTGTGTCAGACTTGAAAAGCTCAGACCATATAGATAAGTTTTGAAGAAAAATAACAGAATATCACTACTAAAACCACTGGATACTCCTTTTCCCACTGATGTCTAACACTTGTCAGACACCAGTGTTCTGCACTCTCAAGTGTGCTTGAACTCCAAAGATTACGGACCTAGTCAAAATGTGCATAATACTCCAAAAGAAGATATAGTTTAATTTTAAATACTCGTGCCCCACTTGATGTCCGGTACTTTGCCTCTACCTTACCTTAAACCAATTTGCCAACGGAAATTTAGCCTTAAAGTTAATTTGTTTCGAATTAGATATTTTGCCTTATATATAGGTTTATACATCATTACTGTTTATTTTTGATTAAAATTGACGTTCCCCTTTCAGTTTTTTAATTAAAATAGGTAAAGCTTATTAAATAGTTGCTTTTTTTAGGAGAATGATATAATTATGACCGAATTTATATGCATACCATGGAAATCTCATTATGTAATGAGTTCGAGCCAGAGGCAAAATATGTAATATAGTAAGATAAAAAAATATATTAAAACCCTATTAGATACTGATTCTGTCTCTGTTATAAAGTATAAGTAGACATAATGGATTAATTCGGCATATTGGGAAATAATCATGGATTCACGACATTATCTTGAGAAAAGCAGTAATTTTCACATCGTTATTATCCTTGATATCTTTGAAGCTGTGGCAGTTGGGTGTAGAGAGGCATACCATTGGAGGATTCAGGGAGGCACTCAATGGTTGAACTCTAGGAGCACACACACGAGAAATGAGAGACGTAAGGGAGGAAAACTGTAAAGCTCAGTATAGGTTTGAGCAATTTGGAATCAGAATAGAAAGATAATAATGATGGTCTTCATTTCTTTATGAACCTTTTCTCTATTTTTATTTTTATAGTAATAAACATAACATATTTTCATTACAAAAATAAAAAGGAAGCATTAATTTATATCCAAAAATAAACAATAAAGACGGATAAACCTCATAGGTGTATATATTAAGGTGAAATATCCTTCAGGTAAAATAAATTTCAAGCAAAATGGTTCAAGGAAACATATTTTAAGTCGACAGTACCTATTGCCACCCCACCTATTCTTTATTTTTACCCCAAAATCAATATAAAAAAATAGTATAACCAGAGCCCAGGGTATTTAAAAAATGTTAAATGTAAGAATCGATAATTTTTAGAGGCACCTCAGAGTGCCATGACATTTAGAATTGCTGGGCTGTATTATACCCAGATACCCTTGATCTCTCATGAATTCCTCTACATATTTAGTAAAATGGGTAAAAATATCCTTAGAAGAATATAAAAGTATATTTGATAACATATTCCAACAGCCTTTAAAAAAAGTTCACAAAAACCCTCTAAAAAAGCTTTCATTGATCAAACTTTACTATGTTTCTTCCCACTTCTTTCAACTTTAATTAACAACGCCATATAACTTTGCTGCTTTTATTCGCCCCCCACTCCCAAAAAAAAAAAAAAAAAAAAAAAAAAAAACCACACAGAGCATGTAATATTGATGCGTATAAATTATTCTACCACTATATTTATAGATAACGCATTTCCATACTCTTAAAAACAAAGTAGACTCTTAGAGAAAGTTTAAGTAAAAAAAAATTATGAAAATATTTTACAAACTATATATTTATGCTAAAGGTAGTAGGCGGTATTGCCCGGAGTAGTTAGGCATCGGCTAAAAGATGATATACATAAGAGACCAATAATAAAAAGAAACAAAAATAGTGCTCTTGTCATACCAGGTGGTTCATTGAAATCTGAACACTTAACTTCCGTAACGAGTCGAGAAATGACATTTGAACGTGATTGACATATTTCCATTCGTGCACTCCAAGCAGTCGGGCGTGTCCAACCCATGGGCCCTCCCCGGGAGGGGTCATGCAAAAGATCTCGAAATTCATCACAGATATATCAAAAATTGAGTGGAAATAACCTTTTGAGGACATCAGTAATGAAAGAAACCCCTTCTTTACCCTGTAAGACTCTTTTGAATGAGTCTTTTGAATTCTTTTTTTTCTTACACTTTTGCCCCCCCCTACAGCCCTGATGCCAATCCCCTCAACTAAACTTTTTGGGTGCTTGTCGAAGGAAAGGTAGGTAGTATCCATCATCCAAACACCGATGCCCTCAGAGCCACTGCCAGCCTGCTCTGGCACTGTATGACTTAGTACTAGATCTGCAGCGGGTACCAGGCATTCTGCCGCCTGAAAGCCAACATTACTGATAAGGGTGGCTACATTAATGATTAAGAGGGCTCAAACACACATTTATTTATCGTACTAGATTGTTGAAATTCAATTTTGTTCATTGATAGTGCATTATTTCTTGTTGAAGTTTAAAATTCAAAGTATTCATATTTTAATGGACCACTCGGTGCATGCACATTGCACACGCCTAAAATATTTCATCATTATAAAAATATGTTTATAATATATATACGGGAGCACTCTATACAGGTTGATGCTATATGCAAACCCCTGCAACATTTTATCAATACGACTACATTGTTATTTCGTAGACCAAAATATCTTTATCATATACATCATGGAGCACTTTATCCCGTATACCTTTTAACTTGTTGGAATATATTAATACTGACAAACTTTGCTCTATTAATATTAATAATCTGTATGAAGGATTTATCTCATCAATCTTTTCATTCAAAATATAACTTTATATATGTATATGTTTGTATTTATTTTCCATTTTTAATTATAAAGATGCATTCGAGTACGGAGTTCTATCCTTCTACAGTTCTATCTACATTATTATGAGGGTTGAATTTAAATGAATTTTGTATGAAGATTGTACGACGTACGTACATGCATATGTGAATGCTTTATAATTATTATTTTTAGAATAATGATTAGTTTTGGCCTCGTTACTCTAGAAGCACTCCAAGTAGTTACACAATTCAATGTCCCAATTAAAATATCATATTTAAAATACGTTGTCAAAAAGGAGGAACTTGCAGGACTTATTAATGTTTAGATATGTGAAAATGTGTGTATTTTTAAGGGTGGCAGGATACAGTTATACAACACTTGTACAAGTAATTATAACTCTTTCAAATGGTTTAAATATCGATTACTCTCAGGAACATTGGAGGTTGGTGTAAAATTCTTTAATGATACGAGGAGTATTATCCCGTTTTGTAATGAAGGAAAAGGGACTACTGACACTCTCTTCTGGAGCTGCAGGCTTTTAGGTGCAACTTATGAGTTGATCTCATATGTACTGCTGGATAATTTATGAGCAACAACTGGAAAAGATTAATTTTTAGGACAATATTGTGGGAAGGAGGAAACGCCATTCTTAGAAAAACTCAACAATTAATATATGCAAAAAGGACAAAGTAGGACGTAAGTCTTACAGACATCATCCCCATTATTAACTTATACATCAAAGTCATTAAAAATATGTACTCATTTCTTCAGTAAACTGAGGACTATGACACCCATGCTACTTAATTTTTAATTATTTTCCTGTTTAATTTTATTTTTATTATTAGATTGATAATTTTCTTGTTTTTACGGTTTTTATTTTATTTTAAGCATAAAATTTTATGTGCTTTATGCGATGCTTTTGGTTTTGTCGACAAGCTTATATTTGGCTATGAATAGAAGCAACATCTGATATAAATTTATGAATTCAACTTCATTTAGCCGATAACTAATCGTTTCTTGTAGTTGATATTGAATTAGAATATAATGTGACAATTTTGAACAGGTTTTCTTTACACAATTTTAGTAATATTTATCGAATTACTATATTTACTGTAGAAAATAATGATATGCAAAGTATTTATTTAGGGGTTAAAAGAAATGTTGTGATATTTTAAGTTCATTTGATGACGTTAAATAAAAAAGAAGGATCAATTCAAGTTTTATTGAAAAAAAACCATATCATTTTCTCCAACTCAAATATGAAATGATCTCTGTTTGGATGTATAATTCAATTTTCCAACCGACATACCTTTTCTCATTAATTCAGATGAATAATCATTCCATTTTCAAATGAATGCGTTTTGGTTAAAAATAAATCAAAATGTGAGAGTTTATTCATTTCTAAACAAAGTCCTTAAAAAAAGTAGATTTTTGATATGTAAATATTGACATTTTCTCAGGAATCGTTAATCCTACATGAAATTTAAACTCATATTCGGAATCAAAATTAAATTTTGGAAAGTTTTTATGATGATTGACAATTTCTTTTTTTAATTCAAAAGTTGACTTAAACCAATAAAAAGTGTAAAATAAGCAAAAAGTTCTAATGAAAAAGTCTCTAAAAAATGATTTTACCAAGTCCACTAATCGCGCTATAAAAAAGATGTTCACCTACGAAGGCTTAAAAAAAGCAAAGATTCATAAAACAAACCAGATCTATTTTCTTGAACATCATGCGCTTTGTTTCTTTTATTAACATCTTCATTTTTTTTATTTAATCTTTTATAGATCCTTCTCAAATACTAAATTATTGTTTTTTTGGCTTTTTCTGATCAAGGATTTATAGAAAATATTTTTGCTTTTCTACAGAAAATTAGTCTTAATCCTACATAATATTTTTCATTTAACAGTACAAAAATATTAAATAGTTACATTAACACAATATGAAAAAAAAGTGCTCCAATTGTTCATAGATAAAAAATATTGATTGGAAAAATATGTACACAGTTAAATAATTATAAAAATAATAATAATAAAATCATAGTTGTAAATTAGGATTTAATGGAAAAGTAACAAAAGATGAAGCTATTTCAATTGCCTTTTCTTATAGTTTTAAATACACTCAATGTTTTTCATCATTAAGAGTAGAAAACTAAAATGGGAGTAGAAATATACTCAGTGATATATATTTTTTAAAATATTTTTCATTTTTTATATGTAGTATTTTGATAAGTGTTTGATAATAAAATAAACTTTTCGTTATGGACCGTAAAAATAAATAGGAGAGACTATGTGAAAGTAGGCAAGTGAAGAACACACACACACACATATAGAAAAATAAATATATCATAATAATATGATATTTCAAGTTTAATTTATAGAAAATTAACTGCTTTCACCTTAATCACTAAGGCGAGATACGGAACAAAAGAAATGATTAAAAATGTTATTTCTACCCTATCAGATATGACTCATTCTCTGAAGCGAAAAACCAAAATAACAGCAACAATATGTATAATCATAGAACTCATTCAATATGTACCGGGTGTAAACTAAAATTTTAATGACTTTACAATTCAGAATTGTGAGTTTGCCATCATAAAATCTCTGTTGTTGGCGAACATTGTTGAATGGAGTAACTAAGAGCATCGGAGCGGGACACAAGACTCACAACTTTAATTCCTACAAAGAATCTCCATAGGTGGATTTAGTTACCAGAAATAATGTTTCAATTTAAAAAAAAGAGGTTGAAAGAGACTGGGAAAATCCTTTATATATTAAAACTTCACATCATTGACGTGATATCACAAATTGATAATAAAAAAATATTCTAAATGTTGATATCTTGATGCCCAGATATGGAGATCGATGGAAAAAATAAGCTGTTATTTTAGGAATTATAATATTGTATTAGTTAATATAACTTTGGAAATTTTTAATTCTATTTCTTGATTCTGGGATGCTGAAAATCATTTGTAAGAAGTAAACAACGTATCAGTGAATAGGGAATTATGTTATGAATCGATAACCAGGCACTTTGTTGTTGTAAATGAATTTCAAAAAATAATATTGGCTCTGACTATTTTTTTTTTAGAATGGGAACATTAGAAAAAAGGATGACTCTGGAAGGAAGCATATTATGAATACAAATAAACTCAAGAATATAATTGAGACCTTATCTTCCGTGTCAAAAATATGTGCAGTCTCTCACACTAGAGTAAACAATTCCTTAGTAATGTTAAAAGGAGTATTCTCAGAAAGAGAATGAAGGAAATCCATCTGCAACGATCCAAAGGACTTTTAATGGATCTTTAATACGCACCAAGGGGAAAAACAATGATCATTCTCAAGGATAAACATTAAATGGTGACTCCGTGTCTGGTTGCATGCTTAGATGAAGGCCTGTAGATAACAGCCGTAAGTATTGAGTAAATTAAAGCAGTTGTTGATAAATTGTATATAAATGAATCTGGACTACATTCGTAATTACTGCAGTGCATCTCTTTCCGTGAGATAATTACTACCATGCTAACAATAAATAAAGATATAATTGAATAGAGAAATAATTGATAGTGATGGAGATAGTTTTGTATAAAAAACTGTGTAAAACATCAGTTGCCACCGTGTACATATAAAACAAGGGGGAATTTTGCAAATGTGTGTTTATGTACATTGAACATGTATACCTTTATATACCTATAATATTTTCTTTAGTCTATGAAAATAATTGTTTTATATACTCATATCCATATACATACAAGACGACAATAATAATTAGTTTTTGTAATAATGTGTTTGTGAATACATCCTATACAATACATGCTTAGGTGGTACATATATGTAGCACATATTAGAAGCGAGGATTTGTTTTGTTAATTAAGCATTAAAAGTATTGTTAACATTCGGAAATAGCTCTGTTTTGTTCTTCTATGTATTGTACAAACACAAAAAATATACATATTGACTTAATCTTTTGACGATTTTCAAATTATTTCTACTTATAATATTATTACTTCTTGCGAAAAAGAATGTATGTATTGATTAGTACTAAGAACGTTTTACCACTGGATTACTATGATTTTGGCTGTATTACAATATATACATATTTTCTCAATTCTACGTGAAAATCGTGTACAATTTATGTTAGTATAAATATTTGCCAATATACATAATATGTACAATTTGAGCTAGCTGCATCAGTCCCAGAATGCCTTTACAAGTATGGGCCAATTTTTATAAAAGTGACGTCATTTGGAGTGTTTGCAGTTTTTTTTAAGGCTGCGTGGGCATTTCTGTTTTTTTAGGCAATTTTGACAAAAGTTTTTACGACTGTTTATAAATGAGAAAAAAATGTTTTTGAGTTACAATTCTTTGAAACTGATAAAATTGAAAGAAATTCAATTTTAGAAAAGGGTTATAACCTTTACTCATTTTTAGCAATCGATTGTGATCATTGTTTATCAATCTTATATGCTTAAAAAAACAAATGGGATGGTGGGCTATAACAAAGGGGTATAATTTTAAATTAAAATATTTATTTTCGCGTTCTCTCTCAATTTTTTATTATTTTATGTTGTATGTTTGGTATATTTTTTGCGAAAAAAAAATCCCTTTTTTAAATGACAAATTCAAAAAAAAAAAAATCATCAGATTGTGACATTTAGCTCATTATAAAAAAATCCCAAATGTAGGGGCAATGTTGCATTACCCTCTATGGCTCTACTACCATTGGCTAGGTGTATGTAGAGATGGGGGGATGCCCCCAACTTTTCTAAAGTTTCAATAATCCGTTTTCTCCAGACTTATAACGTTTAATTATGCCCTTGAATCTCCCTTAATTAAAACATCAGAACCGACCGAACGCCGTTTTCTGAGATGGAATTATAATACAAATGGATTGCGATATAATGACTATAAGAAAGTGTGGGTCACAGTACAAGACTGGTTCAAAATCTTTTTGTTACATAATGACTCAATGCCATCTCTCGACATCCCCCATTCAGGCCTACAACTTCATTCATGAGATATAGCATCATTTGTCTAATTGCTCTTAGTTTCCGATACACCAATGTTCCATTGTGAGGATTGATAAGTGCTTCATCTCACATTAGACCATTATCTAGTTCATAAGTCAGCAACGCCCGGCCCGCGAAGCATAAAGGCCCATGAGTGAATTTTGACAGGCCGTCCATCTTATCATTATCTAAATGTAGGCATACTAATCCAAAATGACAGTTATTAACATTAAACGACACTATGAAACTCCCCATAACTATAATAAAAAGTTTTGCTCATGTCATAAACAAATATTTCATCTAGTATGGAAAAAATATCACAAAATAAAAAGAAACAAGTGTCTCATTAAATAATTAATACTTTTTTTATACTAAAATATAGATTTTTTTTACTATTGTGTTTATATTTAATTTCTTTATTATACTTCATCTAGTAAAAAATAAGGGTATTGTTTAAATAAAATTAAACGGAATCCTTGTTTTATCTAAACACACAGAAAATCAATTATAAAATTCAATAACATGGTTTTCCACCATGATTATGCAGCAATAGCTGTTTGGCCCTCCGCTATGATACTACATAGCTGTTTGGCCTTAGTCTACAAAAGGTTCCCGACCCCTGGTCTAGAGTCTAGTCAATTTTATCAATTTATAACTCAAAAAAAGTATTTAAGTTGTACCAACTTATCGTTTGAGTGTAATTTTTCATACTATGAATAAACTTTCTAAGAATTTCATTAAGAAAAAAACTTTTAAAACATATTTGAGCCTTTAATTTGAAGTTTTAGCGTACATTTTGTCATGTTGAAGGTTTAGTTGTTGATATACATGCATGAAACTAAGTGGGCACAAAAAAAAAAAAAAAAAAATACTGGTAACCTTCTTCTTAAGGCTTTACCTATACATAAGGTTGGGTCAGTCCTTATTTAGGACTGAAGAATGTAGTCCCTACCTGTTCACTTTCCGTCAGGTCCAGTTCATTGGTGTATATCAGTCTTAAAAACTTATAAAGTTCAGTCCTTGGTGACGTGACTCAACTTTATTTCTAGTACTGAAAGTCTTCAGGACTGGTCCCAAGACCTGATATAATTTTTTTTGGTTACGCTTCCATGATGGATGACACAGGGAAACAATTAGGGGGGGGGGAGGTGGAAAATCGTGTACAAATAAATTAAAGATAATAATCGGATTTCTCTATGAGTGCAAATCTCTCAGTCAGCTGAATCCCTTAATGTCTGGGATTATACTAATTCGGTACTATTATCGTTCAGAGTCATTTTCACTCTTAAAACAACCACCAAATTAAAAATAAGATTAGTAAAACTTATTATTACGATTATATAGCGTTTGTATTGATTCTGTATCATCTTATGGACTCGATATATTCTCATTTTTATGCTGAAAAAGGATAAAAAACAACACTCTTCTTTCGACCTTTATAACTTATTCTTAGTTCATAGTGATAAGGAATATCATAGCTTATATTATAAAAATGACTAAATGGGGTTCCCCTTCCATACAGATGACATCACGTGACAACGATCTATTGTATTTCTATACATGATTGTGAATCAATAACCAAAAAAGGGAAAATGCATTTTAAATGTCCTTTCTCCGCCCCTCAACAATGAATTAAATGGTCTCTTATTTGTAATATATGTATTGGAGTATTTTTATTTTAAGCTATTGATTTGAAAGAACAAAGACCTTTATTTTTTATGGTTTTTTTTATTAAAAAAATTGTATTTAATCAGCATTATAAGAAATATATAATTTGTTATTAAAAAACGGAACATATTATTTGAATCGGTAAAAGAATTCAATAAATGTAAAATAAAATAATAAGATAACAATATTCATTTAAATACCTACATATGTAAATTACCTTTTTATAGTATTTTAAAGTACTTAATATTGTGTATTTCCTTAAATTTGTATGTACATAATGCGTAGAAGGGTATTGAATTCATTTTAAAAGCAGTATAAATTGATAAAAACTACATGTTTATATAACCATAGGTACAAATGAAATAAATATTCATTTATGTGTAAATAAATGACCTTACCTTCGGCAAATACTTGAAGAAAGGTCCTGCAAAGAAGATGAAGAGAAGAAGAAACGTAATGGAAAAGACGGTTGTGAGCTGACTCTTACAACCAGCTCCAACTTGAACCATGGAACGAGACATGGATGCACCTACTGGCAAACTACTAAAAAAGGTACCAAAAAGATTGGCTAAGCACTAGGGAAATAAAAATAAGGTGTCATATTAATTATAAAAGATAAATTAATTGCATAATTATAAATTGTCAAACTATGCACGTTAAAGGGTATCACGGAAATTAAAAAAATGAGTTATCACGGCCTTAGGCATCTGAAAAATTGCCACAAGTATATAAGAAACCTTGCATTAAAATAAATTTTCCAGGAACCTTTTCCAAACTCAACCCTTTTGCCCGGAAAGTTTTACTTATGTATGAAATAAATTTTTTTTTGTCATAAATAAAAAAGCTTGGCCTATTAAAAAAATGAATTTGTGCTTTTGTATTATATTCTTAAAGTTAAATCCGTCACTTCTAAAGCACGATAAATATTGCACACTCCTGTATTTAGTAAGAAAATAGACGGAAAAATATAAAAATTAATTATAACAAGGAGAAAATTTTGCTAATATTTTTTTTTAGTCTATATAAGTCTGTGTATAATAATATTGATAGCATAAATATTAATAATATTGATAGCATAAATATTAATAATATTGATAGCGTAAATATTAATAATATTTCCCTATTCTTTAATGATTATTATTTTTACATTAATGATATGTACAAATGTGTTATCAAACTTAATACTAAGACTTTGGTTAAAATTTTCTAAGCTTTGCTCTTGATTTTAAAGTTGGCAAAATTTATCTTTGATTGTATTCGTAAGCCTTACAGTATGTCTCTGATTCAAGATTTACTGCCCTTTCTATAGATTTCTTTAATTTGAAAGGCTCATTCTTTACTTCATAAGCTTTTTATAGGACCAATATTGCAAGATTTGGGAATTGTCTTGGACTCGTCAATCATATTCTTAAAATGATTCGATTCATAGTTTATTTCATTAGGGAATGTGAATTGCCAATAGGGGCCATTGAGAATTTTAGCATTCAAGACTTGGTTGAATGCAAATTTATAAAATCTTCATCCACAAAAGCTAATATCAATATCTTTTCATTTTAATCAAAAAAAAAAAATATATTACACAATTTTTTGGTTCCTCTGATACCCCGCCTAATTTACACAGTGTCAAGAAAACAAATTCTTAAGAGATCACGGCCATAGACATATCTACAGTTGTCTATTGAAAAAAAAATACTGAACTTACTTATCCAGTTTAGGATGAAGTATTGGCGTATGAAGTCGAACTTTTTTATTTTTTAATAATGTGTAATATTTTTATAAATACCAAGTTTAGATTTGGTAAAGTTATTAAAACTTATTTTCAAAAAAAAAAAGAAGTTTAGAATTTTCTTCTTGAGCACGAAAATGCTTTTGAATGAGGTTTTTAGGTATTCATGTAGATAATGAACAGAAAGGATCTTGGATTTACTCGGATACAATAGGGAAACATATTTTTTTGAAAATGTTTCTTTAATATTTTGATACTATTTCATAGTATAGATCCACTTAATATTATAAAAAAAATATTTTTCATTCCACAAATTTCCCCCCAAATTTAAAAGAATTTTTTTACGAAGTTTTAATTTCTCAAAATAAAGCTATTGAAAAGCCTAAGCCCATGTTGTTGTTGTTTTTCCTCTCAAAATTCCGTGTTATTTTTACCCTCTAATGTACATAGTATTCAAATGCACCAAAAGAAAAAAAGTAATAAGATTGTTTTCAAATTGCTGTACCGTATAAATAATACAATGTATTTGTTCCTGTACTTTATTTGTATAATAGTTAAATTGCAATTGAAAAAAAAAAAAAAATAATACGCTACAGTAAATGAAGATCAATTTAATTCATTTAGAGAGATTCAGAATATTTCTCTATAATTTTCCTTAATAGTAATTACATAACCCCAAAAAATGATTAGATGGTCTTTTTTTTTTTACCTCTGCAAGAATTTCCTGACCTCCATCTATCGCATAATTATACTTTGTTGCAAAAATTTTCCCCATGGAGAGTGTAATACTAAATCCCACGATGGCAACTACTAAAGAGTCAAAAATAATACGTTTCATAACGACCAACCGTGGAAAAGATGGTGCAGGAAGACTGAAAACAAACACAAATAAATTTGATTATTAAAAACATCCATAATTGTGTCATAGCAGTATTTTTTTATATATTAAGTATAATTTCATAACCCTATGTATAAGTTATACTTGTATTATAAACCAATTTATATAAATTGAGTGTATTTATGTCATAATCTTAAAGGAATATCTTTATTTTTTGTGCGTTTTATTGAGGTCACGTTTCTTTATGTATCTATAGACGAGTATAAAGTTCCGATTTTTTAATGTCATAAAAAAAGCAGTATAAATATTTTTATTACTTTCAAATGCAGTTGAAGAATACATTATATACCTTAAACTACCTAAGTACGTAAGGACGGATTTGTAAAGATGTTACATTCATGCCTATGTATATATTATACTTGTTCATAGGGAAACATTTGTTTTGTAGTTTAATTTTATAACTAGAACTAAATTCATGATCATTTCTTTAGATATCGCTATTTTCGATATCTACTGCATACATACAATAATTTATGATAAGATATAAATATTAATTTATCATAATAGGACTATTAATTTAATATGTCAAAAGATTTGAAAAGTGTTTTTGTGTCTCGTATTCACAAAACCAAGCTATGATGATTATTCTTAAATCTGAAATACATTTTTCCCACTAATCATCTTTCATTTCAATTAATGAATTATAGTAATTAATCTGCAAATTGCACTTAAATTGAAGAAAATGTTGTATGTATTTCATTTGAAAGGGTCAAATTGAAGCCACATAATGTTTTATTAATAAAAAGAAGGATCTACGCAGACCAGTGGTTGTCAAATATTAGATTGCGGAAGGCATATTTCGTGTCCTTCAACATTTTTATAATAAATAATGCCAAGTAAAAAAATCAGGTATTGGAACGGCCGCAGTCTAAAAACCCATGTTTATAATTTTTATTGAAGCTATAGAACACGAAAGGGATCTTTACAATTTGGCAATTGTTATAGGTATACCCTTTAAAATCGGGTTTTTAGAGTATAACTTCTATTTAAAGCCGTATTTCGAAAGGAAGTAACTATATAAATGATAATTAAAGATTATAACAGTTGATAATACAAAGTACAATTCATCATTGGAAAGATAAAGTATGTATTAAGTAAACATGAATACAGTTCCCACAAAATGGGTCTAATCATACAAAATCAAGTGACATGAAAGGTCTTATTTAGAAGCTAATATTTTTGCACACAAAAATATAAGATTTGCAATAAAAAAAGGTCGATTTTGATTGATTTTTCAATTTTATTCTTAATTTTCATATAGAATATTTAACATAAATGTCATGGAAGGTTGCAGGGAAATGTTTCGGAATTAAACATTATTAAGTCAGTTATTTGACTAATTGTAAGATGCAAAAAATATGTTATAGACAGGTTTAACAAATTAATCATAAATAAGTTGATTATATGACTTAATCTGTTATAAATACCAATAAAATAAATTGAATATGAAATATATTTAAATGCCTAAAATATTAATTACTTATTACAATTAGTCAAATAATTGAATAAGTTATATTTAATTAAGTTAATATATTTTATTTATTAGGAATATCTCATTTTCTTCATATGTTTATGATTACATTTAATTTTTATTGTTTGGCGTTGTTGATGAGCTACATACCTATGTAAAAGTTAGACATATTTTTTTTATTTATCGAAACAAAACTGTTTAAAACTAAAAACTCATATATTTTGTAAAAAAATAAAAATTATATCTAATGTCTTTGCTTTTATTGAATTAAATTTATATTCTACTCAATTAGTGAGTGCTTTTTTTCTACATATCTGAAAAAACAAACATGAAAGTAAAGTATAAATAACGGCTCAAAAGAAGTAGCTTCCTAGAAGAAAAAATCAATTTTTTTTCTTTAAATAATGGTTCAAGAAAGAATGTTCAATGCAAATTATAGACATTAACTTAATTTCTAATAATCAATACATAAATGTACTGATATGTACATTAGTGATGAGTCTAATACTCACGTATGTGTAGCAAAATATCAGAATTTGAAAAATATACAAATACACATTCTCATATTTTTTGATAGATATCCCGTTCATAATTTAAAAACAAGTCTACTAGAGATGGAGACTTGAAACAGAATGATGTTGTCTGCTGATTGTGGACAAAAATTCAGTTCATTTATAACTTTTATATTGCATTTGTTGATAGAGTCAAATATATTTTTCAAATTCAAAGACTTGTTTTAATCATCATTTGATTTATTCAAATATGTATAATTTATTCTTTCAAATCCTTTTGAACTTGTGAGGTAAACTAATTTATACAGTAAAAACATATTGCCTATGTGGTGTACTATTATTTTTTTTTTCAACTTTAATCAATCTAATAAAGCAACAATATGCGTAAAGTATGCAGTCACTAAATCAAACATCATTCTCACATTGAATATAAAGATACAAATAAGAAATGTGACAAGTGATAAAATGGACTTAAATATTAAAAAAAAAATTTGTTTAATATCGATATTTTTTTGCTACTTAATAGAAAAATGATTCTCTAAATTTCTAATTGAACCCATTTCAATGTTGCAGTAGCATATTCAAACACATACGAGACATATACCTACTATAATACCTTAGATGTATGATGTATACCAGGGGAAGGCAACCTTTGAGACATGGAGTGCCAAATTTAACATTTA
The DNA here is from genome assembly GCF_016086655.4 of Lepeophtheirus salmonis. NCBI lineage: Eukaryota > Metazoa > Arthropoda > Copepoda > Siphonostomatoida > Caligidae > Lepeophtheirus > Lepeophtheirus salmonis. Next base: position 3,447,914 of record NC_052143.2, read on the forward strand.
TAATCAATGAGTGTGCCACTATCAACAATAATGGTAAAAACCAAACTCAAAGTATGGGAATATGTTCTAATTTGCACGTGCCAGTAAATATGCCTATGCGTGCCAGCAGTGGCACGCGTGCCATAGGTTGTTGACCCCTGGTGTATACGATGTGTGTTTAAAATGTAAGAGGACTTTGTATTTTTTTTTAGGAAAAAATATTTATTTTTTTTTCATTAATATATATGTTATCCCTTTCAAAGTAATACACCTCAGATACAATACAATTTATTTTTTCCAATTCTCGAACCACTTTTCGATAAAGCATTGAACTCTTCCGACGATGCAGTCTTTATCTTCTCTATCATTAGAAATATCCGTCCTTTCATAGGTCTTTTCAGTTTTGGGAATAAAAAAAAGTCACATGGGGCCAAATTCCCTGAATATGGGGGCTGAGACATGATTGTTCTGTTGTTTTTGTCCAAAAAATGCAAGAATTCTCTGGTCATAACTAAGCAGTTTTCTAAAGAAACTTCGCTGACACTCGTTGCATTCCCAAAACGTTTGAAAATTTTATGGAACGAGCCAACCGATATACTAATAGATAGTGATTCGATGGATTTGAAAAACAATTTTTTCCACTGCATCAACGTTTTCATCGGTTGTTGGCAAACTTGTGCGTCCAGAGCAAGGCTCATTATTGACATCTTCCCGGCCATCTTGGAAGTGTTTGTACCTCTTGTAATCTTTTTTTTTTGTTTTACTCAGAACAGTTGTAACGTATGCTGCCATTGTCAATATATCAAATGTTTTGAAGCATTTAGTTTCATTTTTAGATAAAATATGATGCAAATTCTTTGATCCATGTTTTTCAATAGCAAAAATCGCCGAACACACAAAATACTTCTTACTGTTATGCCTCTCACAAACAAACTAAACATATTATATTGCTGAACAGTAAATATATGTTCGTGGCGAGTTTACTAACTTAAAAAATTACAAAAAAGAGTATACAAAATGCCACTAAATTTGAAAAGTCATCTTACTTTTTGAACACACTTCGTTAAATTTTTTTTTTTTAATAGGCTTGATGCTCATAGACAAACTTGCGGTCACAATCAAGCATCATAGTGAGAAATGAAGACAGAAAAAGTCTATCCCAGAGTCGAGGACAGATTCAACTCTATTTGCAAAATCTATTTATAAATATTCATACCAATTTGAAAACTTTTTAGTTAAAATATACATGGCTCAACAGCCCTTTTGAAAATAAGGAGTCTACCTCCATTCTAAAAAACTGGTTTTTTTAGTGGATCAAGGATGAATTAGCTATAAATCTATCTACATGAATAAGAGAATGGAAATTGGTTGTTACTGCATATATATATATATATATACATATAATTTACTACTACAATTGTAAAAGGGGGAGATAGGGGGATGGGGGGGGGAATAAGAGGGCTTCTCCCCCATAAATTCCGATTTCCCATCTCCCTAGTAAAGGGGTAATTTTATAATTAATTTATGTCTTTTTTACCCAGAAGGTATGTCTTGTATAATGGAAACACCATAATTTCCATACAAATCCACTCCAAATGAAACCCCTGCTCCAATGACGACTACAATGGCTTGAATGGGTATAGGAAATTTGCAGAATTTAGAGACACGTGGCTATAAAAGAGTAGAAAGTACATATGTTATTGCATAATAATATCTATAGGTACATAAGTAAGTAAATATAACACTCCTTCTTATTTATCAGATTCTTTACCTATTCGAAATACATTTTTTTTTACTTAATTACACTTTATAATCTCCATCGCTTCTTTACATACATTCATTGAACCCACATGAAAATAGCAATTCATTTTGTAAAAAAAGTTGTGAGGTAAATGCATTATGCATTCAAGCGAATAATATAAGTACTAAATAGGCATTTTGAAAGTTCAAAAATAAGGTGCTTTAATTTTATATTCAAATTACTCACAATATTGTATATATTTTTGTATGTTACAATACAAATTACAAATCATTTTCTAATAATAATAATTTCTTCATGAATATTATGGCATGAACAACTATAAACAAAAATAAAATGTGGGGAGTAAATTCTATTTATAATGACTGTGGGAGTAAACATAAAAACAATGTTGTCATAAATATCAGGAAGAGAAGGAAGCTCTAATATATTTTTTCTAAGTAACCATAATACATAAAGCCTAATATTTCACATACTTACATATTTCGGCTCCCGGAAAACTGGTCATAGAAGATTTTAAATTCTCTGAGAGGAACAAAGGATGGCAGAAAATTTACTGCTCAATTCCAAATCTCTGCTGGAATAATTAAACTTTTTATGCCATACAATGATTGGGGTAAAATATATAATGATACTCTACATGCGGTCGTGGATTGTCCCGCCTTGGGTACTTTAAAGTCCCTGGTAAAGTTAAATATACATACAAGGATTAGAACATGCTAATACTATCGTTGCAAAAGGTATGGTTTTGTTCGGGATTTCCAAAAGGAACAGAGGATTGTAATCTGAAACCAAGGCTTTAGATTTTGCTTTACTGAACTCTAAAGCCTTAATAGTTAACAGAGTAACAAATAATGATGTATTGGATCCTCAGGAGATGAGAGCAATTGTTATTGCTGCAGCAGCAAGATATACTACTCTTTCCATTAAAGTTCCGTCTCTGGGGAATAATTCGTAGACTTTGGCTGGAGAAGAAATTATGTAACTTCCGTCAACTTCAAGATACCATTTAAAAGCTTTAAAAAAGATTTTATGACATTCTAAAATTTAAATTTGAGACTGTTTTTTGTATTTTCATGAATTATCCATGTTTTATTGTGAATGCCCCACTTTCTTACCTCTGATATTATTAATTTTCCAGTTTTATGCTCGTATTTTTTTGTAAATTTTAATAACATTGCGATGTAATCTTATCCTGAAGCTTTAACTTTAAACTGAAATGTTTATTTATGCATATATTTTAAGTAACTGCTTAGGTATTTATGTGTAAGAACGAAAAAAATAAAAAATATAGGATCTGTATTAACATTTGTGCGAGTCCTTATTTGATTTATAAGACTTCATTTTATCTTCATATGATCCACACGGAGCAAAATAGCAAAGTGGACAAAACATGAAAAAGAGAAATCAGTGAGTGTGAGTTCGATATATATATGATGTAAATCCTTTGAATTTTTTAGGCTGCCCATTGTTTGATATTGGTAGTCTGAAAAATGAATTTATTTTTCATAAACTGGAGTCATTATTATTTAACATCAGAGTAGTCACAAAAATTTTCTACTGCATTCAATTATGTTAAAAACCTGATTTAACATTTGTGTGTGCTCATAAAAGACGGAGAGTAACCCTGAGGATTTGTTGGGGAGTTATAATTGTAAGTCCTTGTTGGGATCCAAGTAGAATTGAGGATTGACCTTGGAGTATTTTTCGCCAATGTCCTTGTTTATTTCTTACCCCCCTTCATCCCTTGTTACAGCTGATTGAAGCTGATGTAATGAAACATCATTACACCTAAGCTGCACGTTTTTTATTATTACATACCACCTATAATAAGTTTTGTTTACTTCAATTTCCAGGTTTAGATAGAGTAATTGTAGTACAATTTTCCTAATTGCTTCAATTTCCTCCGTCTAATAAGGGGAACAATCTATTCATTCATGATAATTACATGGGCTTCTTTAAGTTCAATTTATGGCACTTTTAAAGGATTCATCCGAATTGTTCATTGATAAAAATGAACGGTGATGAATTTAAACTAGACTCAATTTTGGAGAAACAAATTTGAGTTTGTTTTTGTGTTGACAAGCTATGATTATGCTTTCTTATTCATGAAACCAACAGGATGTGGAGTTCATACAAAATTCAGTTCAATTATATATATTTTCATATAAAAAAACAAAAAAAAAGAACACTGAAAATATGTGCAATAAATGTTTAATGTCTAATGTGTACTTTATGTTGGACCCCTATAAGATAAAGGAAAATACATGGATTTGTTTGTGGTAGAGTTTCTTAATTCCTATGTAGGCATATACATGTGTTATTTGTATGATTAATCGCCCTAATAATTGGAGCTAAAAGAGACTAGGGACAATTGTAAACTATATCAAATCCTACCACATTTTTTTAGAATTTTTATTCTATAAGTGACAGAAAATCATTAAAGATTAATTAACATAAATATATTACTCTTACATCTATAAATTATAAAAGCTGGTAAAACTGATTGATTTTTAATCACAATAATTTCCATAATTTATACATTTGTAGCGATTATTTTTTTAATGTTCCTTTAATTGGTTAGATGGAGTTGCACTGATTAAGTACAATTAAACATTATAATATTACATTTACTCCATCTAATCTAGGACTCTTTTGGTGAAATACATATTTATAAAGTATATTTCTTTCTCTAAGAATCACCTGGGTGCGAATCCCCACATATTGAGTTCAAGAGAATAACTTCTCCCCAGGGCGTTGTCCATGAGCTATGATGATTGAAACTAGTAATGGAAATAGTGTGTATTTTGGGAATGTTTAAAAAAAACAATCCCAAAATCGAAATTGTAAACCTGAAAATTTGAGTGTAGCTACAATCAGCTGTGGCAAGAGAGGAGTGGAGAAGTAAATAAACAAGGATATAGGGAATAAATACTCCAATGCCAATCTTGAATTTTACTCTGAGTCCAACAAAGACTACCAATTATAACTCCACAACAAATACTCAAGTTACTCTCTGTCTTTTATGAGCAACCCCTAATGTTCAATCAGGTTTTGAATATAATTAGATGTAGTAGGAATGAAAGTTGACTACTCAAGAGTTAAATAATAGTCAAAAAAGGTAAGGAGAGGAAGTGCAAATAAACGGACCAGTTAAAAAAGTCACAAGATTTACATCACAAGCCATTTTTACTGTTCAATGCTTGCTAATACGTTTACTTTCCCTTAAATTATACTTCGTGTACTTTCTTGGGAACAACAACATTAAAATGGACATTTTAGTAATATAAAACCGTATTTGCCCGTGGGTGTAGTTTGTTACATATGATACTATAAGCCTCAATGAATCTATTTGTACCATTATATTTAATACTTGTGGGCTTACAATCTAAAATAGTGAATAAAATTAATATTTTGTAGAATTTAAAATTGCAGAGGGGAAATTAGGGTATATTGCATTAGTTTTTCCCGCAAGTAATACCTTCTCTTTGTGTACCGAAATTGGAGACAAAGACAGCCAATAGTTGGAATTCAATTTTTGCAACCTCTAAATAATGAGGAAATAACATTGCAAAACGAAGAATATATTATTGGAGGAGGAATATCGACTCAATTGATTTAAATTTCTCGACCAAGTTTCCACGTAGGATTAGACAATCATTGGAGTTTATAATGTATATTTCTTTTTATGAATGCTAATTGCTTATGGTACTTTTCAATTTTCCGGAGTAAATGGATTTGATGACATAGAAGTTATTCTCTATGGTACCTATGACGTTGATCCTGTAATAGTTCATGGTAGATACAAGAAAAAGTCGTAGTGCTTTACTTAATGAGATGTGATCTCCTCTGTCCTGTCTCATTCCTTGGTCCATTGATCGACTCCTATCCCCCTTCCCCCCAGAATACTTCATACGAGAAAAACTCAAAGCTTCTTCCACAAAATAAGACGTTCCATTTAATTTCTTTCATGATCATCCAAGGTTTTAATGTTTGAATATCTCAAAAAAGTTTAGATTCCTCTCATCCTAATAAAATAATATATTCTTCCCTTTGCAAATTTATTTCCTTATTAATAAGAGGTCGCAATATTTGAATTTCAACTATCCACTGTCACCATTTCCAATTTATAGATAGAAAAAGAAAGTATGACGTGCAGTCAAACTGATACAATGTAGGTAACTTAAAAAAAAAAATGCACGCCAGAATTTTGACCTTTTTCCCATCCCTAATAGTCATAAAAAGAATTTTTTTCCTTAAATATTAAGGATTCATGTTTTACTCAAATTGGAAGAAAGAATATATATGTGTAGAACATCGTTCTTGCAATGTTTAATTTTGTAGGAGTTGTATATAGATAATCAAAAATTACTGTAATTAATGAATACGTAACGGAAATTAAATGTCAAAAGGTTTCTGTACAACAAAATATTATGAATGATTACTTTTACTTATTTACTTTTCTACGTTGTTGTTTTTTGACTCCTCCTATTTCCTATATGTTGCTGTGAAAAATATGACTTGAAAAAAAAAACAGCCCTAGATTATAAATTCGTTACTGCATATTTAGTAGTGGATTATAATTGAATCAAATTCAATATAGATACCAAAAATTAAGAAAATATTATTGAAAATAATATTTATATAGCACATGGCCTGAAAAGTACGGAGCTTCACGCATAAATAGTGTTTTAAAAAAATAAAATTATCTCCTTTTCAGTTAGTACTAACTTTCAAAAGACATTTGTCAAAATGTTATGAGAATCTGCTCTCTAGTTTGTGACTTGTTGTGCTTAGTGTCAACTAATGTTATTTCTAAAACAATGGATCGAAAACAATTTTGTATTTTAATTTTGCAAGACTATTTGATTATAAAAAAAAAAAATTTCAGTGAAACCATGGATTAAAAAGTGTTAAAGAGACTCCCATAAAGTGAATAGTAATGAAATAAATAATAATATTTTAAGAAAAGGCAATTTTGAACGAAAAAAACAAACCAACGTGTTTTCTTTGTTAAAGCCCAGGACTTTTCACCCCATGTGTTGGATATATAGTTTTATATATACGTAAGTAGTTTTACATTTAAGTTAACATATATTAAGTTATTTTAACGATATCATCTGTTCATTAACAAACCAAAAAGTGAGGTCATAGTTGTTGACATTCTTAGTTATTACACAAAAATTCTACATTATCCTAAGGAAACTTAATCTAATAGATTTAAAAATAAACAAAATACCCTACAATATTCTATAGGATATTGCAAAGGTACAAAAAGACCAAGATGACACACTTTCAAAATAATCACATCACGTGAAAAGTCTCTATAGAGACAATATGTATACATATAATAAAAGTTTAAAAAAAAAACATTTATAAAAGTTAATTTTTGTATTTTTTTGCAAGGATATTTTTTAAGGATAGAAGGGTAATGTGCTTTATTTGAAAGGATCAAGTATAAACTACAGGGTCATCCTTAGAGACTTTTATCATGTGGATACATGTATATATATACGTGTATTTATTCAATTAAATATCTATTTACTTGTACATGTATACACATTTTTTAATGGCACGGTGTATAATTACGAATATTTAAAATCTTATGTAATTGCAAAGATCTTCGAGAAGCTCAAGTACTAAAGCTATTTTACTCATCAAACCATTTAATATCCATACATTAATTTCAAAGCCTATTTAGATGGTTAGATTTTGTTTTATTGGGCGTGGATGTCTTGGTAGTGTTAAAAGCCAAGTGTCACGGCCGAATCAACAAGGTGCATGCCTCATATTTGCTGATTAAAAAAAAATTATAGGGGATGTTAGTTCAATGTATACTTTTGTAATATTGCTTCAGCACGCCCATATTGTTGACATTTTGTTTAACTCTCCTCATGGCATATGCAATATAATCATGATGCACTTTTAAAAAAAATTAAAAGCGTGAGGCCCCTTCCGTGGAGTGAGGACGGTATTCTATATTTTGTACAATTCTTAGGATGTATGTGATGCTTTGGCTGTGATTTTTAAGGATTCAAGGGTACCCTCAAGTACCCCGCGCAACCCGAGGGATTAGAACTATTATTTGATATGAGAGTGGGTCTTGGGATGCATATGATGCTTTGGTGGTGGTATTTTTTTTTGGTTTCAGCCAAAGGATAAGTTTCATTGATCCTCTCTTTATCTTGTTCTGATTTCCATTTTTTCCAGTCACATAAGTCTAACTCTTGATAAAAAATCTGCTGATTTTACCAAATGTGTGTCTTAGAATAAAACCTCTTTCACTAATTTCAGAAAAATGGCGAAAATATTTTGGGTCTACTTTGGGTATTTTTTAAATTGAGCGGAAACAAAAAGTTTATCTTCTTTAAAGCAAATTATTTTTTGCCTTTCGATAGTGTGACTGAAATGTCTAGTAATGCCCCTTATTGCCAGGAATTCTCGAGCAAATGCTGAATAACGTTGTTTTCTTTCAGTGAAAGCTCTACTAAAGAAGCCTAATGGAAGAAACATGCATTCTTTCCCCCGTTCAAGTACACAATCGATACCTTTATCTTGTGTATCCATACATAATTGTATCTCCTACCCAAGAATAAAATTTGATAGGGCTGTAACTTCATTCCGACAATTTTTAACTCCAAAAAGGATCAAAATAATTCAGATGACAATGTGAACATAGCATTGGCTTTTTTATTCTTTATAATATCATAGGAGAGACTCCAAAATTCTCCTAAACAGGCAATGAATTGACGGTAATAGTTCATAATTCCAATTAATTTATTTACTTCTTTGACAGTTTTTGGCATATTGAATTATTTCAAGGTCAATATATATCGATAATATATGACAAGGAATTGACCTTTTGGGTTCAAAACTGGGATTTATTTCGATTGTAACTGAAGCCATTTTCTTTAAGGGCATTCAAAACCTTCATCATTAGTTCATGGTTGTCATATTCTTCTTGTGAGTACAGCAATATGTCGTCGAAATATTCAAAACACCCTCCAATATTTCCAAAAATCCTAACAATTATTCTTTGAAGTGTTCTTGTGGCTTTTTTTAAACTAAATGGTAGTCGATCATACTAAAAAAAGTCAACAGGAAATGGAAATAAATGTGTTTTCTTTATCTTTTTCCAGCCTATTTTTCAGTAATAGTAAATTTTTAAACTAAATGAACAGGAATTAGATTTAGATTCCTGGCTAGTCTTAGTCTCTTTCTTTATTATCTCAGTTTTTTTCAGGTTGAAATTTACGAGGGCGTGCCACAACAGGCATTCCATTAGTTCCTAAAATATGGTAGACCCTATGTAAACATTCTATGAATTTCATAAAATTGGAAAGACTACTATATTGAGTGGGACTCTCTCCACCTAAATTTTCCTCCGTCCTAACACACTCCTAAAACTCCTCCCCAAGACTGTATTTTTCAAATCCTTGTGTGAGATGTTGATGTGAGGAAGATGGATGGCAGGATAAAACCACGTGCTTCACTAATACCTCATCTAGATGGCTATTTTTTTTAGTTTGTATATCAGGTCCCATGCTTTTGCTTCCATTTCACTAACACGTATATTGTTACTTTTTGGAATGAGGTCCACAAGTTCATTTATTAACTGCTTTGTAAAGCCGACGTAGAGTTTTTTCAGCAAGTTTTTGAGCTGTGTGTACGGTTGTTGAGATAACTCACATTAATTCAGTCAAAAATCTGAAAAATTCGATATTATTCTTTCTGAGAGTGCACTAAGAAGATAATAATAGCAATTTTTTTCTTACATTATTTTGGCTAGTTCGAGTTGGCCTGAAATCCTTAAAAAATAACCGGAAGAAGGCTTGGGCGTGAAGGCTGTCAACTTTATGAAAAAGGGATTCACTTCCATGATTTCGGTTGAATCCTCACTTGTCTTGGTCTCTAGAATCCCAAAATTTTTCAAGTCATGGTCACCAATGTAGCTTTTTGATCTAAGTCCACTGACACCTCAAATTTATTCATATTCGAGAATTGTAATAATTAATTACTTGGAATTTTTCTTTTGAATATCTTTTTATTACTGATATTTTTAATAAAAGAGAAACGAATAATAAAAACGTACACGACATAATTTTCCGAAATTAATATTCGGAATCAAGTTGATAATTAAAAGAGCTCACGCACCACACATGTGCCTCAAGACGAGGTACGGATGTCCGGCATGCTCTGAAAATGTTGGTGGAATCAATGGAAGCCCACTCCTATACCAGGGAATCTTTTAAATCAATGATATTATCATGGCGGGTCCTACAGGTCTTCCTCTCAATGCCCAGATAAAAATAATAATCCAGCGGATTCAAATCTGGTGATGATTGGGTCATTTATCCTTAGAACATAATCTCTTTATGTTGTTCAAACACCATTTTTGGGTGAATAAGTTAAGATGCACTTGAACCCGGCTTCATATTAAATAACAAAATCGACTATATACGTACATATAATGTTGTATAAGAGCGTTATTTAAGAATGAATTAAATCCTCGCAGGTGTGTAGGTCAGCTCATATTTTATACATCTCTATACTCTATAGATTTGACAGCGAGTTTGTGTAGTTAAAGCTCTTGTTAAAAAAGAAAGAGGAAGTGCCTTATACACAATGTGACTTGAGTTGTGTGTGTTTAGGTTCAGGCAGAGAGCACTCTAGAGACTAAAGTACTCAACATATCATCAAAAAATTATCAAAGGATTGATATTATTATTTGTTCATTCTCGAGCAGATAACATGAAAGTATTGATTTATTACGTGTGCATGTACTCACTAAAAAAAAAGAAAAGCACTGAGGATTTCATAGGGAGTTATGTTATATATTGTTAAAGCATAGTTTGTCGTTTCCCATAGAATAAAGTAAAAAAAAATTATTTTGTTTTTCTATTTAATAACACATTAGTTTGTATTTCTTGAATATAATTATTCACAGTTAAAAATATGCTCATTACAGCATAAATGTAGAAAACGTCTATTTTTGCTTATTTTACTAATAAAAATTAATCCCTTAAAAAAAGATGAAAGGAAATATTTTTCAATAATTATCTTTACTTTATCGATTATTTATTTTCTTACAAGAGTATTTTCCTACAAAAATCAACCCTTGTTAAAAACAAAACTTTACAAATGCAAATATGAAGGAATGGTATATACCTACATTTAAATTTATTAAAAGTCTTTTTAAGTTCTTTCAAAAAACAAACAAAAAAACCATTATATCCACTTTATATAATATCAATTTTTGTTTTACTTACCTTAATATATTCATTATTCACAACTTGTAAAGTAACAGCTACAAAAGAAACTATAAGTGCTGCAATATTAATGTTGGCGATGTTTTTGAAAAAATCAATGCATATCTGAAACAAAAAAATGTATGAAAATAAATATAAGTATAGTCAGCATGATGAGCTTTTTGTCCAACTAAAAGCCCGATTATAAAAAGAATAAGAAAAATTGACAAAACATTATTATACCTATTTGATATTTGGGCATGCTAAGACAAGTGAAAACTTGTGAATTTATAAATACATAAACTCAGCTGCTATAAAAAAAAGATTCAACTGATAAAATAAGGTGAATATCCCAGCGTTTATCCATAAAAACGGTCCATGGTAGGATACTAATAGTATGATTGTGTTCGTTTTAATATAAGATCAAAAGTCGTAGACAGATTGAGTCTACTCCAGTCATATAACTGTCTCAGAAGATAATAAAAATCTGTCTTTTATGTGATAAGTATTGAGAAATAATTTTTATAATGTTCTTTTTATTGGTCAGATGGAGTTGTATTGATTTAGTATAAGTAAACATTATAGTATTACATTTACTCCATCTGACCTGGGAATGGTCATTGAATACAACATACATTATTAAGTATATTTCCTACTCTAGGAAATACCAAGACGCAAATATACGCACATTGAGTTCAAGATAATAATATCTCCCGCTACGTCGTTCAATTATTTTTATCATCTTCATCAAAATTAAAGATATAAAATATTATTTAAATAACTCTCAATTATTGATAGGAATTTGTTGTTTTCCAAAATTGTTAATTTTTTGAAATGATTACATCTAGTTTATTTGATTCATTTTGGGGTGGTCTTAAAGATTAAGTCTATTTTGGTATTCATCAGGGTTCTAAGCATAACTTTTACTTCAATTGATCATGTGTGTTTTGAATTTAAAGTATTTTTTTTTAACAAGTAGGATAAATAACCAATAAAAATGCTTTCAAACTTGGATCATAAAGCAAAGAACCAATTTTTTTTTGGACTGAGCTGGAAAAGAAGGGATCAATAATTTCGAAATATCAGAACAGGATCTTTAATAGGTATATAAACAGTACATATTTTGTAGTTTTTTTAGAAGGGTTGGATTTCGGCAAGGAAATCCGAGACTGGCATCATACCTTAATAATTTTAAATAATTCAGTCTAACTCTGGACTGAACCAGTCATATACTATTTCAAAATGTCCGTCTTGATCCAATTCCATGTCAGTTTTTTCTTTTTTAGAAAATAACTTTTTATATATAAAAAAGAAAGCTTATATCTTTTCAGATTGGACTAGAAAAAATACAGTCCCTGGCCAAGTTTTATCATTAGTTTTTGCTGACCTAAATAACCAACTTTCAAATGCGAACAACACAAATTTTTGTTTACTTTTTCAAATTAAGTAAATCCCGATATTTTAATATTTCTCCTTCTTTGTAACTAACTTATATTTCGCTTTTATTAATAAATTGTCTAGTGATAACTAAAGTGCTTATAAATATTTTTGTTCTTATTTTGTTATATGTTGTAAATAAAAGATGTGATATGGTATTTAAATTTATGCAATGAAGCTATTTTTAATTACTTGACTTTTTAATTATTTTGTTTCCATGTTTTTTAATTTCATTTGACAAAAACAATGTCAAATAAATGTCAGAAACAACGCAAATTGGAGGGATTATTCATCAATTTTAACAATTTAATGTAAAATAGTGATGAAACAATTCCAAAAAAATCCCGATGGCAATCCCGATGTAATTCTTGTAAAAATTACCGATTCCGATTCATTAATATTTTAGAAAATACCATTTTGCCATCAATATTATTTATGGTGGCTTATAAAAATTAAATTACATATATTCAATTTGATATTTAAAATTGTCCCTGAAATTCTCAATAATTCATAAAATTTTTTAAAAACTCAATGTTATTCCAAAAAAATAATATTTTTTAGCAAAAAAAAATAAAAAATGCATAACTGTTTAAAAATAAATTCAAAAATTTATTTTTTAATGTAAAAAGTTCCATAATAATTTTTTTTTGAAAAATGGAATATTTTTTTTAAAATTACAATGAAAAAAAGAAAAAGAAAGAAAAAAGAAGTTAAATAACAGTAATAAATAAGAATCGGATTTGCAAGTTAAAGATTATTTTTAAGATGCCCATACCGATTCCAGAAACAAATTCACCTATGTAAAGTTCATAAAACCAAAATGCTGTTTCTACTTAAAAATTTCAATTAATATTTATTGGATGACCATTCATTGTTTTGATTGGTTATGCTTGTACAGGGGGCTAAACCTTTTTTTTAAACAACCAACACGATTTGAAAAAGATTGTTTTTCTCCTTAAATAATTTTCCGATTTCTATAAAAAGCTGAATAAAAAAAATGTTATTATTTTATATAATCGCCTTTGGCGTCAATAACATCCTCGACTCGACCTCCGAAACGGGAGCTGGTATTGATGATAGTTTCCTTTGGTAAAATACAAAATTCCGTCTTGATCCTGGAAATCATCTTGGATGTTGTGTTGGAGGAGGATATGTTAGGGTTTTTCTCAACTACACTCCATAAAAAGAAGTCCATTGGGCTAAGATCCAGTGAGCTTGTAGACCAACCAATGGGCACAACAAAGTAAAAAAAAAAGTTTATATATCATCTTCTGATCAGCACACCTTGTTATTGATTCATGATCACCTTCAGATTAATCTAGTTCCTTCCTGACTCTCCAGGCAAAGGACAGGTTTAAGAAGTTTGCAATCCCAATATTGTCTTTTCTGGCAGGAATTGCAACAAGCACACTCCGTCTTTTCCACGATTGTAGAATAAATACTTCGTTGATTGATTATATATATTTTTAAAATTTACTCCATTGACTTTTGGCTAGCCGCCAACATCAAACAACGTCCTACATGCACATGCGCTCAAAGTTCGCTGTTAAACAACAGCTACATGCTATCTCAAATGTTTAGCCTGGACTTACAAACCCTTTATTCCACCATTTTATAGTATGACTTATGCTACACAAAAGCATATGTAGGCATTACGTTATCCCTGTGAATTAACAAAGTCTTTACTAGATTTTATTATTTCCTAGGCAACTTTGTAAATGCTATAATATATCTTTCTTACAAATAAATAACGAAATGTATTAATTGATAGTCAGTGTGTTTGTGTGTTCTTATTCCAAAGGATATTTAAGAAACAATTCATTTAGTGGTGACAAATTAATCCTTTTTTCAGTGACCATTTATTATTATTTATATATAGGTCATCCACAATGAAGTAAAGTTGACTCCAATTTGGTATGTGGGACATACTATAAAATGAAATTTTAGATCCGTAACTCCATCTGACTCTAAGCATCTTAAAGCACGTCGTTACTTTTATTGTATCACGCAACCTTTCATCCAAAAAGAAACAGAAAAAAGTTTATAGTTTATTATAATATTGCTTTGTAATATTCTATTAAAATATTAATTGTACATTTGTGTTTGCGTATTCATCTCTTCATAAAAATAATAAAATGACTAATTTATATCTGATATAAATAATGAACAATCAACAAAAAGTTGTATTCCTGTTTTTTGAGAACGAAGCATAAGTATAGAATAACTTATTACATTGTGTATTGATCAAAAAAGAGTAAATTATGAAATAGCCATGACGTATCAAGCGATATGAGGGAATCGGCAGCTGACAACAAATACAAAGGGTATTTTGTTGTCGGTGAGGTAACACCGTGAAAAGTGAAGAAATTAGTATTTTGAAGAACTTTTGATGAGTTTTCTATTGTTAACAAAAGCAATGCAGGCAAGTCTAATACATCATTGAGATACTTTCAATTAGCTAACCAATTAAAAAAAAAAAGATTTAGAGGAATAACTACAATCTTAGGTTTTAATCTCAAATATTTTATGGTTGAGGGTAATTTTTTTAAATAAAAATTAATCGTCTAAAGATAGAACACTCTATAAAGATGTATTGTAGTAAAGTCATGTGATAAATTTAGTATTAGTTTTACGTAGAAATAAATTATATTCCAACTTTGAGTTATCGGATCTTAAAGATGAAGAATTTAGCAATTTAGCATGCTTGATTTGTAATATATTGTAAACCAAAGCAATTATAGGCAAGTATAATACATCATTGAAATACTATCAGTTAGTTAAAAAAAATTTATATTAAATTTAATTGTAATTTTTGTCCTTTAAAAAAAGTTAACCGTGACCTTAGTTTTTGACACTCATTTTTTCAAGATTACTTTTTGATTATAAACTAACTTCCTTCGATTAGGTTGTAAACCGTCGAAGATGTACAGAAAAACTAAGAAAAAATATTTTGCACCCTTTTATGAACTCAAAAGAAAAGTGATTCCGCTACAAGATGACTACTTCAACCCTTTTTACAAATAAATCGATAGTCGAAGATACAGAAAGAGAGAGACTGCACATTTAGTAAGTCGAGTTTAGAGGCTTCAAGATATCCGTTTTGGAATTTCCCAAAAGTGTTAACATTCTGCACACGACCACTGAGTTTTTAGGAAATACAACAATTCAGAAATAAAGATGGGGAACTTGCTGATTATGTCACTGTCTATACATAGATTTCACTTCAAAATGTAATACTTAATCACTTAAGGGCTATTTATTCTCTAGGCTGCAAGAAGTAAGAACTGTTACATACTTGTCTGGATAGACTCCTCTTAATATACCACGAATTACTGGAGAGGTTCGATATGAATGGAAATGGAATGGTCTTATATTATTGTTTTTTAATTTAATTGCTTAAGCAGATTTTCGTTACGATGTTATTTTTTGTTTGTTTGAACAATGCATAACAAATGATTGTTATATTAATTAATTAATATTATGTTGTGATGAAGTTACTATATGTTTTTTGGAATGTATACATATATGAAATCTATGTAGTGAGAATAAAGTAATTATGTAATATAAAAAAAAATGAAACTAACTAAAGATATAAATCTTTATTAAAAAGATTAGATTGTTAAAGTCATGAATGGGTGTAGGGGTGGGATTTTTAAAAACCATAGCTTCATTTCTATATAGTAAAAAAGAAAAAAGAGGTTTAATCCAACATACACTCTTATATTATAATATAATAAATGTAGAAAAATACTATAAAAACATATAACAATGAAATCTGGATTAAAGCAACAATTCTTTTGTTTCGAGAAAAATGTTAGTCTTCGGTATTTGAAGAATATCTAAAAGTTGATTTAAAAAATGTATTTACTTGTGTATAAGGAAAAATAATTAATAAACCCTATTAAAAATATATATTACATTTAATGGAATTTAGCAAATTTGCTGGAATTGGCAGTTAAGGATCATAAAAGTACTTATGTTGAAGAAGTTCTTATTACGAGCGGCCAATTAAAATCTAAATACCTTGAATTTTAAACTTACTAGATACAATTGATTAATTAAAAATAGAACCTCAACAAAATTAATATAACAAATAGAAGTGGTTGTGAGCTCACTTAATCATTAATGTAGTCAGCCTTAGCGGCAACGATGGCTTCCAGGCAACGGCCGAGGGCCTGGCTCCCACTGCAGATATAGTCCTCTTTCATGGCGTACCAGTGCTTGCTGACAGTGTCTTTGAGGGCCTCGGTGTTTGGATGACTGACACTACACACTTGACATGACCCCAAAAGGTGATGTATAGATTGTTGGCGGCAAAAGTGTCAAAAAAGAACTCATAAGACTTATTCGAAAGAGTCTTGGAAAAAAGGAGATTTTTTTTTTTCATTTTTGATGTCAAAAGTGGCCTCGCCACTCCCACAAGGCTTTATCCAGCCAATTTTTGATAGCTCTTGGTACAATTTCGTGTGGAACCCCGAGATCTCATTCATAGGCCTCTTGAACATGAGAAGATTGGCCGGGGCTGTTTCCTTTAAATCCTCTGGGTCCAGTTTGGTCTTTTTGACAGAGCCCTTGTTCCTCTTTCCCTGTTGAGACATGCTTACAGCGTAGAAGGTTGTCCTGGATACTCTCAACTGTTTGGAGTGTGCAATTAAAAATTCGTCAATATCGTTCAAGTGTCATTTTCTCGAATTGTACGTAAGCTAGGAAGCTCAGATTTGCTTTATTTTATAACTAATTGTTTATGCTTTAATATATCGAAATATGAATTGATTTCAATATTTCATCCTTCATTAATTATTGAATTAATAATGTTCAGATTTCAATGAACCACCCTGTATATTAAAGAATAACCACATTTGTTCCAATCATGTTTGTGTCTGGGTCATTCCATGGGAAATGTACACTATTATATATTTTGATTTAATTTGAATAAAATTTGGTAAGAATAATAACCTATTATTGAGAAACTCGAAAATGAAATTTCAGAATTGTTACTCAAACCAACTTTGAGTGATGAGCTCCTTTTCATGATAAATTTGATCAATAATATTCTAGAAGAGTTTTGCATTTTATAGTGTATTTCGTAAGCCATTCCTTTGATGGATGCATATCCATAAGAAATAAATAAATTATAATAATAATCATTTAGCCATATAATTTACAAGTAAATAGCTTTCAAAAAATACTTAACTCAGTCTGTAAGCATTAAACCCTTCACAACCAATAAATGTGATTGTCTATTAAATACTTATATATATTAAAATAACAAATTTAACCTTCCATATATATCAACCCCAAAGATCACTATTAATCTTTGTTCCAAAAGTAAGAAATTGACTTGATTTTGTTTTCATAGATTTTTTGATGAAATTTATCGGAGCTCTTAACTCAGAGCTGGATTGAGTTACAGATGTAAAATTTTATTTTTAAGCTTCCCAATACTAGGTAATTTGATATACATCCTTAATTTTTCAATTTAAGTCGAATGAAAAATATAAAACAAGTATAACTTTTTTCATACTCGTAAAATTATGGATACCATGTTCGAAGGACTATTGTGGGTAGGGTAAAAGATAAACTCATAGAAGAAATATGCTCTAAAAAATAGTTTTCTATACATATTTGGGAATTTGACAAAGCTTATATCTAGATATTTTTAAAATTTACCCGTTGTAACATTAAAACTTGCTCTTATCTGGATAATTTCTAAGTACACACATTGTTTTTATGCAAAGCACTTTATAAAGTAAACTCACTATTTCTGAAAAAAAGGTTAATCTTATACAATTTGATCATTTTTGTATTTATTTATCTAATAAACAACAACCTTTTGGAAATGACGTCATACAAAATACTTCCTCTACAATTTTTCCAAATTGTTACATGATTATAAGATTAGTACTTGTAAGCAGTAACATGGGGTAAATCATGCAATCTATAATAGGGATGTAATTTTTTTAGCTTCTGAGAAAAGGATTATCAAGCTTCCCCCCTTAAGGTATTAAAAGTCACATAGTCTTACAATTGAATGTTATTTACTAGGAGGAAAAACATAGTAAATATTTTTTCTAGAAGATAGAGCCACAGCTCTATCTTATACTTTTAAATTCAGAGAGCACTAGATTTAATTAATTTTTAGTAGATTAAAACCAATCCAACAATCATATTCCGATATTTGCCCATGTTTTTAAAATTGGATTGGTACAAAACCTCTAAAAATAACCAATGTTCCAACATAAAATCCCCATTTTAATGCCTTCTATTAAAAATTACCATAATGTAGTCAAATAAAAATCTCTCCAAAAAAACAAGACACTTGAATTTACATAATGCAGTAATTAATTGCATTAACTCTATTAGAATACTTACAAAAAGCAACTTAGGTATTGAGTCATGACTTCTTGACATGTAATCCTCCAGTCCAAAAAGTCCCTTTAACTGCGATGATAAGACGTGAAAAGCAGCTGCTGTCGTGTATCCACTCACAAGGACTTCGCTCAACAACCAACTGTATTTCCCTAGTCGAAGTATATAAAAAAGGAGTAACCACAGACTTGAGCAAAAAGTTAATGCAGAAACAATTTCTAACTGTGTTGTATCTTTTGGAACACTTGAGTCTATTACAGTGTCTGTAGGTAGGATATTTGCTAATACATTGGAGACGAGTATTGAGGTAAGTGGATTTGTGCCTGAAAAACAAGAAGAAGAAAATAAAATTGATGAAGTATAAACAATGTACAATAGTCAGAATCCATTTAACATTTATTTCTTTTGATTGAAGTAAAAATCTAGAACAACTTTATTGTCATTTTTGAAAATAAAATGTTTATGACGTTTCAGAACATACTGCCAGACATAAACAAATTTGTCAATACTTAATACTTAATACTTATGTAAATAAGTAAAGGCTCCTTCATAAGTCTTAAAGGTATTATTTTACGCGAAAATTATTGTTAGAAAATATTAAAAATAAAAGTTATTTATATAAATAAAGCAAAGTTCATTTGTATGAATGTTTGTATAGTGCTTCCTGATGTATAATATATAGAAAAAGCAATATAAAGGGGAGGGGGAAATGATTATAATATACAGGGAGCAGTGTATTTAAAGAACTAAATCTTGTAGGGGTTTCGCTCGACTCATATTAAAAAATGTAAAAAGGGAAGTACTTTATATGCAATCAAAAAATTAATTTGTCCTCAAATGAAGTTAATCAACGAGCTAAAGTAGTGCCTTGCTCAACAAATCGTTTCATTTTTTTTCTCAGGCTATTGTTATTAGTTTTTTATTCTTGAGGAGAGAATGTCTAAAAATTGAGGGAGTAGCTACATTTGAGTGGGCTCATAAAACACCAAAAAATTGTTGTGTGGGATTTTCTACATTCCTAAAGCAAAATTTGTTTGTTCGTCGACGCATAATAACTCCATGTGATGCCGTGTACTACAAATAGTAGTCTATAGTTCTGTTAATATTTCATATAAACAACTTATTCAATATAACTGCTGTTCTTAGTCAATACATCCGATAGACTAGAGTGGAAAGTGTTACATGCTGTACGAATGTATTTTCCTGGACGATCTATCCATTTTTTTTCGATGGCATTGTGGAGGAATAAAAAAATCTTATAGGAGTAAACTTTCATCTTTCATTCTACATAACCTTATGCAAAATAATCGAGGGGATTGAGATCTGGACTTGAAGGAAGCTATATCGATTATTCATAAAATTGATTTTTTTTCTTTAATTCCTGAGATTTTCGACCAGAATTTATTGGAGCTCTATCTTGCTGAAAAAGGATTTTGTTGTTATCCGAAGAATGCCACAGCGACGAGCTTTTCGAAGCTTCCGGATTGTATATTCAAATGCACCATGCTGTATGGAGTCATCCAGAGTCCGGTGAGATTTCAATCTTATGAGATAGTATTATTTTTATTTTATCTCTGATAAAGTTTTCTAATAATGACGTAATTCCCATAAATCAAAGTGTTATAATACAAAAGTTGAAGCTACTCTTATTAAAGTTACAAAAATTAAATCCATGATATAAAAAGCACTACTCTTTTATTCTTCGTGATTTATACACATCATTTGCTGATTCATGTGGTAGTCCTTGCTTGAGATCAAAAGATTTAGATAAATTCCTATTTGTATTATCAAAGTTACATGATGTGCATTGTAATAAAAAACGAATAGATTAAAATAAATAAAATGAACAACGGAAACTGATGAGTTATACGTTCTAATATATTTTTCAAAGATTATATAGGAAGTTTTTTTTTCCAAATAATTTGTTGCTGAAGATAAAATCTTGAAATAATTTCACGAAAGAACAAAATAGATGAGAAGTAGATGGTAACCCAAAAATTGTTATCTTAAGAAAAATGAATATTATTTGATAAAAGTGTTTCCAATAATTTCCATTCGTTTTTATAGACTTTAAAAAGAGTATTTCTTTCGTTACAGAAATCCAAAGGCAAGAAATTCTACTTTTGATATTCCATTCTTACCTCCATTTTTGCGAAAATATTCTATTTAGGAATTGATAGTGGCAAATCAGAGTACAATATTCCAGGTTTTTAATAAATTTATAGGAAGAGCTTTTGCACCATCAAAAATTTAAATATTTGTCCCTTTTCCACAATCCCATCGTCAAAAAGTTACTTCCTCATGTTCTAAAGGTCGGATCTCAGAGATATCACAAACAAATGAACAACAGATCGGGGGACTTATTATAATATACCTAATCGACAAAATAATGGCGTCAAAGGATTGAATAATATATTTAGTAAATAACTTCATTTCAGATCAACCTGTTAAGAACCTCATTCTACTCATATAAATGTTCATTTATACTTATAATAATAAAGTTTCATTCTTTGTCATCTTTGAGAGGATATAGCGTAATCAAAAATAGATAAACTTCTATTAAAAATTCATTTAAATAAAATTAAAGATTCTTAGCAATAATTGGTGGTATTTTTTTTTTTTGAATGTTTGGGAAAACAAGTAATTCCTGGTGTGAGTAAAAACTACCCTAGAAATGAGTTGATAAAAACTATAGTGATTTAGAGAGACATCATGTCAGTTAATATGCTGTCGAGTCTTAAATGAAGGAAGCTATGTAAAAGCTGTTATTATTTAGTAGCTTATCTAAAGGCAGTCTATATTTAATTCATTTGGTGAAGCTGTTACGAGAACGTAGTAAGGAGTGATTCTTAATAAAATATGTTAGTAATATGAGCCACTTTTCATTTCATTTTTTAACATATTTGTAATGTCAAAACAAATGTGTCCTACACTAAAATGAAGAATGAATGATGTCAACTTTAAATGAAATGAATATATAATACATTGGGTAATCTTTCATAATTCAACGCTTGCCGGAAATGACCTTTTTCAATCACCTATTTATCTTTACAGCGTAGTTTCCTTACGCGTAAAATTTATCACTGTGCCCTTTTTTCTAGGGGAACTTTCCTCAATGTACTCTTTCCATATGTGGTGATAAGGGTCCAGTGAACCTTTTAACACAGGTTATTAGTTAGTGTTGAGACTCTGATTGACTTTTTTTTGGGGTTCGGTATTAAGCTTTTTTTTTATATACCAATTGCAGTCAATATTTTGGTCCATCCCACTCAGACCTTTGACCGAAATTTAATGTTTTTCGAATGCATATTTTTTTTTTTTTTTTTTTTTTTACAGAGAAATGCAAATGTGGCATTTGTCGGACCCAGGACGAGACGAGTGATCAGTTCCTCTTTGGATGTGATTTTACTTTTTACAATACATAAAGCCAGTGGCAAACTTTTACATGAGCAATTTGTTTTTTGTAACTTGAAAAAATATGATTTCTTGGCCTTTTACTCCGTAAAAGAGGAAACTGTTATTAACCCAGCTATTACAAAGGCTCATCATATTGTAGATGGGAAACGTGCTTCCTCGGAGTATGATATCTCCCGTGTTGTATCCGATGTGAAACTTCACCAACATATTTTAAACAGATAGTCCTTTTTCAAACAAATTCTACAATTCACTATTTTGAACGATAGGTATTTTTCCTTATTCTTGATATTTGTTTTTTTTTAACATTCTTTATTTGGTTAATATATTATACAGAGCTTATACACTTTAATAAAACGAAGCAATTCCGTAACAAATACACAAATAAACATTATAGTTGATACTTAATGCTCTGGGGTAGAATTTCCACTAAGCGCTCAGCATCAATCTTTAAAATAAATAAATAAATAGTAGTAATGCAAATTAACAATCATGATAAATATTTCTTTGATTACATGAGGTGGATGGAAGGTAACAAAATTCTTCTTCTGCAAAATTCCATGACTCAGATCCTGACAAAAGAATTTTCATTACGAGACAGACAAAATGTGGGCGGAAGGTGCCAAGATGGGTTTTCTCAATTCATCTTTGGTAAAGTATATATACAGGGTAGGGCAGCAAAACGTAGGCTGTTAATTTATGTTTATTTTCTCAGTACTATGAAATGGTTTAGTTACTATATTTTTTGATATTCTGTTTCCGTCGTTCTTTTTACATAAACAAATCATACTAATCATTGAGTCATTTAATCATCATAAGCGAGCAACACACAAAAAGGCAGCTTATCTCAGATATCCTAGATTCTGGAGTTGATGTGATGAAGATTACAGAAATTGTTAAGTGTTCTAGGAGCCTGGTTTTCAAGTTGGCCCAGATGATTTTTTTTTGGAAAAACCTCTTGAGGATGTGAGAAAGTGGAGGGCATAATTTAAAGAGGGATACGAAGTTCTTGTTAAGTTTGGAGAAGTATATAATGGAGAATCCCCCTAAGTCGATAAATTGTCTCGCCAACGACATCTATGTGGCCCCTAGGAGTATCAAGAGGGATATGAAGCACAACTTAGGATTATTTTCTTTCACAAAGACCCCATGACACCTTCTGACTGAGAGCATGAAAACCAGGAGGCTCGAGAGGTGCAAGAAAATCCTCACATGGATCAAGGCAAATGGGTCCATTGTGAAAATTTTCTGGGATAAAAAGATTTTCACTTCATAGTTGATTAATTCCACATTTATTTGTAAGACCCATCCAAACCCAATTTTTCTTGGGGACCGATATATAACGAATTCTGTACAGGACCAAATTATGTAGTTTGGTACAATAAAGTTACTAATAGTGTCAGATCAGACTAAGATTTTCAGACCAAAACCCTACTCTAGGATTAGTGCATCTATTACAAATACATAGATAAATATTTAGTATGTTGGAAAAATTGATAAGGCTATTCTATTATTGCTTTGGTAAAATTCGAATCAATCATTAATTTTTTACCTTTGTGGCTCACAAATGCAAAATAAAAATAGTCTAAAGAGGTTTGTAGCAGTGCAACCTTTTATCTTTTTGAGTAAAAAAATAAAAATATTGCCATCAATAACCCAATAGGAGAAAAATGAACCTTTGGTTCATAACAATCCATCTTCCAAATGGAAAAAAGGAAAAATATTCAGACAAAAATAATGAAACTTTCGATTTACACCCCTAAATATCATCTTTATTTTACGTCCTATATTAAAATGGACTATAAGCTTCGAGGCTATTATTAATATTGTATGATTAATTAATCAACAATATTAAGACGAAGAGACTTTATGTGGACACTGACAAAGGACCATTTTTGAAAGTCTTTAGTCTGAATATTATTGTATAAAGAAGAAAAATATGCTTACGGAAGAATCATTTCTCTCAATGGATGATTTAATATTAAATGAAAGTATGCGGTGGTTATGGATTAGAGTTGTTACTTGCTCATTCTTCCATATGAGTGACTTTCTTTCGATCAAATAATATTTATTTATGAATAAATTTTACTTCATTTGGATTCTTTTTCTCCTGCAAATCCTTCCTTCAACAGAGCATTTAAAGTGGTTTTTTTTTGTCGGTGGGGGAGAACGAAAACTAATTATAGCTAAAGCCTATAACTAATTTAAATATACCCATATTAAGCAACAATACATGCACATAATTGATTGAATTGAAAGTTCATTAATAAGCCTAATTAATCCTCAATATGCTCTACTTTTTAAGGAGGTGGAAAATATGTTGTCGTATTTATGCCTAAAGTTTTGTAAGGATGTTTTTTTTATTCCATATATACGCAAATACATTGTACATATGGTATATGAACGTTCGATTGGAGAAACAAATTTGTAACCAATAATACCAAATGCAATATGTATATATATAAGCCGTCGTCTCACATTTAATTCTGACACACTTTACATAGATTAATTGAAAATCTATTATAAGCCACTTGATATTTTGACATATCGTAGGATAAAGAAGATACGACTTATATTTGGCCTCAATAACGCCCTTCAACCAGCCTGGAAATGACGCGCAGATCTTAATAATATAGTCTGGCTCAAGTTTTCTCATTTTTCCTTTATATTCTTTCCATGAGAATACTCAAATTTGGTGGACATTTACTACAAAACTTGATCTCATGTACTGTACTCAAAGGGGTTGAAGTCAGACGAGGATAGAGACCATAAGTTCTTTGGCCAACATAAATCATTTCAATTTTTTAGGAATTTAGGATAAAATGTATGGAGGATGTATCTTTTAAGGAAGTGTTGGAAAAACGGGGGATATTTAAGATATTACACTTAAAAATGGAGAACTTGGCCCGAGATATTGTTTTTTATTTATATCGTTTCTCTTGGAAATATACAGCTTTTCATTTTACTACTACAAGACAAAGTCAAAACTCAAAACATAAGGCAGATTGAATAAAAGATAGATACATAAGGTAAAATAACTCAATCGATTTATGTTTTAAGGAGTCTATCGAATAAAATTATTGATTGTGCGTTATATTGGTTATGATATAAAATTGTTACCAATACACTTACTAGGGACATAATTTTTGGAGCATCGCTGGACGATAAGATGTGTTTCTTCTCTAAAATATGCATTGAGACAGCTGTTCATTTCCTGCCTTAATGAGAAGCAACATCATACATCTCACGGGAAATATAATATAGTTTATCTGCATTTGAAAATTATACTTCAAACTAGTCATTTTACTTTTATATACATAGGTCCTTATCAAGATGGAATCAATTTTATTACGATAGAAGTTAAAAACTTTTTGTACAAATTTAGATCCACGAAAACACTACAACCAGAAAATAAAAGTTTGGTTCTAAATAACTTATTCAGACGCCATTAATAAATGATATATGATTTATTCGGTCCAAGCCTTTTTTTTTTTTTTTTTTAAACCCTCATATTGTTTAAAGCATTATACTAGAAAAATGGTTATATTTCAAAATTAATTTAGAAATACAATCAAGGGACGCCTTATTTACATTATCAATAGCTTCCTTTTGCCTTAATGCCCTAGTGCAGAACTTTTCACAACAGTTCTTTATAATGCACAGTTCTAGATTGGCTCGAGAAGTGTTAATGGTGTCCTTCAGTTGGTCTATTGTTGTGTATCAGACTCCAAAAACTTCCCTTGAGGAATATCAAAGTTCATGGGGGAACACTTGGGACTGTGGAGAGGCCAAGAGTCTCGCCTTTCAAGCTTGTTGAGAAGGATTTTGCTCTAAGTTAGACGTTTTATTCGATCTATAGGCTTCAAACATGACAAAGAGTTCTCTTGTACGCATTAAGGCTTAAGTCTGGCTTCACTAAGTGGGGCATGGTGGTGTAGCTGCTGCTAAATTCACATCCAAGGCTATTGACGCTCAACTTGCCTCTTATGCCTTCAATGGTACTTTTAATGACTTTAACTAATTATTTTGACCTCTTTAGACTTGATTTGGAGGTTTTGAAAGCTTTTTTTGCCTCTCGTGGTCACTCGTTACAGAGTAGAGCGGTTACATTCCATCACTTTAGATATCTTTTATTGTGATTTTCCATGCATAGATAGCTCCAGAAATTGAGCTCTGCGTTGCTCCATGTTTTTGGGTATGAGGCTCGTATTACTTATCGGTGGACTTTTCTTATTTTTTGTTTAAAGTTTCTTTCGAGAGTTGCTTATAATAATTTATTTAGGCAAAACATCGAAATATAACAAATAGGACCAAAGCGTCCCATTTAAAAAAAATGTTGCATTTTAGACAGAGAGCTTTGTATTATTTATGGAACTTTGGATTGCGATTTATCCCACCTTTAAACAAAATCATTTAATTAAGTGTGGCAGAATTTCATTGACTTATATATCTAAATAATTTGATCACTTATTATGACCTGGATCAACTGTGATAAAAGTAATACAAACAGCCTCAAACCTTTTATTCTCTAAATACATGTTTTTACGAACATTGTTTTTAATTTCTTGCAATTTCTCGGGAGCTCTGTCATTTCCTCATGGTGGATCATCCATCAACGGCTGATAAACAAAACACACACGTTATTTTCTCATAAACGATGAGAGTTGATAGTTCACAAACACATACGTACTTCATCTCCTCTCATAAAAACTCAAATGATCCATAAATAACGTATTATCTATTTATATTTATTTTCTTTTTCCAACTCACAAACCCATAATAATAAATTCAGACTATTTCTTTCATATATTTTTTGTGATTAATTACTTATCTGTTAGAGAAAGCTGCAAAATTACATCGTAGAAATTAAAAAGTGGATAATGAAATTAGTACATTCACTCCTAGGCATATGATTTTAAATTGTTGTTTTTTATCGCACGACGTTTTTCTTTGGAAATATTTGAAATACAAAAAAATATATATCTCAAATTTTGACAGCAACAAGAATCTACCTTATCTTGATTTGAAAATATTTTTTTCATCCCCTTAATTGACTGAAAAGTATAAATCTTATATTAATGTATTTTTTCTTACTTCAAAGTTATTTTATTCAAAATCGATAACTCTAGCTTTATCAATATTTCAAATATAAAGAAGGCTTTTTAGGTTATTAGCTATGAAGGTTAGTTTTTTGTTTTCTTTAAAATGAGTGTATTTATATTCTTGAATCTTAGTGTTTATATCTAATAGGTATGAAGAAACACGCCACAAAGAATTACTGACTTAAACTGAATGTATTTCAACAAAGTTCTAATATAACATATAAAAGGGACCTCAATCTGTCTTGTCTTAAAAGTCCTATAATACTCCACAAAGAGTCTGCGTCAATTTCGACCCATTAATTTCTACGTAAAATAAATAAATGAGTTACATGCAAACAAATTAATAAGGTAAAACGAAATATGGATTAAATAAAAGTATATAATTTTAGATGTAGATTATTATCACTGACAGTTATCCTTGTATGTAGGAAGAATATCCCTAACTCCAAAAGCCGGTTTCAAGCGGTCGATTGACACAAAATGTGTTCGATGTCCAATGCCCAGAATAAAGGTTCTGTACAACTTAGACAGGACTTTAAAAGGGCCCAAATATGTAGGAGCCAGAGATGGTTTAATCGGCTTGTTTCTCAGCCAAAAACATAATTCTACTTCTTATGAGCTTCCAACGCGTCCTCACTCTCGCTGGAGGCTCGGGGATAACTCTAGGTGGAGTATGCTTAATCTCATTGAAGCTCTGAAACTGCTTTTATCGTTGGGAGCACCAGTGTTTTCGCTCAAGGATAACGGTAGCCTCAGTGATGAAACTAAGACGTAGTTTATATATAAATACGTAGACGTATATTGGAGAAAATGTTGCTCCTGGAATAGGTGGAATGACAGAACTAATGTCCAAGATCACTAATGGAAGAGCGTTTACCCAAGATTCACCTTCTTGTTTCGTTCTTGAAGTGAGAGATGTCTTCAAAAACCTATGAAACCTCTCAATAATGCCGTTGGACTCAGGGTGATACGAGGTGGTGAATAGGCTGCTCGAAACGTGGAGTTGTCCCAATTGTTTCCATAGTGAACAAGTAAATTGAGCTCCCCGATCTCAGTGTATGGTCTGAGGGACACCGAATCTCGATACCCATCCTGCGAAAGTGGCACTCACTATATTTTTTGCTTTAGTGTCTTGTCAAGGAAGTGCTTCTGTCCATATCGTAGCCCTATCCAAAACTGTTAGTAGGAATCGATATCTATTTGATAGAGGAAGAGGCTCAACGAGGTGACGTGGATGGTACTTAGTCTACCGGGATTATGATCAAATGGCGTTGTAGCTATAAGATTTTGTGTGCACTAACGGCTTGTTTCTTTGATAGGACAAATACTCACCTGTCCAAGACTTGACGTCAGCCCTCAGACATGGCCATGCAAAGGACATTGCTATTTCACGTAGATTCAACTTAAATCCAGAATGTACATATTTCAACAAAGTTGTCATATAACATATAAAAAGGATCTCTACCTGTTTTGAGCCTTATAACTCCTATAGGTATATAACAATTTCAGTGCATTTTGTATCTGATTTTATTCAAGGCTTGTTCAAAAGTTGATATTTTTCGCAACGGTTCCTCCACGAAAACTTACTACGAGGTAAAGGGGGGAGGGATCAGTGCCTTTGGTTCAAATGAAATTTAGTACGATACAAATACCAGTCCATACGGCTAGTGCTGTTTCAGTCCTTATTTAGAAACGAAGACCGCGGACCAGTACAGTCCTATATGTTATTCCTTAAAGAAGGTGAAATCGATCCCTTGTGACGTCATGGAGTATGTTTTCCTTTTTTTAAATTATTATGTTATATAATAAAATAAATTAGATAATTAATTATAAATGTAATATGTTCCTATTATATTGTATCTACGAGCATATATTAAATGTGAATGTCTGTGTGTGTGGATGTGTGTTTGTCCAGGAATCACACCCAAACACTGTGTTGATTTTGTTAAAAACTTTCATGCAGATTCTTTAGGACTGAAGAAGAAAAAAAAAAGCGGATAAGATAAAGGATTTTTGACAATAATATTAAATAGGAGCAAACGATAGTTCAACTTGAATTATTTTCTTCTCTAAATCTTATAAAAAAACATAGCAGTTTAAAATTAGTTTTAATTTCTTAATGTTCCAGGCAACGTCGGGCAAGCCTACTCTATTTCCATATAAAAAAATGATGCAAAGATATATAACAAAACCAACATGCAGCGATAATAATTCTTAAAATTTTAGAGCCTTTATTTTTTGTTTCATATTAAGCTGAAGGCTTTTATATTAATTTTAATTTCTGAATGCCCTTCGCAACGCCGGGCAAACCTACTTTAGTTATAATGAAAATAGGTGTGTTTATGCAAGATATCTTAATATTTATCATATCTACTCGTATTTATTTAGCTTCATATAACATCTACATTAAATAAAAAAATCCAAGGACAGGCCTAAGGACCAATAAGAAACCCTAAGAATGGACTAGATTGAACGAATAAGAAAAAACACTACACACGGCCACGTTTTTAAAGTAATTATGTATTTATTATTCAAATTCAAAAAGTTTTGTATCCATACAAGGAAGAAATCTCCTTGATCCGAGCCGGCTTTAAATGTTGATGTATATAGGGAGAATCTTATTGTATATAAAATTATTTCCGGTTACACTGTCTACACGACTACGCATAAATGCCTTGTCAGATAATTCCACTTTTAATCCCATTTAAAATTATTTTTTTATATGTAATAACTTATAACACCCAGGTTTTGGTGTAGATGCAACCCCAAAACTAAAAATATATTGTTTTTCATCAGAAAATGTTTAGTCGTAGACGGGGCCTGATTATTATTGCATTGATGGAATGAAAGTACTCAGAAAGAGGGATGTAAATTCTGGGATTTTTTTAGCTGGCTCGCTTTTTTGGAATTGGGGATCTGAAGAATCAGTTTTATTTTTCTTAGTAGTCGTCATTATTATTGTAGTGAACTACCTATCCTAAATAGATTCAATTATATTCAAAACCTGATGGAACATTCGTGTGTTCTCATAAAAGATGGAGTGTAACCTTGAGGATTTGTTGCGAAGCTATAAAAGTCCTTGTTGGACTCAATGTAGAATTGGGGATCCACATTTAAAAATGCCCTTCCTTATTTTCTTCTCTCCACTGCTTGTAGCTGACATAGTGAAACGTCATGAGCATTATTCTTTATCTCTTCTTTTTTTAAATATACACATTCTACACCGAATTTTAATCTCTATTGATAAACATTTATTATTGACCTGTAAACTTTATAGATGAGTAACAGAAAATACCATTTCAAATACTCAGAAGAATGTTGTTGGAGTAAAAGTAACAGTATTAAAAGTGATATAAAAATCAATTCAAATTTATTTCAGTTGTTCGAAACGTGGATTAGATCGAATTCAAAGAGTTCAGTGTGTTAGTCTCAGGGGGTTTGTGGAGATCAAGACACACATCCATCTCATATGATCTCAAACTTGAAAATTGAATAAAATAATAGATTTTTTTGTAAAAAAAACAAAAAACAACAACAACAACTAGGTCTTACTCTAAAAAGATTTTCCCAATATAATAAAAATATTCTTTAAAAAAAGTCATTCGATAAATAAGTGAATAAATATTTATTGTGAAGAAAAGCCTTTTACTCTTTGAACCGAGCCTGTTTTTATATTACAAGAAAGCTTTTTCATAAAAATTGATCCGTTTTATTTTCGAATTTTTATTTTAAAGTAACAAAACTTCATTTCATACATTTACAGATGTTTAATCGTCAAAAATTATTATAGTATTCATACTAATACAAATTATTTTTTTAATATCGATACTGATATCCATGTTTTAAAAAAAAATTAGCATTCATTTTATATGAAATTATGGAAATAGATATAAAGTTATATATTATATTGATTCTAGTTTAAATGTTTATTTTTTTATGCATAACCTTTAGTAGTTTGAAATCAAAGTAATAAATAAATTTTTCAAACAAGTATGAACATCAAATGCATTTTAACTAAACAAAATAAAAAGACTTTAAGTGTTTTTTCTATCGAACTGAAAATAAACTTTTTATTTAGAACTATATTCAAACTAATGATTGACTGTAGAGTATAAAAATGTGTACAGACATATTTTAATACAATTTATTAGATTTATCACTTAAGAAACCTGAGGGAATGTCAGGTCAATGGATAATATATGCTCGGAAAATTAAAATATTCATAGCATGGTTTCATTCAAAGAAAATTTGTTAGGTTATTACTAGTGTTCTTGTGTTTTGATTTATTTGATGTGACCTCTTCATGTAATCAATAATCTTCAAATTTGGGTTATTGCTATGTCACATTTCAGTCATCACAAAAAGCAGGACCCTCTCAGAAAGAATGACTTAGTTGCCTCAGAGGCATGGTACGTGGCAGAGTCCTTCACATTGTTCAGGCTAAACTTCACCTCCATCCACGGAAGCATAACGTCCTTCGGGTTCTTCAGGTCATCTGCTATGTTGGTTTTAAATCCAGCATCGATGAAATATGGTGGAATAATGGAACCATCGCTGGTCACGGCTCTAAACGGAATCCTGGGTTTCAAAACTAGTGGGACTTCAGTTGGATCATAGATGATGCCTCTTTCTTTTTGCAGATTAATTTCTACATCCACCAGAAACTTTTTCTCGTCAGCTTGGACAATGACTTTTGTAGCCTCCTTGTGCTTCAAGTAGTTGAAAAGTTTTGGAAAGCAATCAGGCAATAGGGGCTTGACTTTTTCTGTTAACACAGTCTCATACGAAAAAGATAAAACAATCATGGCAATTAGTGCTTTCAAAGTGGGATATTTTAGCAATTTGAAAAATTCCTAATTTATGTGTATATCCCTACATATTTAAAGTTGATATAATTTTCATTCAAACATAAATGTTATTTTATTTTTCTGTCTCATACGAAAAAGATAAAACAATCAATCATGACAAAGCAATTTTTAGTGCTAAATTCAAAGTGGGAGATGAGCTTTAGCAATTTGAAAAATTCCCAATTTATGTGTATATCCCTATAGTATTTTATTGAAAGAAAGTTTGGTAACTAATTCATTTAAAATGGTTATAATTTTCATTCAAACATAAATGTTATTTTATTTTTTCTGACTTCAAGAAATATGAAACAATGTGGCATCTATAAGCTTGACATGTATGCTGGACTCAAACTAATATAAATGTAAAATGTATATGCTTATGTGAAATTAATAACTTAAGTCCATATGAATTTAACTTGAGAAGCCTCAACAAATATTATCAATCTTACTTTAACTAGAGAACAATATGTCATATTGTAACTTTTTTCTATGAATATAAATACTTTATTATAGATAATCTTTAATACATACTATTATTATCTGCACTTGAAATGATTCTTTCCCAATTCCACCAAAAAAAACCAAACACAATTATAAGAAGTAGTAATTTTTCACACACTTATTTGTCTGAAATCAACTTTCTTTTCATCATATGTTTGTATTATTAAAGTGTATTTATATTCATTTTAAATAAAGCAGATTCCATCTTTATTTATTGAATATATATTTTTTGGAGACTCATTTTTTTTTGTCAATGGTTTTTTTGAATAAACATTTATTCAAGGAAAAATATTAAAATCAATTGTTGAATCATTTTTTTTAAATGTTAAAGAAATACAAGTGTGACTCATATGAGTTTATAGTCAAAAAGAGATGGAAAATATTAGTTTACGGTTATTTGAACAATTTATAATGAATGCAAATAATGTTAAAGTTGGGAAATTCTCAAAAAGAAAAAAAATAATAATAGTCAATTAAAACCTTTTCTATTTAGACAAGGAAAGAAAAAAATATATTCTTACTTTTTATATGGGCACACAGTTCCATAAAAAAACAATTCACACTTATACTTAATTGCTTATGATCAACATAGTTGGAAGCAATGACATACTCTTTAGATGTTTTTTATTTGGCAACATGGTCGTTCATTGAATATTACCTCTTAACATTCAGAATAAATACGTAAGGGAGTGGCAAGAGTATTCAAAAGTTTAACTATAGGAAATAATATATTCATTTACAACAAATGTTGTTTTATTTGGTATGTTTTATCTTACCTAAATTTACCTCATTGTATTTATAGAAAGCTTCAAAATGCTGATTGACAAAATTAGAACA
This sequence comes from Lepeophtheirus salmonis, assembly GCF_016086655.4. Lineage (NCBI taxonomy): Eukaryota > Metazoa > Arthropoda > Copepoda > Siphonostomatoida > Caligidae > Lepeophtheirus > Lepeophtheirus salmonis. The sequence goes on from NC_052143.2 coordinate 3,481,407, forward strand.
GTATTCAACTGTTAAAAGTGAAAAAAAAGTCATTATATTGCCCCCCAACGATTATAGACTCAATTAATTGATACCGAGTCGTATCTCAAGCTTTAGCTTACAAATCTAAGAACTAAAGACCTTTTTTTGTTCAGTATGAGTTATTTGATTATAAAAAGGTCCTAATTTTTTTATAAGGAAGAATAAAAACACAAGTTTAATCTAATTATTATTAACTTGTGCTTTAGCCACAGCAATCCTATTTATAAAGCTGAGCAAAAGGTTCGGATAAATAACTGTTTTGAGATTAGAAAAGGGAACCCGGTTGTTGTGTGTACTTTTTTTTGTTCATTATTTACCAAATCATTGTTGTGATAACATCTATAACGTTACTATTTAATATTAAATCCATAGTTTGCTGCTTACCTTTGTGCAATATAGTCGATACTATTAGTGAAATGTCTATAGAATATAAACTTTTTTAAACTTACTCTCATCTAGTGTTGCTTAAAATATACCGAGTAGTATATAAAAATGTGAACACTTTTAAGTTTAACATTCAAAAAGATTTAATTTATTAATTAACAATAAAATTTCAACAAAATGTATAACATAAATAAATGTGTGTTTGAGCTCTCTTAATAATTAAATAAGCCACTCTTAGTGGCAATCATGGCTTCCTGGCGGTAGAGGAAATCGTGGTACATTCTGCAGATGCAGTTCTCTGTCATGACGTCCCAGTGAGAGCCTCAGTGCTTAGATGATGGACACTGCAGGCCTTCAGAGCTTTAGGGGGACCAAAAGTGTCAAAAAAGAGTTCAAAAGACTCTTTCAAAACTCATTAAATAGATAATTACAATGGACAACATTGGTTTCTTTCATTGGTAGTGTTAAAAGGGTCCTTTCCACCATCACAAGTACCCCCCCAATTTTTGATAGCTCTCTAGACAGTCCGGTGTGAAACCCCGTGATTGGCTTGGGCTGTTATCTTTAACTCTTCTAGGTCCAGTTTGGCCTTTTTGAAGGAACCCTTCTTCCTCTCCAACGTTTCTGACTGACTTGCTGATGGGGTAAACGGTGGTGCTTTGAGACGCTCTACTGCTTGGAGTGCGCCAATGGAAATTCGTGGATCACGTTCAAGATTCATTATCTCTAGTTGTACGTAAGCTAAATACCTCAGTTCTTTTTTTTTTTTGTACCCAATTGCTTATACTTTAATATAGTGAAATATTAATTAATATCAATCATTCAACCTTAATGAATTATTAAACTTTCTAAGTGTACAAATTTCATTGGACCACCTAGTAGAAGATTCTCATTTCTATAGCAGAGATTTTCATATAAAAACAAAACAAAAAAACAATAATACCATATGTATTGCTCCTGCCCTCTCTTTGCTCTCATCCATATACCCAGCCTTATCTATGTATAGAGTTGGAACTTTTGTTGAGGTGCTTGCCATTGAAATTTGTTTCATTCCATAACCTTTTTTTATTGACAATAAATATTAAATAATACTTATTGAACATATTAATGTTCTAGTACCAACTGTTCTTTTTCTTTCCTTCCTTAAACTTAACTTTATCCTAACTTAAAAGATCATACATTCCAGATATAATAGATTCTGACTCAAATTGGAATTAATTTGCTTCTAGATGTAAGTATAATTATAATATATTGTTCATAGAGGAGTATTTGTTTTCTTTAAAAATAAAGATTTTTTAATATATGAAAAAAAATAAAATAATAATAGTTTTACAATATGTTATATAATTTTTTGCAAAAATAATATATTACTATTAATTTTCAGTTCTAAAAAAATGGTTTTCAGAACCAATAAAAATAAATAAACAATGTAGCTATGACTTTGGAAATATAGAAAATATGTAGAAATAAATGAACCATTAGCAATAATGAAAAATAAATGTAATGACTCTCAAAAATTTCATTTACTCACGTAAAGATTTTTCATACTTTTTTAAAATATTTTAAGTCATAAAGGTGAAATAATTTTTTCAAAGATTTATATATAAATATATATTCATAAATTTTTTCTCCCTTAAACCCCAGGTCAATTTTATGCCATTGTATTCCATATGTATTTAATACAACCATTCACTAATATCTTACATAAAAAACTAAACTAATACTGACTAACTTTTTTTGATTTCTCAAAAATGCAAGGTAATGTCTCGAATCATTAATTTTTACTACTAAGTAAATCTTAAGTTTAATTTTTAGAGTCTTAAATAAGTTCCAAGTATTTAGCATCACTTGCACTCAATTTTTTATCTCTAATTTGCTCTAGCAAGTCTTAAGTCTTCAAAATTTAGAATTGAGTTAAAATTTAGTCTCAGGTTTTGAGCACAAATATACATCTTTTGAGAAGGTTGAGATTGAGGTAGGTAATCAGATATGAAACTTCCCTAGCACTGAATATTTTCAAGGGAAAATACATTGAGACATCTTTTACAAAAATTATAGTTTCCTGCAAATAAATGAAATTGGAAAGGAGTGGCAATTATTGTAAATCTATACTGCAGTGTATTTCTACTTAAATCACTCCATACCCATACTATACACTTTTAATTTCTACACTTTGGAGTCTATACTTTTTAACTATATAGTTGTTTTTGTGTTGATATAACACAAAAATAATGAAAGTTCTTTTTTATGAACATGTGGACTCGCCCCTTACTTTAGAACAATAGAAAGAGCTCTAAAATAATGCTAAATTTGTTTGCCTATTTTATAAACCATATACAACACATCGGTATCCAATAATCCAGTTTGAGTGGATCAGTGTCTCCTTTAGGGAACATATAACAATCAAGAAGTACATTTATGTGAGAGGTATTTCAGAGCTTCAATATCATTGGTAACCATTTACTTTTTATCTCAAAATCATTTTTTATTTTCACCGTATATGTATGAAAACGATATCAAGGCATAGTCACTCTAAGTTAAACTATCGCGACAAATTTATTTAGAATTATTTTAATCATTGTCTGTCAATAATTCCTAGCATTAGGCCCTTTAATAAGAACAATTCTTAATATACCCCTACGGAAACTAAATTAAACTCAAGACATTTTAAAATAATGCCATGGAATAAAATACACTATTTTATAACTAGAAAATAATCATCCAATGCAGTGATATTGGCACTTTGGTGATTTAGTTTAGTAGTTTTCGTTTATAGGTGTTTATGGTTCGGTAAAAACAAAATAACCCTTTCTCAGAGTAGTTTAATAAAAAATATTATCTTTGAGAGTTTAATTTGAATTTTTTTATCTGTTGATTTATTTAACATATTAGCTTGTTAAGCTAAAAAAACAGAAAAATATTTCGTTCAGAAAAGCTTAAGCTTATAAAAATTATTTATTAAGAATCACACTGAGATAATTAAATACTAATATACAAAAAATTTAAATGGAAGCAATTAGAAGCAAAGTAACGTACACAAATATAGAAAATAGTATTAGCTAGTAGCTTTAAAAAAACAACAACTTTAGAATTTTATTACTTTAGTCCACTTCAACACCATAAACGGAATTATATATTATTTTCAAAATGTTTCAATGCAAACTGAGAAAAGAAAGAGGAGAACACAAATTTTATCACAGTTAATATTTTTAACATTCTCAATCAAAAATATATCATCTAAGGAAATAACCAATTAATTAAAGGTACTTTACTATTACCAAGAATATATCAGGAACGTGAAATAATTTATCTAACAATTTTATAAAAAAAGGTTATTAATTTTTTGCCAAAATAACCTGTTGCCAAAAAAAAGTTACATGCAATACTATTTAAATGCATCTAAAGCTTTCTTTTGAGACAGTTTTTTTAAACTATTCAAGTCATTTACAAAATGAATAAAATAATGTAAAAGTTACTTATTTATATAAATAATATTTAAATACAAAAAATTATATAATTTCTAATAACGGTACCTAGTAATAAAAATATAAAAACAATTAACAAATCATCAAAAAGATATATTTTCTTGCTAATTTCTATAATTCAAATAGTAATAGCCTAAAAGCATAATCAAAATTATTTTAATAACGACTTAAATAAAAGGGGATTTTTTTTTGACGATGTTGTCAAACCTCCTCTCTATTTAGTTAGTACTGTTCCGGGGGCTAACTTACACACGTGTATTACATTGATTGGAGAGGTTCTGTGTGAGAAAATTAGAACTCTCTGTAATGGTGTAGGTATCTCAAGCACCTGCTGCTTTTTTATTTTGTTATAAATCGGACGATAAATGTCATCTCAGCGAAATCAAGGCTTTAGGCATCAACTCTTCTTTGTGCAGGTCATACTCCAACAGAAGTGGCCAAGCTGACAGGAATATTTTTTAATAACATCTACAATGTTAATAGGAGGCTAGACCTCAACGAGACCATAGAGAGGAACAAGGGCTCTAGCATAAAGCTCATTATTCCCTACAACGGTAGTTTGGTGCCCCTGATCTGGTTCCAGAAGGGCACAAGCTAAACACATCCTTGTAAATCGTAAAACCCCGCTCAGACTGTGAAAATGACTCAAACCTTCGTAGCAAACAACATCGCTTTCTAGGACCAGAGAATTTGGCCCCCATAAAGTCCAGATGTCGATCCCCTTGACGGTTCTTCTGGTTGTAAAGAAATGAAGGCTTTTGGCATCTTAAATCTGAACCATAAAGCCTTGAAGGCCTTTGTCGACAAAGAGTTGCCATCTGTGAGGTCAATGGTGGCAGAATAGAATAAATCAATTTGGAATGGGTTATTTATATAAAAAAAGTAATATTTTTTTTATATAATTAAATAATGGCAGGCTATATTTTTTTCTTTTCAAATGTGTAAGTTTTAAGTTTCCACCCAGTATATCAAATACCATTGTATCTATAATAATTACTAATAAATATTGATTCATGTATGTCAAAGTTTAATGAAAAAACCCGATATATGTCTAATTTGTTTAAATATAGTTACAAAATAACAAGTCATTAATATTCTTGTTAATTTCAATTTGTATGTGACCTGTCAAATGCTACAACTTTATCCATAGTTTTGGACAGCAACAACAGTTTAAAAAATTCAATTTGAGTTAGAAAAAAAGGGAATAAAACAAATAATATTTTTTCAAGAATAATTAACGAGACCTTTTAAGTTATTTTTTTAACTTTTGATGTATTATAGCAGATTGAGATATAAATAGTATTATTTATATTATGGGCAAATGATTAGTATTATAGGTTTGATAAATTAACTCAATTTTTACTCTTCAAGGCTCTGTCCCATTGACCAACATGGTAACCTGACTATTTGAAATTTTTTGGAGGAGAGAAAGAATAATACTACCGAATTTTCGGGTTACAATCAGCTGCAACAAGGGAGGAAGGAGAAGAGGAAAAAACAGGGCATTTGCTATATTTACTGAAATGTCGATCTCCAATTGTACTTAAAATTATAACTCTCCAACAAATCCTCAAGGTTACGCTCCATCTTTTATGAACACCCACAAATATTCAATCAGTTATGGAATATAATTGAATCTACATAGGAAAGGAAGCTCATTACCATATTAATGACAACTGCTAAGAAAAAAAAATCATTCTTCAGATTACCAATTCCAAAAAAAAACGGGACAGCTAAAAAATTCACAGAATTTACATCTTCATCATAATATATGTCTTACAGGTATGTAAAAGTAGAAGAATAAAAAATTTACGTGATTAACTTGACAATGTGCGGAATGTTTTTTTTTTTTTTTTTTGGGGGAGGGGTTAGAACAACTTATCTTTCATGATGTTTTATTGGATCAGCTGCAAGCGGCTATGAGAGGAAGAAAATAAACAGACACATGTGAGAGGAAGGAATTAACACGAATCCCACTCCGTGTATAGCAATAATATTTAGCCTGGAGATTATACTCCGAGCCCGACAAAGAGTTACACATATAACTCCCGAGCAGACCCTCATTGTTACTCTTTGTCTTTAATGAGCACACACACTAGTTATTACTTTATATCTATATGTTCTGTCTTCAAGAATTAAAGTATAACAACTTATTTGTAAAATAAAAAAATCTTGTTCTGATTACAAATTAAAAAAAGCCGTTCCTACTTTATGGGCATGTTTTTCTACACCTTTACTCTTTCCTGTCTAAAAAATATGTTTGGTGTGAAGCTTAAATATATAAATAGAAAAAAAATACGAAGAAAATTGCAGCACTGGTTGTAATTGACTTCTTTGTAATGAAGGTTTGAGACTAAAATGAAGAAATTAAATAGTAATGTATAAGATGTATAACATTTAACATCCAAAACAATTTTATTGATATAATTTACAATAATGTAATTATTGATAATTAATCTTAAATATGAACACAGTAGGCAGCAATAACGGTTCACAGGCAGCGGGGGAATTCGCTGCAGGGTCTTTCAATGTAGGCCTCCACCATGGCAATCCAATGCTCATTGACATATTTTTTTAACACCTCAAAATACTTGTACTTGGAATCTACTTTACGTGCCACCAAATACTATGTATAATCTAGGGGATTCAAATCTGGTGATTGGGGTATCCAAGAGATCTTGTTCCAGAGTTCACGATTATCCTTCCTGGACACTCTTGGGCGTCTAGTTAGGGGCTCCATACTATTCAAGATAAATTCAGACCCATTTGAGACTTTCCTTGCCTACGGTAGTTATATTAGAGAGCAATAACTACTCTTATGGGCATTTCCGTGGCAAGCACATTACCAACTTTGGGTTTTGTTGTTCTTGCAACATTACAATAAATTCTAATGTTAAGTCACATTGCACCTTGCTGAGATCTTTTAATCATTAATGTTGCTGCACTTAGCGGCAATGGCCTGGCACCCTCTGCACATGTAGTCCTCTTTCATGGCTCCTCAGTGTTGGTTGACAGTGGCTACGAGAGTCTCATTGTTTTGATGACGGATTTTGCAGCCTTCCACTCCACATGCACTCAAAAGGTGTAGTCGAGGAGATATATATCAGGGCTGTAGGGGGCCAAAAGTTAAAAAAAAAAAGAGTTCAAAAGAATTTTAAAGACTCATTCAAAAGAGTTTCTTTCATTGCTGTTGTAACAGTGGCTTCTCTAACCTTACAAGGCTCTTTCTAACCCCTTTTTTTAATAGTTTTCTGGACAGTCTGGTGTAAAATCCCAAGATTGCTTGCATGCACCCTCGTGGACTTGAGGGGATTGGACTGGGCTGTTTTCTTTAACTCCTCCAAGTACAGTTTTTCCTTTTTGTTAGTGCCCTTCTTCCTCTCTGACACTTTGGGCTTGTTGATGGCGTAGACGGTGGTCCTGTAGACGCTCATCGACTTGGAGTGTGTGAATGAAAGTTCGTCGATATCATTCAAGTGTCATTTACTCGACTTGTACCTGAGCTTAAGAGCTCAGGTTTATTTTGTTTTGTAACTAATTGTTTATACTTTTATATATCAAAATATGAATTAATTTCAGTCACTCAAATTTCATTAATTATTAAATTAGTATGTGCTCAGATTTCAATGGGCCATCCTATGTAATCATTAATTTAAATGATATTTATAAGTTAACGTAAATAGATTAAAAACACAAACTACATTATAACAGTAAGTCAGTTATTATCAATATTTAAAAGAAAAGAGCCAAAATTAATTGTTTTTTTCTCCACAATAATTGACAAGATATTATACAATTGTGATGTAAACTTGGTAATAGAAGATTTTTTATGTTTGACAAAGGATCTGTTGCAATTGTCTTTAAATTCTTCTACTAAAAAACATTATATTTTCCTTTCTCTCCATTTTGATTATAATCGTAGTCTTTTCTTAATTCCCTCTTTGTCCAGTCCTATCTTAGAAAAACCATTATATACTATAAATATGTACATTAGGCTGGTTTGCTGCTTTTCAACTTTTTTTGAATTTTAATTACGGTTAGTTCGGAAAAGGTCTTATAGGGTACCTGTTTAAAATTTTGTTGCTCTATGACGTTATCTTTAGGTTCCATATTTCGATTAAAGATTGAAAGGAGACTAAAGTTATTTATTTAATACAATTCAACATTAATAGCTATTTCACATAAATTTACCATGACGGACATTTTTCTAACCTATAAAATATATTAGTAAAGTGTTTTTCTAAACCTACCCTATGGATCAAAAAGAGAGAATTACATAAAATAATTAGGAAAATATAAAAAAGGATGCGCGTTAAACGCAGATCATACAATTTTCATAACTTTTTTCTCTTGTTTTGTTCCATAGGACAATTTTAGGAAAAAATTGTTATACACTTTTTATAGTTTAGAAATGTTTATCAAAGTTATATGATATAAAATAACTAAAAATGTCTTTTTAGAATCTACCAATTTACTAAGAAAATAGTTTTTGCCTCTTTTCATCATTTGATCTAGATATACAACAATCAAAAAATGACCTCGTAAGACAATGCAAGTTTGCATTGCCAATTTCATACCATATGTCAACTTTTTTTATACTAGTTGAAATCGAAATTCTAAAAAAGCTGAAAATCAAACTGCTTCTTTTCGATTAATGATTTCTACATCTATTTATTTATTTAATAAGGATTTTTTAGACTGATATAATGTTATACTTGCCAAAAAATTATTATATATTCTTTGGTTATTAAAAAGAAAAAGGAATACTTTATAAATTACAGACTTCTTCCAAAATATTAAAAAAAGTCTGAAATTAAAGTTTCTTTCTTACTTTTTTCTAATTATAAATTATTGCTCGAATAACCTATTTAACATTTTTGTTGAGTCTACTAAAAGAACAAAGAACTCAGAAAAAAACTTGTTAAAAAGTTGAAAACACAATTTTTGGTTGCATAAATGCTTGGAACCAAAACGTTCTTTAAAACCCTTTGTACTAATGAACATATATATCTTTCGCAACTATCATACTCATTTTTAATATAATTGTTGAACAAATTATGATTTGCTGCTTGTAACCAATTGTTTGTATGTAAAGTGTTCAGTTTATGAATGAGAAATTTCCGCCTACTTATAGAAATAAAATAGTAATAATACCTATGTCAAGAAATTGATGATACCTTAAGAAAGAGTCAATGACACTGTAAAAACTTAAAATATTATTTATTTGCCTATGTAACCACCCTTTGATTTTTATAAGACTGTTTATAGAGTCTGACATACATGATATACATTATTTAAAATATCCGGACTTTTTTTTGAGAAGGACAATTTTACACTTTTATCAAGCCTTTTCACTTGTTGCTAGATTCAAAGATTGGAGTTCATTTTTGAGAATGGATCATTTTCAATTGGAGACCAGTCTGGATTGTAGTTAAACCATAGTACCTTTTTGCCAAAATGAATCCAAATTTGTTTGAAGCCAATCCTGTGCCAATTGGAAGTGATGAGTAGGAACCCCGTCCTGCTAAAAAATCCCTTGTACATACCTTGCAAAAGTTTTCTCTTCAAAGTTTAACAATTTTCTCTACTCCTTTGTATTGCTGGCAGAAGAGAATTATCTAGGATGGTTTTCAGATAGTATTTAACTGTAAAACTTTACCCTCATGGCATAATATGGAACTCACTCAGTGCTCTGCAATTCATAAGTACTTTTGAATTTTCAGAGGAAAGAGAGTGGAGAAGTCTTTAACAGGAAACCTTGTAGTGGTGTGTACAGCAAAATATGCACTGATGAGTTATTAAGTTGTTTATCGGTGAAAATTGAGGCCAAGTTAAAGAAAACGACTACCTGAACATAGTTAAGAATTTGATCAAGTCCTGGTTAGACAATAACTACCCAGAAGGGAACAAAATTCCTCTCCACCGTACAGAGTTAATTGGCGCTAGAAAAACTAGGCAGGATTCTAAAAAAAGGTCATTGGCCTCCATCATCACTAGTGATGTCAAGTTTATGTAAATTAAATTTATTTTCATTTTTGACTTTTATTTACATTTTTTTTTTTTCAATTTCGCATGTACTCAAATTTTTTGGGTAGAAAATATGAATTATTGCAACAGTTTCTTAGTAACAGCTCTGATTACACACTCTTATGTTTTCCCCTCCAAACAAAGAAATAGATCTGTCTCTTAGTTCCCCCACCCTCGTTTATCCTATCCATCTTGCTATCAAAGCTATACAGGTTTTTAGAGTCCATTTTTCCTCTATAAATAGTAAGTGCATCCAGTTGTCTTTTAATCACCGATATATAAATCTACTGGAAGACACTTAGCTTTTATACCGTGTCACCTGACTTTTAGCCTCTCAATAATGTTGTGCAGGGCAAAGTTGAGAGGAAAAAAACTACTAACTAATCGAATTTAGTATCTTCTCCCCACGTCATCACATCCATCTCACGTATGTCAGAATATTCCCTACAGTCTGTCTTTAAAAATTTGGGGGAATTGAAAGAAATGTAAAAGAACGAGAAAATCATTTTCAAAGACTTAAGGAAATGCTGTTAGCACGTGATTGTCGACCAAGAGCTATTGATCCTTTGATTGAGAAAGCTAAGCTAATGGAAAGGGATAAAGCACTAAAAAAAAACCGATTCCAAATCTAATGATTGCCAAGTATTTGTTTTAACTTATAATCCACAGCTGAAGCAAATTTCATCCGTACTTTACCATCATTGGAGAGCATTAACGCTGGATCCAAGAATGGAAAGAATGACAGGTCAAGATAAAATATCAGGGATCTACTTTGTCGTGCAAATCGTACGTAGAACCACCTGTTCATATGTTCAAACAAAGTTCAGTTATCAAATCATTGGCATAGGTTGTTACACAGAAACTGTTTTATGTGATTGGTTGTACCGAATGATCAAAGCAATATGTGGGCCAAACCAAAAGAACATTAAAAGATCGGATAAGTGATCACATGAGATATGTCGATAAATGTTTGGAAGCCACAGGAGAACACTACAATTTGAGAGGACATAAAAAATCTAATATGAATGTACAGGTGCTAGAACAAGTCCAGCCTAGAAGATCCAATGATGATATGATACAATTGCTTTTGGGTTGAGAAAAATTCTGGATCAATCAATTTCAGTCAAAAGCCCGCACTGGAATGAATAGACATTGAATTGGAATTTGGTTAAATTTACTATAAAACAATTTCATTTAAAAAAATAACTTAAAAAATATATATAATTATAAATTTATGTAAGATTACGATCCTGTATACAGAAAATATTTTGATACTTTATTATTAATATATTAATTATCTTGTATCTATTATTTTAAGTATTCCTAGCTTTAAATTCTAATGTTTTTATTTTTGAATTGAAGAATATTGTTTTATTATTATTTCTGAAGAGGTCCCCAATGGAGACAAAATCGATTAAATATTACTTGTCCTCGAAACATATATTCTCTATTGTGATGGTTGAGTCCAGTCTGTCTTCTTTAAAGCTTATGTTAAAAACTTCCTCAAAAATGTGGCAGATCCCAATGGGAGATAGGCAGTTGGCCAATATGTCTACAAATTTCGTGGTTTCGTAGTGCAAAGTGTTCCAGGGCAGTGAAGAGACAATGTTGGCTGAAGAGAGAGGGCATTTTGAAAAATAAATTTTATATCTACAGATAATCTCCTGCAAGCATAATGATTTACCAAACTTTTGTGGTTTATGAGATTCAGAGTGTCAAAATTAATAGGGATAAATATTTTTAGTTTGGGATCCCAACACTGAATAATTTATATATTATACTATTGTGGGCAATGCCGTGCACTAGCTATTTCCCCCTCTAAAATGGGTGTATCATTTTTTTTTTGTTAAACTACATTAATGAGCAAATATGAAAGAATCTACAAAATTGGTCGACTCATTCCAGAGCTGTGCATGAATGGGTTAAATATTGAAAAAGTATGTCATTAATATAGTTTCAAGATAGAATTAATACACCATAAGATATCCCCTGACGGTTGGGGGACTTTGAAGAGTTTGACAAATTTAAAAAAAATAAAAATGTGTAATGAAACCAATGATGAACAAAAAAAATATATTTTTGGATCAAATGTAGCTAAACAGTTATTCTTTAATATAAATCATTCCTTTAGAAATTGGTTTAATAAATCTATTTAAAAGCAATTGTACGAACTCACTTGGTTATCCTCTATATATCTACAAATTGAAACAGAAGGAAGCTATATATTTACAAAGGTGGGTGTGAGTATTTACACTACACTTTAAAGTTCCATAATTTTATATATTTCTTTTTTGAGCATAGTTCTTTATTACAATAATCATTTGCAGCAGCTATTTCTGGACATTTTTTACTCGATGTGGCAACTATTTGCTTAAATTACAGAGTCTAGACGGTGATGGAAGGCGAAACACAAACTGATGACCTCAAATGTATTAAAGATGGCTATATTTCGCTTAATGCAGCGCTTTAGGGAGACAAACTTTAATGGGGAGTCTTATTTACCTTTCTCCTCAGCTAAGACCACAACTAATGGTCACAGGGATTGAGATCTAGGCTCTTAGAAGGCCACTCGTCCGGCTTGACGACTCTGTCAAAATGTTTTTCCAAGAATTTAATTGACTTCTTGGACACGTGAGATGAAGCAGAGGCCTGAATCCACATAAATTTGGTGTTTGGAGGGTATTGGAAGGCCAGCCAGGGCAAAACAGCTGTTTGAAGAAGCTCCAAGTACCCACCCGTGTTCAGCCTGGCCTTAGGCGGAAAGATGTAGGGGGCAACAGCTTTCTGCCACCGGTGAGCTGTCCAAAGACCATGGCCTTGGATGGATTCTTGGTTTTCAATACCAGAGGGCTGAAAACCTCAAAACTGACATCCACCGATCATTTTTCGGGCTGTAGGAACCATCAACAGTGAAGTTGGACTCGTCATATATTAATTTCATGAGGCCTGGATTTTTTTGCACAAACAACGCAATTTGATCCCTTCCCCCCCCGACATGATTCATCTTCTCTGAGAGGAGGTGTCAGCAGTCTTTGACGTTGGAGGAAATATTTAAGCCCTCCTTGACCACTGGCCCAAAGTCCTGCTCACACTCCTCCTGTTCGCGTGCACTGAAATAAGACAGGCGGGTTAGCCATGATGGACCTCTTCAGCACGCCAAACAGGTTGGAGTTCGTTTTTTGGCCTTGTGAGGACCGCTTGAAGCATGCTTGATACCCCTGCCATCTTGTAGCAATGTCTCAAAACATTCTTGTTGTACTTTACCACGGAGATGATATCTTTTAGAGCGTTGCCGGCAAAATACAAATATTGGATTACTTTGCGTCGTTGCTCGTTTACATTGATTTTGAAGATTGAGAGCAATAAGGTTGCAGTAAATATTATTTATATTTTTTTTTTTGCAGATTCTTAGATACAACAACAAAAAAAGTAGGGCACCGTGTTTTGACCATGCAGGGTTCCTGTTTAAAAGTACAATGTATGGATTATGTATTTATGTTTGAAGAAGAAGACTTTTCGTTTATTTCTTGAGTTTTTACTCATTTTTAAATATTGTAAAATAAAATGTTAACTCCTCCTCACTTATGAGCCTATTAATCATTTAATATTAAATTTAATAGTTGGTTTAAAAAAACCTTTTTAGCATGTCAACTTTGTTATCAAACTTTTTTTCATGGGTTGAATAAATATTAATGCAAATGCCTTAAGGTGCCAGTTTTAAGTTTTGTTACATTATATTTTTAAAAAATTCTTGGTCCTACTTTGTTTTGTTTAGATTGATTTGATATTTTACAATGGCTCTCTCCCGTTTTGACATATTTTGAGTTCATATATTTTATAGTTATTATCATTTTATAGAATATAAAAATATTCTTAACTAAAAACAAATCAACACTCGAAATTAAGGAATAATAAATTAAAAGGTCATATTTTTAAGAGTTTAATAGTCAGTTTTTGTAATTCAAAATTATATATTGGTAAAATAGGGTGTCTTATTTCGCATAAATTAGCGACAAAAGAATATTTGATAGTAATATATTAGACACTTTGTATAAACAAACGAGATTTGAGTAGTAAAAATGGAGAGAAACGTCTAAATAAACGAGCGTTATGGTAAAAGATAATATTTATTTATTGGATGTATGTTCGGAACTAAAATACTCATTTTTTTAAGGCAAGTTAGAGGAAGCTTGTTAAAATATTGTCGCAAAATATGTATTTTATCTATAATACTGACAAAAAAAAAAAAATTATAACTGGATTCAAATAAATAATTTTAAGGAAATAACATCCAAATTTCCTTTTTTCTCGACCTTGTACAGAATTTTAAATGAAAACACGTCCATAAAAGGACTATTTTTTTTTAATTTGAATTTATTTAACTGTTTAGAGGAATAAAATACAAAATAAAAAATATCCAGCGATAGCCATTTCCCAACTTTTGTCATTACGATACACTCTATAATATTTATTCGAAAGACCATATTGGATTGAAAAAAAAAAAAAAAATGGACTCACGGAAAGAGCATTTAAATATAAATTTGTTGTTGTTGGCCATGACCGGTCATTTTGCTTCAAACATTTTCGCATTTTATTTAATATATATAATCGTGACAAAGAAATGGTGAATAAGCTCAAATACCATTTGGAGGAGTATAATCTTCTATCACTCAACCTGTCGTAGTGAAATTACCATTTCTCATGAAAAATTCCTGTTCTTAAAATAAAATGAATATTAAATGGAAATAAAAAACTTTACATCAATAACTGCGTCATTCCATGTCAAGTGTACACACTTTTTTGCAATTTCAGGCATGGCCATCACCGATTTGGATGATTTTTAGTGAGCTCGCGTTCTAATCCTAACTTATTTTATTAGTCAACAGAAACTATGCATATTATATAAAATAAGAGTTTAAATATAGAAGAATAATACACATATACTAAAAAGGCGGCTTTACATATTCTAGTTAATGCTCTCATTGCAAGTGATCCCCTTAAGATCCCACTTTGAATTTTGGATATATTTGAAAACATATGCTGAGACGTAATCTTCCAAAATTAAAACCAAATTTAATTAGCTACTTGGCAAGGGCGTCATTTTGAAGGCTGCACCAGTGCACTGAACTTTTATTCCTCATTAAAATAGGATTATGATGAATATACATTTTAGTTTGTATTCTTGTGCATCTTTTGATGTAATCGTTGTTAAAATTAAGCCACTATGAGAGTAATTATGTCCTTCTGAACAACAACTTTGAGTGGGCCTAGAACGGCCCAAGTGAGTCACAGGACTTTAATATTCCACACACTCTCTTCTTTCATATAGAAAAACCAGCTCACTAAAAATTATCAAAATCGTTGATGGCCATTCCTTGAGAGTGTATTCACTTGACGTGGAATGACCCAAATATAAAAGAAATAAAAAGTCCCTGAAAGCTACAGACTGGATATAATAAGAGAAAATATCCTTGCTAAAGAGTACGGATGGTCACTGAAATATATTGTATAATAAACTGTTTCAAATAATTGAGAGAATAATCATTAGAGGAGGCCATTTTCTGGTTCATTATATTAAAAATATGGACTTTTGTATTAGTTGAACTTTCAATAAGTTATTCACAGAAACGTTTTATACAAAAATATTTACATATTACGTATTTGTTGACTTAACTAATGTAACCATAAGTCGATTGAAAAACATTCTAGAAGATGAAAGCTAGTTTTCTTGACAACAACATTGTTTTGTTCATGGTGTTATGACAAAACCAAAGCAACTATTAAAAATTGGCTTTTATAATACAGGATATACTTTATATGCATATATCTCAATGCCTTAAAATTTTAGACTGCTCTTCATCTGAAGAAAGTTGGACTTAACCACATTAGAACATAGTAGTTCTCTGATGATAATGAATATATTTATCATAATTATCTTAAAGTTTAGTTTGCCATAATTATAAACAAATTTTACAAAGCGGCAAACTAATTTTCTGTTTTAGAACATTTCAAAAGCTCGTTTTAATTGAATCTCATTAAGGGAAGAATACTTCTTGTGGATAAACAATTTTTCATGATGGTCTATGACAGTGACTTCTAATCTCGTAGATCATCGACTTAAGAAAGTATCAGCCGCTATTGATCTTCATTGGATTCGTTTTATACTCGAATTAGAACTGAGGAGTGATTAATTCGATATAACAATAGAATAGGCAAATAAAAACCCAGTCAGATATAGGGGAAGTTCTCATCTTCCAGCTACTTCATAGAAATTCTTGCATCTATTCCTCCTAAAGTCAATTATATTTTGTATTTTACCCAAAGCAAACTCTTTGTTCGATTTAAGTTCTTGAGTGCCTTTAAACAGAAAAAAAAAAACCAAATTACTCATCTTTAACACATTAATAAGTTGTAACAATTTCATTTATAAGGCTGAATTCTTGCTTTTAAGTCCTTACGGACAATTATATATCCATTACACTTCAATTCTCGCCTCCAATTCCCAAACAGTTATTACCTCGATTTCTGAGTCTCTTATGTTATTGAAAATAGTCTTGGATGGTATTAGACTTTCAAAATCATTATAAAACAAACATATGGAATGTAAGACTTTTTTTTTTGTATGGAAGAAGGTGATAATTGCATTTCCATGATTAGTTTAACTTTCTGACATAATCTTCAGATGAATTCAGAACATTATTATTGTCAAATCGGTTTTATTTTTATTCTTAAGAAACTCCGACGAACAATAAGGCTTTAAATGATCTTAATCTTATAAAATCGTCCAAAAAATTATCAAGTTTATGACTTTTATCTCTGATATTGAAGATGCCAATTCTAATTATTATATAATGTTAAAAATAATGCAAAGAAGATATGACTACTAAAGTTATATTTGTACCAGTTTTGAAATAAATAAGTTATTTAGTTGTACCTATACGCTTACTATTTCGTATATAAAACTAAACTTACAATAACGTAAATAAATATACTTATATGTCTTTGAAAATTTGTCGATTTCACATTTGATCTGAGGAGGTTAAAGCTCGTATGAAGTAAAATTTATATATAGAATAGAAATGTACTTAAAAAGAGTATTTTTGTATTGGACATCTTTTAAGTTAATTTTTATACAACCCATCAAGTTATACTTAAAATATTTTGCAAGAGTATTATTAATAAATGTAAATGATAATCAATAAATGTGTGAGAAATTCTGCTTCCATAATGCATTTACTCTCATATTCGTTATGAGGTTATATACAAATTATATTTGCAATACAATAGAAAAAGTAACGTAATTTGAAGTTTATTAATTTGGTGGAGTAGTCTTGGAATCATTTTCTATTGACTATTAGAGGGAAGCCCTTTTGAAGCTAAGAGCTACTTATATCAGAATTTGCATTTCAGTCTTTCATTGTAACTATTCCTTGCCTATGAAGGATATAAACCTATAAGTAGTAAAAAGCTCTTCTGGTTGTTGTTAGGTTGTTATGTCTGGAAAAAGCTTGGCGCATACTTTGAAATTCTTATCATACACAACGGAGAAGATACCATTTTTAAGACTAACAGCGATCTTGGTTTCAATTCATACTAGACAAAATTATAACAGGAATGAAAATGTAAAAAAGTTTTCATTTATATTATAACGTAAGCATGCTAAGCTTGAATGGGCTTCTTTTTAACTTGATATACTAGAATACATAGTTGTATGGGAAGTGGATTTCTTACATTTTTGTTATTGAATAGAGGTAGATTTCGAAGATTTATAAAAGGCAGTAAATAAATTTTTGAAGTTTGTTCTCCTATATGTATCTAGTATTTTCGAAATTCCCTTCGTTTACTAATAATATAACAGACGAAGTCACCATAGTGAAAGTGGAGTGAACAAACTTTTGTATACTGAGAAGATGCTTTGTCTAAGAATAACTCATAGCCAGTAACTTGGAGTATTCGTCTTGAGAGAAATAATGAGAAGATAGAGATATTCGTTGATTCAGTTTCCTAACCGGAAGATAAAATTAAGAAGAACATTTTTTTTTTGGCATGATGAGAAATAAACTTGACAGAGATCATAGTGAAGAAAAAATACCAAAACTTTGAATCCCATCACTCAACGAAAATTCAAACTGAAATTATATGTACAGCTAAGCGTTTTTTAAGTATTTCTGTGACATTTTTATGTAGGTTATTAATAAACAAACGTATCTATGAATTATTTTGTGCTGATTATGAGGGTACGGAGATGCAGGGAAGTTTAATAGGAGTCCTGAGGCTTAAGAGCCCCAATCAAAGGAAATGAGATTATTAACATAAATATCTACCTGAAAAAGTGAAAATAATTTGGGGTTAGTCACAGTGAAAGATGTATTAAATGCAATAGGGATTCACCCTCTATTGGTGATGCTGAAGAATCAACTCCAGCTATACTCCTTCAATCCAAAAAGGAGCAAAGAGGGGGCCTTCAAAGTTGCCACATCGACTATAAGGAACAACATCTCCTGGCAAGACCACACCAAAATAAATGTATGTACTTGAAAGATCATATTTCGTTTCGGGTCTTTTTCACAGAAGGTCTCTTTAAGGACGACCGGGAAATCTGCACGGAGTGTAATGAAAAACAAAACAAAAACAATATTACATAAATTTCAGGGACTGCAGCACCCTGATGTGTATTATATAAAAAATTACCCAGGGTGAGGAGTCCAAATTCGGTATTAAGACCTCAAACCACGAACTCTTGTATGTTTTTGGGGGAGCTTGTGATCTCGAGAGAGTG
Source organism: Lepeophtheirus salmonis (assembly GCF_016086655.4). NCBI lineage: Eukaryota > Metazoa > Arthropoda > Copepoda > Siphonostomatoida > Caligidae > Lepeophtheirus > Lepeophtheirus salmonis. Next base: position 3,500,103 of record NC_052143.2, read on the forward strand.
GCCCCGAAGATTTCTATAAAATTGCAGTATTTACAATCTCTAGCACAATATCATAATGTTTATCCCACAAGGAGTTTTGCCTTGGCTGTTCTGAACAAGTTAATGTGGAAAAAATTAGTCGGAGGAAAAAAGAAGATAGAGTGTGAGAGAGGAATATAATGTTTAAAATAAAATATATATTCACCGGTGTGGAAGCTAGGCTTCTAAGGATGTATTTTCTAAGTGTCGGATTATTGAGACAAAAAAAAAAAAAATATGTGTATTTTATGACGTAAAATTCATTTAATACCTTGTTTAAGAAAATTTAACTATGAATAACTGTTATTATTTCCCCACATAATATGTCTTTTATTATGTATATAATTTAAGAAGATCAATTTTATTAATAATAAATAAAATAAATTATGATTAAAATAAATATATATACCGGGTCGTGCGATATGGATGTACCAATAATCAACGTGAGCAAAATTTTGCTCCTCCTGAGTCTCAATTAAGTCAAACAGGATAGGTTACTTAAAGACACTTATTAAGCACACAATGACAGATATATTTATAAATTTGATCTCCATTGCTCTCAATGATGACCTTCAAGTGGTCAGGAAATGTGAAGCACACTCTGGCAATATAGTCCTTCTCATAAGCTTTCACTCACTCTTGATGGAAAAATTCAGGTCGGTAACGTTGCTGTGGCGCAATCTGCAGGACCTGGACTTTACTTGCCACCAGAAATATTAATCCAAAGGATTCAGATCGGGGCTATGGGGAGGCCAAAAGTTCTTGGACCAGAATTCCATGTTCTCTTCCACCCAGCCTTACATTGGCTGGGTGGGCGGGTGCCCATCCTGCTGGAACACTTAGGACACCTTGCCCGACTTCTTGATGATTTTGAGGACCTTGGTCTTCAACCTTCCCACCCGTCGTGGACACGTGGTGGAGGTCTTCAGAAGTGTCTTCAAAGCAAACAACCCGATTGCTCTGCTTGTTGAAGGGGGGGTCGACAGTGAATGTTTTTTCATACGAGAAGAAGATCACACAGCTGCCATGCCATTCAGGTCGTTTAGGAGTCGTTTCGTCCTCTCAAAATAGACATCTTCTTGCTGACGAGTCATTAATGGTCTTTCCACGTGACTCTTGGATATTTCCGGACGGCCTTTATTTACCTGGATACGGTGGAGGGATCCACTGACTTCTTTTTGTCAAATTTGGCCATGGACATGGTGTAATTGGCATCAAACGCCTTCTTGGCCACTTCTGGGGTCAGTTTGACCGACCTTCCACTACTGGGCTCAATTTTAAGGGCTCTCACCTCTTTCATGAGCTTTCCCACCCATCAAATGGTGTGCCTCTCGATCCCAAAAATACTGACAATTTCAGGTGTGCTGTGGCAGGCACAAATCAAAGCAACAATCTGATCTCTTTTTACTTCCGTTTTTGTTAACAAAAATGATGGAGGCCATTACAATACTTCATTCAAAAGCTTAAAGATCAGCTGTCACGTCAAATATTGGTAATTTATGAATCACTATACCTCGAAAAGTTAATCTATGGTAGTGATACATCCATTTTGTGCAACCCGATAGATATAAATGTAAAATTTTATTTTTATCCCATGTCTCTATGTATAAAAATGTCGGAGCAACAATAAAAAAAGAAGTTAAGGATCTCTTCCGCACCAGTCTCAGTGCAGAAAAGGCTGAATAGACCATTGCCATCCTCATCCAGACTGTCTACAACATCAAGCATCAATCCATTATAACCCCATACAACCAAAAAGAACCAAAATTATGTAGGGAAAATATGGAGGACTTCTGGCCGGCCTCTATGTGGTCCTTCACTATCCTTGATCTTAACCCCCTGGTGTTTACAGTTTGAGGCGTCTTGGAGAATAATTTATGTTGCATCTCTCATTCAATTTTGAATTCACTCCGAGCTGCTATTGCAATGATGTGGTACGCCTTTTACATGACCTTCATTGTCAAGATCTGCCAATTTGTTCGCCGGCGTGTCTAGGCTGGCATTGCTTTGAAGGAGACATATTGAATAAAAAATATAGATAAATATAATATTTAACCATATCATAAATTAGTTTTTAGTGGTTTTTCTTGATTTAATATTAAATATTTTTTATCAATATAGGGTTACTGCAAGTTTTGGGTCCTCACTTTGTAATCAAGAGGTTTGATATCCTAGTTGTGGGGGAGTCACATCAATTTGATCAAAAATTTGCCCATTTTCTTCAAATAATTACTAATAAACTTTTTGAGGTCTGGATTAGGGAAGCATCTTGTTGCAAGAACATCCACAAGTTTGAATAGGAGTTCTAGATATTGTCATCTTGGAAACATTTCAGTCATCTACATGAAATCGCAGATTCTTCAGTGAGTCAGCCTTTCCAGCCTTATTCACAACATAGCAATTTTATTTTAGCTATTTACACCTACTTCGACATCCATCCTCCTTTTAATATTTTATACGGTCACACTGATTGTTCTTATCCGCCTGGCTATCTCTGAAAGAGTTGTACATAACTTTTTGTCACGTTTTTTAGACATCCGACGTATTTTTTTTGGTAATAAAATATCTGATTATTTATGTATATCTTGTTCGATTTGTTTCAAGGATAAAAAGATGTCGTAAACCAAGCAAAAATCATTTTTGCAAGTCTTATTTTTTCCCTTATGTTGGCTTTATAGAATTTATGCATATATATATGCATGTTTATAAATACTTATAAATGTTAAAAAAAAGAAAAAAAGATTAAACTAGATATTATTTATATGTCTTACTTAAAAAGAGTACATATTGACTTTAAACGACGTATTTCTCCCTCACTAATCAAGAAGATTGTATATAAATATAATCAGTTTCTTTTGTTTGATATACACAAGTTCTGTCTAATATATATTGATATTATCTGAAGCATAAAGAAATTGTCTTTTATTTTATAATGGAAAGCCATATTCTCTCATGGAATATAAATTAATGATTTTTGTTGATATATTTTTATTAAGACTAAAAATAAGACAATAAATAGTATATTAATAAAGGGATGATCCTTACCTGAGGAAACGTGTGGTGATGGACAAAGGAACAAATATATAAACACGGGAAATATGGCTGTGTATAAACCCACAACAGGGTTACTACCAAGGCCTGCAAGAAGAGCATAGGCCATACCTGCATAAAAGAAAATAAATTTTTAATAAAGTAACTTCCATTGAATCATAGATGTAAAAATAATGAATTTGGACACACAAAAATTATAAGTAGAAATAAAAATAGATATGTTAGTAAATATATGTCAAGCTCATATTTGGAAAAGTAATTATTTGTCTTGTAAATATATATATATTTGGTGTAACTCGATTATCCTAATTTTTTTTTTTTTGCCAGTGCTAGAGAGCCCCAGATGACAAAGGAGGAGATAACATTAAAAATAAATCCCAGCCTAAAAAAAGACGTCCATTTTTACATTTGCTGTATTCGTATTTATTTAATCCTAATGTCGCATATATCCTTTATGGATCTCAAAACTATTTAAATCAAAATCTTAGATATGTAATTAAACTGTCATTATTATGTTTTTTGGTATTTTTTGGTCTTTATCTAACTAACAATAAGTATAAATAGATGCTCTTTGAAATGTAATATATATTAAGTATAATACTATATAATAAAATGTACGGAATGTAAAAAAGCTTTTGTAAAAATAGCTCAAAGTACAGATGTTAGTGAAAAAATAATATGTTTTTGAATATCTGCTAACATTTCTTGTAGAAATAGTTAGTTATATATTATAGAGCGTTTTCACGGACGTCAGATATTTCACCAAACTGGAGAGTATGTAATCTTTATAATTTATTTAATCAAGTTCCACTCCTGGTTATTTAAAATATCCATTCACTGTTGCTTCCTTCTATCTAAAAGATGCTACATTAAGAAAAATAGGGCATTTCATTATTTGATCATGAAATAGAATTTGATTAATTTTGTACAAAAATACAAATGTAACAACTATTTTATTTAAAATATTGTATCCATCTACCAAATGAACTGCACTAACTTTTAGGTAATTAATTGTTCATAAGAATGTGAAATGGTTTAGAATTCTATAGAATTGTATGGTTTTTGGATTTAACCTTTTTTATATATAAATATAAAGTATTTTATTTATATTTTGTAATATGTTGCTGTAAATAAAAACAAATATTTTTATGAATAAAAAATAGTTGTATGATATTTATTTACAGAAATGTAATATCGGGAATAAAAAAAAAATTGTAGTGAGAGTCGTACAACTTTTGTGGTCAAATTTATATCATATATGTTCTTATTATTATTATGGAGTAAACTAAAAATGACATTAAAAGTTCATAAGAAAATGAAAGAAAAATATAAATCACGATTATGAATATTTATCAAAGAATTTCTCCAAAAACTTCATATAAAGCGAATAAAACCAAATAATTTAACAAAATCACAACTTTTCACAACAAAAACTTTTTTTTTATATCATGGCTGGGACTTTTCACGCCGTGTTTTTTGTAGTTTTGCTTTGAATAAATAAGTATTAACTGAACAGCCTTTTAGTTAATAAAGGCTGTAATTTTAAAAGATAAAGAATGGAAAAGACATTGGACTCGGAACAAGTGTTATTTATTGGGAGTTTTGATTTCCTCTAGGAACTATATGCATATTACATGTATTCCTTCGATAAATTTTTCTCCATGGTGACGACGAAACGATAGCGAGACGAAAATATATGTATAATGAGCAAACACAGCAATGACAAAGCAGAGAATAGAGTAATTGACGACCTCTGAGAAAATGGAATCTATTGTGAACTCATAAAATGATCTAATTAAATAAATAATCATTAACGAACCATTTTTACTGTATAATAATGAAAGCCTAACAGGTAAAAGTGTATGCAAATTTCCTATACATGTGTAGCTACTAATAAATACATATCAATTAATCACCTTGTATATAACGTGTAAATGCAGTGTTACCATATGTTATTTCCAGAAGGAAAATCATAGGAAACAAATATGGTATGCATTAATCAAAGGCTAAAAATAACTTTCTTTCTAGGAAAGTCGATAAATAAAGATCGAAAGGAGAAACAAAAGTGTTTCTGTATATTTTTGTAGGCCTCTTATAAAATTATATAGTAGTTCCATAAAGGTAAATAGGGAAACTATTTTTTTTTCTTCGTTTGAGGAACAAAAATTTAATTAACAACTAATTCAGTCAAATTCACAATGATGTATTAAAAAATATACATTACATAAAGAGATTTAAGCAACAGAATTTAAGGTAAATTTATTTTAATGGGATACTTGTACAATTTACGTAAAACTCACAGTTGTCAAATATATTTGTAGATTACATTTACGTAAGTATTTTACAGTTTCTCAGCTATGAGACATGAGGTTTGAGGAATTGAAAAGAAAGATCGGAGAAACTACTAAATTAGGAAATGTTTTAAAGTCGTGATGGTGGATTTGGTCTGCTAACATCTATTTGCTAGTTCTCGTTCCTTCATTTTTTTTTCATATAACATAAGTTTTATCTCATTTTATTCACAAAAATAGATTTAAAAAAATGAGAGATGTGTGGATCAAAATGATTCATTGTTGTGCTACACAGGAAGTTCTTTCTTTCTCATGATGACACGTTGACCGTTCAATAATAATTAGCAATCCTAATGACTTTCGTCACTCTGCACTTTAGACTATGTGGTATGACACCAACTTCAACCAAACCAAAATCCAAATTGATTATAACATGAACTTAAGTAATAGTAAGAATATACTGCAATAATTTTTATGTAACCGGAATTTGAAGGGCTTCTTCCGGCCAAAGCTTCCATGTATCAATAAAATTCCTTCAAAACTGATCCAAATCGGATGAAAAAACATTTATATGTATATTCCTACAAAAACGGGTATGAAAAGAAAAACTTATTATTATAAATTTTTTAATTGCTGAGTTAAAAAACATGTTAATTTAGTTTATTCTTTTATGGAATCCATGTACCGTAGCAAATATAGTATTAAAATGCACATTGTGTGCAAAGGGTTTTTTTTTACTTAAAAAAAAAAAGGAGTGGAAACGCTATTATTTTTCTTATATACATTTCTTATTCTCATAACATGCAAGGCAGTATGCTCAAAAAAATAATTTTTATTCGTAAAATATTCAAGAGCGAATAGGAACTTCAAAGATTATATTACTGGTGCCTTCCAACTACAAAATGACTACTACTCCACATATAGGGACCAATGATTTGGAAAGCCAAGAGGTGGATCCACATAATCGTAGTACAGATTACTTAACTCATATTATAAACTTTAAGGGGGATACAGTCCCGATTAACAAATGCAAATGCGAGTTATATCGTATATGCACGTTCCTTGCACGATATTAGACCGAAGTGACAAGAGGAAGTCTAACTCTGGAATAACTTTAAAAAAATATATATTCCTTCGTGTTTTTTCAAAAAAAAAAAATAATATATAAAATGGCAAGAAATAAGCTTGTCATTATAAAATTATTTCAACGACTTTTGAAGGATCATTGAATAAAATAAACATCGTTAATTTGATGAAAAGATAAAACTAAGAAAATAACTGAAAATATCATATTCGATTGATATGTGAAACAAAATGTACTTGGCTACTTGGAACTCCTTTAGTAGAAAAATTAAATAAAATTGAGTAAAGTTACGTCATTATTAGAGAAGGGAAATTACCTGCATTTTTAAGCGTGCTAAGATACCTTATAACAGATGCTAAGGACTACGTAATTTGTACTCATTGTACAAATTACGCACTCCTTACCATAGTTTAAAAAAAAAAAAAAATTAAAGGTCGCACTATTTTTGTAATGGCAATATGAAAACGATGTTTTATTTTTGCAAATCTGTTATCGTTACTCTTTTATTGTTGAAGCGAGAACAATAAGTATAGAGTTATCATTAGTACATGAAAGCCTCAGAGTAACTCTGAAGATTTATTGTGGAGTTATAAGCTTAATTCCTTGTTGGTCTATGAGTATAATTGAGGATCCAAATCGCTGTAATTCCTATCTATGCCATTGCTATATACAGAGTGGGATTCGCTTAAAATTTTCTCATCTCATTGCTTTTCGTTGCTAATATATTAAGGGCATCTCAAAAGTTTGTCAGGGTGCCCACTTTTCGTTTTTTTAAACATAACGCTTCATGTTATATATTAAGGGCACTTTATGGCAGCTTAACTAATAAACAAATCAAAATCACTTGCTTCCCTCCCAAAAAAGTACAAATTGTCAGGGTGCCCACCTTTATTTTCGTTTTTTTTTAAACATAACGGCAGTTCATGTTATTTGAATCTATGCACATGTATGTTGAGCAATCAATGATTGAGTTTGAAATGGCGCTAAGGTCCTTGATTTATAAAAACTAATAAACAAATCAAAATCACTTGTAATATCCTTTTAGATTATATTGTATGTAGAGTCAGCCTCTGTAGATTAAACATGAGTTAACTGATCTGAGCCTGTAACCCTCCGGGAACAAGATCAGGGGCGTCCTTGAGGGCATCTGGATTAATGATTTTTTGGTAATAAAATATGATTACCAAAGTTTGAACAATTTCTATGAATATTTAGAGGTGGCTCAACACCCTAAAGTATTGAAATTTTATATATTTTGTTTTAATATCATCCCTGTAGTACACATTACAGCTTGTTTGTAAAATGAACAAATTTAGTGAGGTTAAACTTCTATCGAAAATTTTATGATAAATAATTTTTACGATAAAAACGATAAAAATATTTAATTGAAATGTAGCCTTTTTGTCCATCTGTCTGTTTACCTGTGTATCACAGCCAATGAGCGGTTGCTGAAAGGTTTTCAAATACGTTTTTTACATATATTAACAAAAAAAAAAAAAAAAAAATCGAAAATATTTATAAATGGCAATTTTGATGACCTTAACAATAATGACCTTTTTGTCCAAAATATCTATGTAGCCAAGTTGTATAAAATAAATCAAAAAATATTGTGTAATAAAAAAAGATTATAATGAAAATAGGAGTAGGAGTTAATTTTATAAAAAAGGAAAAAAAAATGACCTCCGAGCTCATTTTTTAGTCGACCCTTAAAACTCTAGACTCGAAAATTTTCTTAATTTAGTATTTTCTCTTTATCTTTCCTTTCAATTTATCAACCCTATTCCTTTAATTTATCGAGAAATCGTTTTAATAATTAAAATTCTATGTTCTGCTTAGAAAACTAATATGATTAAAATAGAAAAGGTTAGTTCAGGTGAAATCGTATACTATAGCCGGCTTTTTATACTGACATTTAAGTACAAACTGAGAATTTTAATATTCATACCGACATAATATTAGTTCTTATGATAACAGAATTTATTAATAGGTAATCAAACCATTGCCAAACTAAATGATTTATGATGATTTATTACTATTAAACTGAAGAGAAAACTTTTTGATGGTAAATTTATATCATATTAAATCATTTCAACTACACTAAGGCATATTTCTTTAATATATGTTAAAAATCCTAATTTGATTAAACAAGTTATGACTTTATACTTGTAGATACGATTTAATATATGGAATAAAGATTGGTATTACCCTCCCCCCTAAAAAAAAAAAACAACAACAAAAAAAAACAAATAAAACAAACACCTTTATTTAAAAATATCCATTAATATTTTTTTTGAACGTTTTCCCCATTTTCTGATGAAATTTCCCAATAGTTTTGATTTAATACAAATAAAAAGGTGCAATGTGTCATTTTTAATTCTTGGGACTTCCATATTCATAAATAATAGTATATCATTCCGTATAGATATATATATTTAGCAAAGTAAGGTTCATAATGTGAAACTAGCAAGGCTTTATGTAATGTATTGTCATTATGTAGGATCCTTATCTAAAGAAGGAATCATCCTATTATTATTTCTGCAGTGTTCCTTAATTGTCATAAATATTTTAGATAAAATATCATTAATGACACCTGCAAAGATATTGTACTTTGTGATATTGCCAAGATATATATTTACATTGTACATACATTTTCTACCATTTTATAAGTGTATTTGCTTATACGTATCTAATTATTATTAGAGCTAAGAAAGTAGGTAATCGTGTTAAAAAAAAAAAAAATCACTCAAGCGTTTACAATTAAAAATACTATTAAATTATTATTATTTTTCTACGTATTTAAAAAAATCTTGTTTTATAAATTTATAATTGAGCGGAAGGGTGGAGCTTTAAACTTTTGAAATGATTGGTCTTTAGGGATTCAAAATTTTCCTTTTAGCCCAGAAATAAAATTTGCAAATATTAAGCCTGTTTAAAAAGTATTTATTGGTAGCTCAACGGTCATAAATCTTTGAAAATTTAGAGGGTTTAACACCGTACTCCACGGAAACCCATAAAAAAGTGGGTGGAAAGAGCCTTGTAAGGGTGGAGATGTCACCTTTGACAACAGTAATGAAAGACACCCATGTCCTCCATTGCAAGACTATTTTGAGTTCTGTTGAACTCTTTCTTAACACTTTGTCTCCCCTTAAGCCCTAATGTCAACTCCCCTCGGCTACACTTTTTGGTTGCAGGTAGAGTAGAAGGCCTGCAGTTTCTGTCAACCAAATACCTAGGCCCTCAAAGTAACTTTCAGTCCGCACTGAAACCCCATGACAGAGGTCTACATCCGTAGCTATAATTATAAATGTATAATTTTAGATCTTTTTTTGATTATATTGACTCTGTGTTAAGTTTTATCTTGGTGGTAACAACTTTAGAGAAGTAATGAATTTTTTACCATCTAAATGGATAACAAAAACTATTTTTATAATTTTCGCTTCGCGATTTTCAAAGTCCCTATTTTTAGTGAAGATTATAAAACCATTTTATTAAATTTTGGACACCCATTAATAATCACTATAATTAATGTCAATTAACTGGGGTTGGATCTGTTTACACTTTTTGAGTTTATTTGTTCTATTTTGAAACAAACAATTTGATAAAGGTGCGTATTTGTCAAATTGTTTGGTTTTTACAATCGAAACAACGAGCACATTATCAATTTTATCATTGTCCCTCTTGACGTATACATTTTTATCTTCACTTTGCAGAGTTCAATTAAAGAGATAAATCGTGGAGGTTGCATATTTAGTTATTGAGTAATTCATGACATCCTCAGTCACCCAAGCAAGGCAAAAACCTTGTATCCATTAAATTATTTTCTATCATTTTAAAAAGGAAAAAAGAAAGGAACAGATAATTTTTAGGTATTAAAATATTATTTTAGTTGATCGTTCAATTATTTTCTGTTCAGACATTTACAAATAAACGTAAAACATAAGCTTAACTTCTTTTAAGTTCAATCTCCAAGCATGTACTTAATCAAATAATATTTTTGTGATCAATTCTCGTTTATTTCCAACGATCTGTAATTCGTTTTTAGAGTCTAGATACAAGAGTCTAGATGACGTTACAAGAAACTATGAACAAATTTATATATTTAATTTAGAAACTGATCCGTCCCGTCATTAACGTCCGTATCTGACGTAGGGTCAAGTTGTTCTATTCTTCTTTGATAAATGCCATCTTTATAATTCTCCTCCAATGACGTCATCACAAATCCATCTCCACCATCAGTACTATCTACATAGTGATGAATCGATCTAAAAAGACTGCAGCTCTATCAGTCTGGTCTTAATAAAATTTGTCAGTCCCACGACCAGTCCTTATCCTTTTTTATGGTAACTATAACATCTGAGATGACGTAATTCACTAATTACTTTACAAGAAGTATGTAACTAGGACTTATTATAACAAAGTATTATACGTTCTACTTATCATTCATTATTTTCTTCCTTTTTATATTCTCCAATTCTAGCTAGAAATGAAGAAAATAAGAATATGGCTGGAGTTCTAAGATTGAAGGACTCACTAATCGGTCCTCAGGACTGTAGAATGGTAAAAAATATCGGAAGGATAAATAAATACTTTTTTGGAAACACAACAAATACTCATTTGTAAAAACTAGTTTTTACGTCCCATGTTTGAATATATCACATTGAAACAACTCTAACCTCAACACTAATGGTCAAAATGCAATGAATTTTTTGACAAGTACTGTATGAAAGTGAGTATAAACCGTAAATCACATGGGGTTTGTCTACAATGTTGCTATTTAATACGTTGGGGAAAAAGTTATTGCATATTTTATAAGAAGCCTTACAGTCATCCAATTTAAGCCAAGTATGCTCTGTTCGGTTTCATAATTTATTGCCAACGATAATCTAACTTCAAAATGCCATTCCTTTAGAAGCCCTTTTTCCTATTGGCATAAAAATAATTTTCCCAGGCCACCATTGATGCCAAATTTGTACCCACAAGCATGTTGCCCATAGATAAGAATAGGTAGTAGTCACTTGGTGTAAGGTCTAGACTGTAGGGAGGATGCATAAGAACTTCCCATGCGAGCTTTCGGAGATTCTGGCGCGTCATCGAAGATATATACAGCCTGGCGTCGTCTTGAGGATGTTTTGTTGTCTCCTATTTACGAATGCTGGCTGCTTCTGTTCAATTGCCAGCTTCAAACATTCGAGCTGTTCACAGTAGAGAACTGAATATAGCAAGATATAAATCCCAGTGTTGGTTGTGCAATACGAACCGAAAAGTATCAGAGTTAATGTATGAAATCAATTTGTTTTTTTTTTAAAAACAACATGTATAATTTGTATTTAATAAGATGACGAATTTAATAAATCTTTGTTTATGATATAATTTGATTGAAAACAACAAGATAAATATAAATAATTCTATTATAACTTATAAATTAGTTTTATGCAATTGAAATAAAAAATGTATGTATTTTTTAGATCTATTTATTTATTTGTATGATTGATTCAATTAGTATATACAAATATATATGCTGTATACTTTTGTTCCATCATATAAATAATAAATGTATATAATTCAAGTATAGAGTGTTGCTTTATTTGAAGGAAAATTGAGTTCTTGAATATAAACAATAAGTCAATTTTTGGTGGAGCATTGGGCAAAAAGGAAAAGTGAACTTGAAATCATAGTTTAATTGCCTCTTCTCAATGGCTTAGATTAATAATTTGAATTTAATTTGGTAGTCAATCAAACGATAGAGCTTTGTAAAAAAGTACACTGTTCGACAGCAAAAATGGTCATGAACGATAGATATTCAACTTAGTAAAGTTTGATCCCTTTATTCCAAATATGTCCTTATTTTTTTTTTATTATGCTCATGGCCTTCATAACTGGCCCATAAGTTTTTTTCTATTTTAAAGATTCAAAGCTTTTTTTGAGCATTTTGGGTTGAAGATAAGCCTAAATTATGTGAACGTATTGTAAAACCTAATGTTGAAAGATTTCAAAATGCACATATGTACATTCGTAATTATAACTCGTTTACTTCTGTTTAAAAAAGGAAAATGGATACTTTGTATTCAAAAGCTTTTAGTTACTATAAGAATATACTCAAAAAGTTTAAATATCTCATTTGATAACTGAAAATTTTAACTTTAATTAGAAAAAAATGGTCCTCAAAAACAGTCTACCTTGTCAATTGGATATATGACCACCGCAATATTTCAAGGATAAAACTCATATTTAAATTAATCTTACATATAAGAAAAGTCATTATATTTGCCTACAATAGCTAGGAAGAGAAGAAAATTGGAAGAAAGAGTAAGGAAAAAGGAACCCGTAGAACTAAAAAAGTCTAAAAATAAATCCCTCTTTTGTGAAGGATCCCGAATTCGGGATCGGTGTTTATCATTGGAGAAGTTTGCAAGCGTGGGAAGAAATCCATGACAGTAAACTTCACTCTGAACTCCCCGTGGTCACTAGGATTTGGTTTTGTAAAGATATGCTCCGAAGATTCACTTGAATATCCGTCTCTTGGAGTTCCTCACTCACTACGGGTATGCAATGACTAAACTTGTGTCTAAGGAGGTTGAAATAAGGATAATGCCTTTAAACAAAGATAATCCGAATTCTAAAAAAGGTTCATCAATTTAAAAAATGGTTTTGAATACGTAACGTTATGCTTCGAAATATGTTCCATAATTTATCCTTATCTTCAACACGTAGGTTTGAATTTTAAAATTATCCAAAAATAGCAAACACTTTATGGCCTTTTTTTGAAGACCATGAGGGTAATAGAGAAAAATCAATGGCATATTTGGAATGAAAGGATCAAATTTTACTAAGTTCATCTTCTTTTTCGAATTGCATGTATGCCTTTTTTTCTAATAGACTCCAGGAAAAACGATACCAGGAAGAATACATAGACCAATAAGGCATAGTTCTAACTTGTCTGTTGCTCCAACACAAATCGATCCACTATATTAGGTATTTATTATTTTATTATGATGTATAAATCATAGTTTCCAAATAATAGAATCATAAATCTGTTATAACTTACAAGATTAACATATATCATCCTTTTTTAGGATTTATTTATTTATCATCCACACAATTTCGTGACGAAATTATTTGTAATTTTTGTTGAAACTCACGAATAAAGTAAAAAGTTAGTATGTTATCCATATTTAAATGGTATTTACATGTAAATAAAACATATTGAAGTACCTTTTTTTGTGGCACAAGAGATGCATGTTATGTATAATGGGTCATTCCAATGAACATTTTTGATAACACAAAAAATATTCCTAGAATTTTCTCACATAACTCAAATGTATTATGTACATGAATCCATCAGATTGGTAGTTTACAAACTATTACTCCTAAACAAAAGTTCCTCAAGCCAATTTTTGGTAAAACATATCATTTAAAAGAGCTCTAAACACCATCTTAGATTGAGTTATAGAGTTAAGTTTCATTTTTGCGTTTCCCAGAAATAGTTTATTTGACATTCAAAATTTAATTCAGTTTGGTTAATAAAAATAGTGTAAATTTTCCACCTATATATATATCTACAACAAACTGTTTTGTTTAAGAAAATATATCGTATTTTTGTGCCACTAAATAGTTTGCTGGATTGATGAAAAATAATATTTTTTCTCCATAATGAGCTGATTTTCCAGATATATTTTTTGAATACACATCAGAAAATCCATAGATGTAAAATAAATCAAAGATCACTTAAAAATGGGACTGTTTTATCTTTAGGTATATGTTCTAAATATGATTAAATAGTTAAATTTTCAAAAAGGAGTTCTAATTTTGTTAGAATGGACGAGACGAAATTTATTCTTTAACGAAGGTTTTTCATGACAAAAACAAAATGTATCGTCGCATCTTATAGTAAGAGTTAAATTCTAATATACTTTAAGTATATTACAAGTTTTAATAATATCACGGAAGATTAACACCAGTGGTACTGACAATTTCATCAGATGTAAGCTAAAACATTTTTTTTACAAATTGCATTCATTTATATATTTCATGAAGAAACGAAGAGAAGACAAATTGCTAATTTGATGGCAAAATTAACATTGTCCAATAAAAAAGATTCAATATTTTTTTTTATCAACCAGCGAAATTATAATTTGTCATACTTATTCTGCGGATATCTTTGTTATTATGGCAAATAATTTCTCTTAGAAATACCAATGTGAAAGGCCATTTCTTTCTTTCTATATTATACAATATTAAAGATACATATATAATGATGAGTTAAATTAAATTTTTCGTTCCAATAAAATCAATTATATAAAAAATTACATTTTTGTCAAATCCTTACAGACTGTGCATATCGAAAAATAAATAAATTATGATAACTTACCTTGAGGAATGTGCATTACAGCTACAACAAACCCTACCATTATCTCAGGGAAAAAGTCGCCTTTAAAATTATAGTTTTTCATCCATTCTATAATTGGTAAGTGCTTGAAAATTAACTTTTTAGTGCATTGTAAATTCTTCTTTTTGGATTCAAATATTCGCTTGACGGATGCTTTCAGACCTATGGATTCCAGGTATTAAAAAAAAATAATAACAATTAGTGACAGAGAATAGTACCGAAAATCTGATTATAACTCTTTATTTAAGTTAGTTTTGGACTGGAATTAACTTCGTTATGATTCATTTACCTTGATAACTCATGAACAGTGCTATATCGGGTTGTAAATGTAGCTTATTAAAAAAAAATATTTTTTAAAATAAACAGATTAGTAAAATACATACGCTTATAAATCGGTTTATAAATATAATATAATTCAATAATTTTTCTATGTGCTCATAAACATATTGAGATAATCATTTCAGCTTAATCTACAAAATTAATGTATTAAAATAGGATTTTCATTCAAATATTGAAATGGTTTAATTAACTAACGTCTACAGTACGAGTATATTAAAGGCAACTCGTATGCCTAGTACACCAATGCATTAGTAAGCAACTCTTAAAATTTTTATTTTCTGCTTAAAGCGAAAGTAGTAATTTTGGTACAGTTGTAAATGCTAAGCATTTTCACGCGTAAAAGGTTTTTTTGTAGCTGGCAATTTCAACAGTGTTTTTAAAAAATATTTCTGAAGCTGTTATCATTATTCTGTAATTATTGAGGAGAGAACTTCAAAATATATAGTCGCCACTATACCTAAGTATGGTCTATATTTAATTTTAATAATTAAGGCTTGACTACCCATGAAAGTTCCATAATTTTTCCATTAGATTGACGAATAGAGCATAAACAAGAAGCACTAAGAAAAATACCCAGTCTCCATCTATTTCGTGGAGAATCACTTAGCAAAATCCTAAGAGGTGGCAATAGCCTCCATTTTATCAGGTCTACTTCTCCGTTTAGACGTTGCAAACGTCTAAACTGACATGATGAATATATATTTTAAATAATAATATTTTGATATGGAATATTAATAAAGTATGTATGTACACTTTTGCTATGATATATTCAAATTACCAAATAATTTACTCAATTATTTAATAAAAAGTTACTAGCCCTGGTACGGTACTGGGTTATACTATGGCTCGGTTTGGTAAATTTTTACCTTGGGTGTCGTACGGCGGTACGTATATATATAATCACATAAAATTTTGGTTATTTCTTTTAATTAATAGATTTAGATAATGAAGTAAGATTTTAATCCATAAGCATCCTGTTATATAAAAATAATTATGTATTTTATAACACAAAAAAGAGATAATGACTAACCAATGGATAAAATACATCCCTATTGGCGAAAACCCAGTGATGAGGTGGAGGGATAGTTTAAATTAATTTTTTCTAATGCTTCCAAGTTAGCTTGTGGATACTTCGTTACAACAGCTGGCGATATTGTTACTGGTAATTGGCCTCCTTTATTACACTAAAGTATGACACAAGCTCATTTTTTTTGCAAAAATTTTATAAATTCACGAATAATAGTATTATATAACCTGTGTTTATTTTACATCAAGTGTTATTGTTTTAGAAAAATTAAAAAAAGGGGAAAAAAAAATGATTAAATAATAAAATATCGGGAAAAACTACAATGATTCTTTTTAAGGAACATTTTACAAAATACTATTAGAAATTTAAATGAATTTGTAATTAAAAAATTACATCATATTTTTTAAAAGAAGAACGTTAAACTTATCATAGAACTTATGCACCAAATATTACAACATAACGATTGATTCAATCACGGCTTTACTGTCTAAATATTAGTTCCCCCTTGGATTACTTTAGTAATTTTTATATTACTATTCATAAGATTTTTTTTTACAATTTGATTCAATAAGAATCGACATTATTTTATTGATCATATGGATAACAATTGGTGTTGAAACTCGGTCTAGCACCGCATTTTAATTTCTGTTATATCTTAAGTGATTTTTTCTAGGTTGCTTTTTCGGTCCAAACTGTGGATCGATTTTTTTTCTTTTTCTCTCAATTGACCCATTTTTTTGGGTCTCATATATTATGAGAGCCAAAGTTTTTTTTTGTAGATCAACCTTAATTTATATTTTAATTATATGAAACAAAAATATTGCAGAGATTATAAATATCTTTATACCTTGAAAGTCTACAAAGTACACAGTATGTTCTAAAGCAAATACTGTATACATATGCCATTCAGAATTATTCAGAATCTATCCATTAATGGATATGAAATCACATTCATTAAACTAAAACATATAACTATTTGAAATTTAGATATGTTTTTTAATTTGACAATTGCTAAGGCCTTTGATAATTGGTGATTCATTAAGACTGTGCTCACAATTTCAAAACACTTGTAATGTCATAATCAATTTATATTTAAAATCAATCTATACCGAATTTGAAATAGACGGATTTTTGTACGACTGAACTAGACCAAATTATTATTTTCAGATGGGCCTAGGATATTCATACCAACACTAATAACAATGATCTTTGTAAATTTACAACGAATTCCCTATCAAATTATTTAATAATTTATTTCTTGAATTATGATAAAACAAATTAAAACTGAGCAATGATTAAAAAAAATTATGAATGATTCCACAGTACAGTAATATATGTTTATTGAGAATACTCAGAACGATTGGTTTTAATTCAATTTTTTCTTTCTTTTTATAACTATTAGACCCTAAATAATGACCCTCAATACGATCAATTAAGGGCAAAAAAAGAAAACCTTTGTGATTGTTCCATGAAAAACTAAATAAATGTAATGTCAAAACAACTCATAGTATTAAATTTCCCAGAAAAATTCAGGTTTGAGCAGCTATTATCCATCAGGCAATATCATACCTACACTTGATTCACTTGAAAAGAAATAGTCACCGCCAAAAATTATGCAACATATTTAAGAAATAAGTCTCTGACGTGACTTACCCACGAAAATATGTCTTCAATGAAGAGGATAAGGATATTCGACATATCAAACGCAATTTCCAGCAAAATGTTGCTCCAGCTCACCACTCAAAAAAGAAACGAGAATGGTGTTAAATTTTTTTTAGATTATTTATGGGAGTAAAGGTTCAGGGCCCTCCTGCAGTCCTGGCCTGTATCTAATTGAAATTTTGTAAGTACTAGTCTAGATGGAACTAAAAGAGAATCTGGCAGCAACGTCAGATGCTAATTAAAAAATCATTTGAAAAAAGCTTGGGAAAAAATCGATGAGGGAATGTCAAATGAATGACAAAATGTTTAAACTCAAAGGTCGACATATTGGGAATTTTTTAAGCTTTCAAAAATTCAACATCAATTTCTAGACACATAATTGATTTAGTTGGCATAATCCTGCCATATCACTTAATTTTCCTTCAAATCCTAAGGAGAAAACTTATTTTTGGGGAGCTTTCAACATACCAATACAAAAAGTCATATTATGACAATTTATTAAGATATTTTTCTATGCATGATTTTTCTGGTCAATGTAAGGATATATTTTTATGGCTTGGTATCTGTTAATTGATTCCTTTTGGGATCGTTATATGTACGTTTATTGTGTTGATTAATATGTGTAACAGGAGCATATGAAAACATAAAAATCTTCATATAATTAGTTTTAGGATCAACAAAACTTCTAGTTATCACATCCTAAGTTGTCGGGGATAATTAATTAGTAAGTAACATATACTATAAAATATCTTATCTATTTTTCGATAAAAAGGTTTTTTGATTTGTCATACGGAGCCTGATATTTCAATTGCTCTGACTTATTATTATTCAAGTAAAATAAAAATATGCACAACCAGTATAAAAATATGTAATAGGCACAATATAAAATCCCAGTATTCAAAGTTTGTGGCAGATCGCAGAAAAGAAAAACCTACAAAAACACTATGTTATACAATATAAAAGTTACTATAAGTTGGGTAAAAAGTAATTTCGTATTTTTCGTTTTAAGAAGTGTTACAATCATATAATTTAAGCCAAGTATACTACATTCTCTTTGATAATTTGTTGCCAACGAGAATGCAACTTCATAATGCACTTCTTGTAGAAAACCCTTGTCCCTCTTGTGACAAAACTCGGACAACCAAATTTGTACCCACAAGCGTGTTGGTCATAGACAGGAGCACGTGGTAGTCACTAGGTGCCATGCCCGGACTGTAGACGGATTACCAATAACTTTCCACCCAAGCTCTAAGAACTTCTGGCGCTTCATCAAAGATTTGTGCGGCCTAGTGTTGTATTGATGAGGGTTTGCTTTCTCGTATTCACCAATGCTGGCCTCTTTTGTTCTACAGCCATCTTCAAACGGTCGAGTTGTTCACATTAGAGGACAGAATTGAGTAAAAATAAAAAAGATTGCTCGAATTACTGTTGTGCAACACGAACCATAAGAATATCAATCCCATATACATCACAAATTTTCTAGGTTGCTTTCGACGCGTTTTTCACTTTCAGGTAGTAAAGATGCAGAATATGGGAAATTTCTTCCTTTGACACCTCCATATTCGACGTAAGATAATTCACAACTGAGCTGAACAGGGCAATACTGTCCAAAAGCGCTTGTAGTGTACACTCACACCTTTACTATGCCTTGATGTAACCAATAATGAAAAATATATGCACAGTTCAAAAAATGCAAAAAAACGAAATTATTTTTTCCCCAACCTAAATAACCCGAACAAAAAAGAAACACATGTAAAAGAGGGAGGCATTATAAGCCGGATTTTTAATTCTAAATAAGTTAAAAAATATAAATTATACCTAAATACCATTGATTATTAAAGATATTTTAAAATTCTCAATTGTCTGTCTATAAAATCATCCAGACCGTATGTACCCAGAGTTTTACCCAACGTTCAGCTCTGGTAAATTTTGTAAATAATAATTGTAAGGATAGAGTTTGTTTTTTAATGGGATCGAGTCTTTGGAGACATAGCAAATGACCAGTCTTTTTTATAAAGTTTCTAGCCAGTATTCATCCCTTAATTTGTTTCTCCACTAACTTTCTCACTGGTTCCACGTTTACTATGCTCTTTAAATTTCATAATTTTATGTCTTTCAGATGATGAAAAAATATGTTCAATATTCAAGTCAAAAAATAATTTTCTAAATGTCTCTGCTTCTTTTTCTCTATTTAATGGTCCGAATATTGATTTGTTGTATTAGAATTATCTCTTTAATAAGCTGTAAACAATTCTCAGGAATGATTAAATTACTATTTCCTTCTTCCAAACTATAATCAGATTTTGGGCCTTTTTTTTATATGAAAGCTTGGGAGTTACATTAAAGTAAACGACGTGCTTTTGGGACATTTTAATTTTATATTTCATTTTTTTCTCTTTTCTTCTAAATATTTAATACCCAAGGTCAACTATTATGCAATTAATGAGTAAATAAAAAACAATACGAAAGGATTCCAAAATCCTTCGGTACTCATGTCAGGTTTATTAAGGTCATAAAAGCTATAAAATAGTAAAAAATTGTCTGAAAGTGTTTGTTTAAAGATGAATAAATTTTCATTTAAGTAAGACCAACATTGTTGCATGATTTGAGAGTACAATATAAAAACTATCATTGATTAGGAAAATAATAAGTAGTAAAGTAAAAAAATATCTTTTAAATACAATTATTTTGTATCAAACGAAGCCAATAGAAATTTTCTACTGTAGTCGGTAATTGCATTTAAAATTAATAGCGAGGAGAAACTATGCGATTATTAATCTTCAAAAAGTAACAATATCTCCGTTACCATCTTAAATATTTTTTTTTTTGTGATAGCATTTGATAACTGTAATTGAAATATACATTATGTGTATGATTACAGAACTCTAATTGAACGTTTTTGATTACAAGTAACAAACCTTCAATGTATAAAGACTTATACAATAACTGTGCCGAGATCTGAAATTCATCTTTAATTAATATATAAATAGACCAATTACGTCATCAAAATGAGCATGATAAAGGGGATAAAGGAAAACATGTTCTTTATTAATAAAAAAAAATTACCAAATTTGTTATAACAAACATATTGAAAATACTAAGAGACGTTGGTCAACATTCAAAAAAACAATATCAAAACATACAATTTGCAAATAAAGTTATGATTAAAAAAAAGCATTTTATTATATTTACACGTTGAGCCATATTTGTGAATAACTTTGTAATTTAATTGGCATTTAGAAATTTTTACTTATTTTGTCATAAAAGATTCAAAGCTAAAAAAAAAAACTACCTTGAGGCCCCATTCTTCACTGAGCATCTAGAAATCCTTCTAATAACCCCACCCCGTCCCTCAGGATGTACAGGTGAATTACCAGACCTCAAGGTAGTTTAAACTTCACAACCACCCCTTCTCTTAGCAC
Organism: Lepeophtheirus salmonis; assembly: GCF_016086655.4. Classification (NCBI taxonomy): domain Eukaryota; kingdom Metazoa; phylum Arthropoda; class Copepoda; order Siphonostomatoida; family Caligidae; genus Lepeophtheirus; species Lepeophtheirus salmonis. Next base: position 3,521,383 of record NC_052143.2, read on the forward strand.
AAATAACACCTTCCAATATACTATAATAAACCACAGCCCTTGATGTCCCAGAGTGATGTTAAATTTATCTGCCACTTCCGTGAGCATCAAGGAACCCTCTTAATACCCCAAAATACATCCCATCTCTCAGGTTGTACAGGTGAAGTGTTGGACTGAATTACTGTTTAAACTCTACCACTGGTGTTTTTCTAAGTACCGAGAACCCTTTCAAATATGCCGGGCCGCTGGATCGTGAAACAGGTTAAATTCTTCTACTGCTGCTTCCCTGAGCCTCAAAGAACCCGTATATTATCAAACATACACCCCGACCCTCAAGTTGTAAAGGAAAGTACTAAAAATGCTATTTGAGGACCGTTATGGTCCTAAGGACCCAAAAAAAATATTAGCAGAACCGTTTCTGGAGGTATAAAACCTACATGAAAAATTTCAGCAAAATCTACCCATTGGTTTGGCGGTGATTGAAGGACATACCCACACACAAACACATTCACATTTAATATATAGCTAGATAAAATTAAATTATTGGGCTGATAAGATCTATAGATCTAAATAAGTATAATAGATCGGGGCCAGTTGTTTAAATTTTTTGTTTTTGGTACAATACTCAGAGTTGGTTTGATTTAGCCTCGACAAATTTTGAAAGCAGACATACTCATATATGTCTGCTATAGTTTGAACTTATTTAAAGATTATACCATTCAGTTGCTTTTCCACAAACTGCTTACATTGATAAAAAATACCGAATTTGCGTTACAAGTTTAAAAAAATGGACAAAATAATAATTTTCATGAATAAATAACTGGACTAGCCATGACTTCAAATTGTTAAAGAGCGAGGACTCAAAATTTTGTATATGCATGCCTAAATTCTAATATAGTTAAGAAAATACAACTCAAAACCAATTTTTGATATATTTAAATACTGCATATATTCAATATGTCCTACTGCTTTATAACCAATAAGAACCTCCATATGCGGGCAAACAAATTGACAGGCTCTCACGATGAAAGCCGTGTTCATGGGATACCCCACTATCAGGATGACAGCTCGGAGCGAATTTAAATTTGGATGGGAGTTGCGGTAGACATTCTTCCCTAAGACAGCCAAACTGCAAAGTCCAGGGGGTTGAGGTCAGGGCAGGAAAAGGAGCACATGGAGTCAGTCCATAAGTGAGCCATATTGTTGCTCCATAATTTTTGTTTCTTTTTGGCTGTGTGGGTTGATAATGGACTTTTTGATGTTGTAAGCAGTCCAAATGGAGATATTAATGACCTCTGAATCCTTCTTGGCACTGACACTGATGCAGAGGAGATCGCTCACTTCCTGTTTTTGTTGTTGATGCTCCGACATTCTTACACTTAGGGACATGGGATAAGAACAAAACATATTTATTTTTGTTTCACCTGTCGTTTAGCTGTGAATTAAAATGAAAATAACATTGTTAAATCTTAAGCTACTACAACTACATGTTTTGGCTCCCCACTCTGTATGCCTTCAGGCCCAAAATTGAGGACAAAAATTATGTAAAGACTTTTGGTTTAAAATATATTTATATAAAATTATAAAATTTTAGTTATTTTATTTTTACAACTAATTGTCCTTGATAAAATTAAAGTGTGAAAAAATAAGTACACTCGGTATACTATAAACAATTAAAGAGTTTTCTTTATTGAAAATAACCCTTTTAATACTTGAACAGGCTTTGGAAATGTTCTAAAACAAAAAAAAAAAAAAAAAAAAAAAAAAAATTGGCCTTTCCTTAAAATTTGTTTATAATTATGGCAAACTAAACTTTAAGATAGTTTTAGATAAATATAATTATTATCATCAGAGAACTACTATTTTCCAATGTGTTTAGTGTTTAAGACCAACGTGCTTTGGATGAAGAGCAGACTAAAATTTTAAGCGATCGACATATATGTTTATAAAATATATACTTTATTACAAAAGACAATCTTTAATAGTTGATTTGGTGTTGTAATACATGATCAAGACAATGTTGTTTCCAATGTAGAATAATTAGATTCAGAATACAAACGTCAACACCTTTACCATCCTTAATGGACTTATTGATGCTGTAAGCTAACAGATGGAGATGCCGTAGGTCTCTGCAGCCTTCTCGGCACTGACACCAGCGCAGAGGAGGTTGTACACGACTTGCATTTTTTGCTGATGCTCTGATATTTTTACACTTAGATACACAGGATGAAAAAAAAACTATTTTTTTTTGTTTCAGCTTTCGTTTGATTGCGTAATAAAACCTCATAGTTAAAAATGGCACAGATAAAATTGGAATAAAATACTTCAGTAAGTTTTGGGTCCTCACTCTGTAAATTTTGTAAGCTTTAATGACCATACCATAATGGAATTTATATAAAATATCACTTATATGGGAAATTCACGCACAAAAAACTCTTCAAGACCCAATTTTGGCTAAAAACATGCTAGAAAGTATGTTTTAATAATATTTAAAAAAAAATAAGTATAAACATCTGGAAAAAAATGACGGTACTTGATACAACTGTTCCCTTTGTTCTAAGCATTACAATATCTCAAATTTCTTCATGAGAAAATTTACCTAATATGTTAGCTATTATTCTTCATAAGTTTGTGGATAATATAAATGTTACTAATATTTCCTTAATCTATCATTTTATTATTTTTACATCTATGATAAATATCAAACCTGATACTGATTCTTTATTTTAAATTACCTTAGCTTTGTTCTTGATTTTTGAGTTAACAAAATGTATCTGTACCCGTTTTCATGGAGAGTAAAGAATGCATCTCTATTTTGTTCTTTTCCTATCTTAGAAACCCAATCTTAACCAATATCCCCGGATAGTGAAATTGCAAGCTAAAAATCCTTTAAACCATTTAAGCAATCTGGTGTAAATTTAATTTCAAACCACATTAGCTAAGAATATATTCTACCTTTTCATGATATTTTTGATAGTTTTCTTTATAAGATATAAAACAGTAAGATGCGAATGGAGACCAAAGGGAATTTTTTCTGACTGAATTGACAAGAAAATGTCGAAAGTGCTTTGTCTTTAAATTAATCTTATAAAATATCTTCAATCATTTTTTTAACTTTTACTGCTGCAGTCGTAAAATGAATTAATAATATTTTTGTTAAGTCCTCAATTATGGATTGTCCTATTGAGCCTTTATAAAAACTTTGTCTTTTCTGCCAACCATCTATTTGTTTGAACACCTTCTTTGATGTAAAATATTCATATGAAACTCATACATTAACCACTAAAGTGGCGTTTGAACAAAAATTTACAGCCATCTTAATTTGCCAGACCAAATTCCTACATTAGTGTTACAACCATCACGTAGGATAGTAACGATTGATTCAAGGCTGTTGTGGTCGTTTACTTTCAGGTAATTTTGCCTTCAACCATTTTGTCTTAAATACATTTTACCTTAAGGATATTTCGCCTTAACATATAAATAAATGAGGCTTATACGTCGGTTGTGTTTATTTATTTTTGTTTTGTGTTATTATACTAATTTTATCACCTACTTTGTCTCTGGTTAAAATTCATTACATAGTGAGATTTTGTAAGTGTTTGTGTTGAAAATTAGGGTATGATTCCATTATTTTTCCAAATTAAAATAACCATTTAATGCGTTTTATAGTAATACACATTACATATTTTCATTAAAACATTCCAAAAGAACATTAATTTTTACCTAAAATAACAAAAATGTCCTTTAAATCTATTTATTTATAAATAAGGGGAAATATTCTTGGTTAAATGGCTTTAAGGCAAAATATCATAGGACAAAACATATTAAAGCAACAGCACCTGGCTCCCTCTCGCTTTCTACATAATAAATATATTTATGATGAAGGAAATGCATGAATTTTCTTGTATTTTATTTTTAAATTTCAAAAAAGAATATTTTGATAGTTTATTACCGTCAACATAAATTTGATGTTTATGATTATGAATATGACTATATTTTAAGGAAATAAAAGTGAAAACTAATTTATGTCAGTCTATCTTTAATAATGGCTATGTTTCTCTTTTTCTGTGCTGAATATATTTTTTGAGCGGAAGCGGTCATCACTTTTCTCTTGACATTCAACATTTAAAAAAATTTCCATTCTATTTTCAATTATTTATATTTGAACTTTTTCCCAGTCTATGGTATTTGAAGGCGTAATTAATTGTATATCTTTTAGAAGATAATTAGTTATATATAGCATCTACTGCTGTATATTTAATATTAATGCCATCCATATAATTATACACAAACTTATATAGAATAAAAAATAAAATATTAGCTGATAATTTAGTGATTTCTATCTTTTTTCCTCAATTTTATCACTTAATACAGGGGGGTGCACAACGTTGATTATGTTCTAGAAGTGACAGATGCAACTTTATAATTATACAAGATTATCCCAAAAGGCATTTAAAAAAAATATATTGATGAAAAAATATAGTTTTCTTCATAATTATTTTTTTTTAGTAAATACAGAAACCTTTCCGTAGAAAAAGGAGGAGAGGTAATTTTTTATGCAACGATTTATATTTAAAAGAGGGAACTTTTGAGATGGTTAAAACCCTGATATTTCATTTTTTGGTTCCTGTGATTAAGGAAAATAAGCTCATTTCATTCAGTAGTTTGGGAATGGATATGGAGTAGAATGAAATAAGTATAGAAATACAGGATCCAAAACTATCTGTGCCGTGAAAAGGATTTTTTTCAATTGCAAAATTCTCTCTAACCAGTTATCAGATTAAAAAATAAAACCAGATTTTGAAAGTTTGGTGGATTTTGATTTGTTGAATTCATTAAAATCAACTCCAGCCTAAATTACATTCTTTATACGAAGCCAAGAGTTCGAGAAGGCTTCGTCACTTGCTCTCTTGGCAAATCCTGAAATTCCTTTTTGATCCGACTGATAAGTCTGTTTTAAGCGTTGCATGGAGTTTGATTGGTTTTTATTTGATCACGCCCTTCACACAAAAAATATTAATCAGATTCAGATCCAGCGACTTTGGAGGGGGCCAAATTTCCGCCAAGATGAAGTCGTAAAAATGGCCTTGGATCCCTTTGATACTTTTTTTGAAGGTGGGGAAGGAACCAAGTCCTTTAGAGTCGTCCAATTCCTTCTTAACCTTGAAAACAAAGGACTCGTTGATCTTCAGAGTTCGAAAAATGGTTATTTTGTCGTTCTCGACGCAGATTCTAAGGAGGCCTCTGTGTCTTTTTTCAAATATTTGGGATAACAAATTCGTCAATTAATTTCATTTTTTTCCAAATGGAAAAGAGAGTACGCTTTATTGGCGGCATAGATAACTCGCGCACCCTGTATGTTTGTATATTTTCCCTAGATAATCTTAGATTTTTGTTCTGAATAATTTTTTACCAAATAGCCAAGATCAAATACATAAAAATGTTCAGAGTACACCAAACAAATAGTTACTTTGTTATTTTAATATATATTTGAATCTCATAAAACCAGGCTTAATTAATCACAAATTAACTTTTTTCTATTAAAAAATTTAATTTTAAATTGATCAAAATAATGATTTACTAAATAAGTTTTTAATGGAGTTTATTTTTTATGAAATGGGTTACTTTGTGTTAATACAATTCATAGTTACTATATAATGGAAATAAAACAATATATATATATAAAACAAAGTTTTCTATGTGATTGACAGATTATAAATATCTCTCAAATGATTTTTCCTTGGCTCATTGAAAAAATAAAACTATTTGTTTAACTTTTAACAAAGAAATAAGAAAATGAAACCAAAGGTAATCATTCAGACTGTTTCAACAATAGCTGGGGCAATGTATCTCTTTGTTCACTAAAAATATATCAAAACCTCCTTTCATAATACCAAAACCATTATTAATTTGCGCTTTGTTGCTCAAATACAAAAGCCTCAACAATAAAAAGAGCAGTCATGTCAACAATTGTTGTTCTTGGCTCAGAGAAGCTATTTACTAAAAGATTATAATACTTTCTCATGCTAATACTTGCTACTATAAATACATAGAAAGTCAGGCTTCAACATAAGTAGCTTCGTTAAATTTCATATAACTATTTTTTCAATATGATAACCGCTTCATCTCTTAATAAAAATAAACATGACATCATGAAATGATCATATTATTTTTTTACTTTTTGAACAAACAATAAGAGGGGAAAAAAAATATACATTTATTAATATGATATTAATAATATTTTTCATTAGTTAATGGAGCATACCAGTAAAAACACGTAATTTGCCATATAATTGGAGTCAATAAGGACCTTTTCTATCTCTTTATATTACTGTAAATAGATATAATATATATTACAATGAATTAATGTTGATATATTTCACATTGACTAATGGTTTTAGTGCAATCCCTGAGAGCTTTGAGCTATAAAGCTACACACATTTAATCTAAACATGTGCCTTAAATAATATCCTAAAAGAAAAAAACTACTTACTTCTATCCTTGTCCTTGATCCCAAGTTGCTTTCGCACACTCAAATAAGGTAATGTATCTTCCTTCTCACTCATGTTATGTGCATTCACAATTTCACTAATATATAACAAGTGAAGCCTTTCACTTTTTAATATATTTACTTATACAAGATTATATAATATTTAAAGGTGTATATTTTAAAATTGCATAGGAGGCATATACTCTACGGATCTTACTATCACACTAATTATTTATCTATTAACAGAGTGTGTATATATTTATCTACTTATTTATATAAGATATTCGTACATACGTATTTCAATATGTTCATAGCGTATGGAAAATCAGAGAGTTAGGAATTTTATATAGGTAGCCTCAGAATTCCCCACGCGAGATCTACGTTCTGCTTCTTCCTTTTTATAATGCTTTACGATATATATACAATACATACAAGCTTATAACATATCTTCTTGCATGATCACTCCTTTATTGAGTTAAGAGAATAGATGAATAATATTTGTACAACTTTTTTAAAGGGAAATAGTATATTTTTATATATTTACATGTTATGTGTGTAATTGTATATCAATAGAAATCCGTATTTGTATAGAAAAAAAACCCCGAAAAGAAACATGGTAAACATGACAATTTGAAGAATAATTTGGAAGCCGCTGTGACAAGGGAGAAGTGGAGAAGCAAATAAACAAGATAATTGGCAAAAATTACTCCCATGTCGATCCTCAATTTTACTCTGAGCCCAACAAAGACTTGCAATTATAACTCTGCAAAAAATCCTGAAGTTTACTCTTAATCTTTTATTACCACAAATGAATATTCAATCAGGTTTTTAAAATAATTAAATTTACTCAGAAAGGAAGTTCACTCCTCAAGAATGAAAAAATACGGACAACTACTAAGGAAAAGAAAATTCATTCTTCAGATTCAATAATTCAAAAAAAAAAAAAAAAAAAAATGCTGGCTAAAGAATACCGATGATTTACATAACCAGTTATCTAACATATCTAAATACTGTGGGCATCAAAGTGTAGAGATATCCATAATTAGTTGTCCACAATATGAATTTCATTCCAAGCTTAATTATAATAAATAATAACAGTTTGCTCTAGAGATGATTTCAGCTCTCTATCTCAATTTGTCAAAACTTATGGTCGATTAAGCGTTTTCGACCTTAAATCTTGAGCTTGGATTTTTTTTTATTTTATGATACATCTTTATTAAACCTACATAATTACAACAATATGATCTTTGCACCTCAGTATGTATATATACCTAGACTTTTACCTCTCAACATTTAATGGCATCTTATGGTGACAATACCGAGTGGTCTATTAAAGTTTGATCACATGAAATTTTAAAATTTAACAAGATATAATTTATTAACTAACAATAGAATTTCAGCAAAATTCCTACTATAAATATATGTTTGTCTGAGCTATTGTAATCATAAATGTAACCGCCTATCGAGTCAATGATGGCTACTGGGTAGCGGTAGAAGGCCTGGCACACACTGTGGATGCATTCCTCTGTCATATCGTCTCTTTACTTCCTTACAGTGGCTTTGAAGGTCTCGTTGCTTGGATGAAGGACACTGCAAGCCTTCCCCTCGATATGCACCTATAAGGTGTAGTAGAGGGGCTGGCATCAGGGCTGTAGGGCCGCAAAAAGTGTCACAAAAGAGTTCGAAAGACTAATTCAAAACTCATTCAAGAGAGTCTTTCAATTGAAGAGATTGTTTTCTTTCATTCCTGGCACCAAAAGTGGCCTCTCCAATCTCACAAGGCTCTTTTACTCCATTTTTTGACAGTTCTATGTATAGTCTGATGTGACACTCGAGATCTCCTGCATGTGCTCTCATCGCCTTGAGAGCATTGTCCCGGGCAATTTTCTTTAACTCCTCACTGTCTAGTTTGTCCTTTATGACCGAGCTGTTCTTCTTCTCTAACGTTTTGGACTTGCAGACGGAATAGACGCTAGTCCTGGAGGTGCAAACTACATCTAGATCGACGACAGAAAATTCATCATCACGTTTAAGTGTCATTTTGTCGATTTTTACGTAAGCTACAGAGCACAGGTTTGTATTGTTTAGTAACTAATTGTTTATGCTGTAATACATATAAATATGAATTGATTTCAATATCTCAACCATCATTAATTATTTAAGATGTAAGCGTTCATATTACAATGGATCATCCAGTATTTAATCTTCGTACCTAGTTAGATCAAAGTCAATCTCTAAACGTTTCTTGTAATCCTGGTGACCAACAGACAAACTAACAGAGGCAAAAAGTCCGTGCAGCTTCATTATAGGAGGTAATAAGTTTGCATTGCCCAATACAACTAGTAGCATTCAAGAGGCAAAGATAAAAGGTGATGGGATTGAGGAGTTAAAGAGGTTGACTTTATATTCATAAGAGTTAAAATTTTCAACTCAAGGGTACCACAATGTTTCTTTATCCCCAAAACATACACTAAACTTGGGTATGAACTTTTTGGTGGTCATCAATTTGTATTTTCGTTCCCATTATTAGTGATATGATCTTTGATTTGTTTAACTCGAATTAAGTTTCGTTAAACTGTGGATATTCTTACTATTTGTTATTAAAGAATATTTGCACAGAGTGATGTAAGGGCTTTTTTCTTTTTCTTTTTGGATACAAGGTTGAGAGATACAATGAACATTCTGAAATGGTACTACCTACGAGTATATTTGACTAAACAAAAAAAAAAAAAATAACGATAGAACAAGAATATCTGCATAGATTGTAGAATGACCAATTAATAGGAGTGGGGCAAGAAAATAATTACATGTTTCAGGAAATAAATGAATAGATAAAGGGTGGGTAGTAGTGTTGGGTTTTGGTCTGGAAATTCTAAACAGGTCTAAGAGATATATATATATTTTTTGGACCAAATTAGTTCGGTCTAAAAAAAAGCTCTGTCTGGATCGGTTTCCTATAAAAATTCGGGTTAGATCGGTTCAAAGGAAAAGTTTGGTCTAGATCGGTCAAAAAAAAAAATTTGTTCTAGACCAATTTTACAGATAATTTTTTTATAATATAACATCATATGTTTTTTCAAGTTCTATGACGTTATACGACATTTATGCATAGAGAGCTCGGATTAATTTGGATCCCGCCGTTTCTTATAGCCAGACAGTATTTGTTATAGAACTTATCGTGTACTTTTGAGATTTTTTTGAAAAAATTGAAAGACAGTTGATCTAGAAAAAAAGGGTCTCTTATAATATATGAGACCAAAAAATCGTTCCATCAATTGAGACCGAAAAAAAAATCGGTCCATAGAGTGAAACCAAATCAAAATCGGTCTACAAAGTGAGAACGAAAAACTGAGACCACGATTTGGACCGAACAATCGGTCCAAATTGTCTCAAAAGAATCACTTAACACTGAACCAAAAAAAAAAAAAAAATCGGTGCTTGACCGAGTCTCAGCCCTATTGGTTACTCCATCTATCGTGCGTGAACACACTTAAATGTATATAGATATAGGGTAATAAACCCCCTAAATTAATATTAAAAAAATATGTTTTTCTTGGTATGTTTGAACTCGGCTTTAAGTTTTTTGTATCTCAAATCCTTTTATTCAAAAAGTATGGGGGAAAAATCCTCTGGTACAGTTGGAAAACTTCTTTTTACTCATATACTCCGAGCTGGTTTGACTTATACCCGTTTGAATAAATAAGGTCTGTAATTGTTTGCCTCTATTTAAATGTCATACCAGTCAATTTTTTTTGCCGCAAATTGCATTTTAAGGCGATTCATCAAATATTGCATTTGTCCAGATAGCTTGGTATGTTTGCAATAGTTAAAAACTATTGAATTTGAGTTAGAAATTGATAAAAACATAAATAATATTTAAAAAAAAAAAATATTTAGATTTTTCATAATGTTGAATAATTAATTTTCAATTAATTAATTTATGATTACGATATAGTAAGATTGATATAATACATCACTGATTATTATTATAGGTTGTATATATTCACTCTGAAATAACTTTTCAGGACCCTGTTCTAGCTATAGAAACACGTTTGATAAGAAGTGTAATTGTATAAAATAATAATGAAGAATAAATTATGCAATGAAAAAAGCTGAACTTGTTGCAACAATTCTCTCTCTTTTTCCTGAGCGTTTCAATGATCTCAAATTTCCTCTAACTGAGTGATTATATAATTTTGATAAACAAATACTACTGATAACAAAATATCAATGATTCAAATGATATCAGTAACAGCAAAAAAAAAAAGAAAAAATTGAATACTTACTACAGTATTACAAAAATTATTATTATTATTTTAATATCTATTATATTTAATAAAAACACATTTAGACCAAAACAACTTAATATAATAACGCAAAGACAATTGACATTTGGTTTTAAATTTTTGTCACAGTAATCTGTTTGTATTATCTTAGGCGTTTTCAGGGGGCGGGCTGGAGGGGCTGTAGCCCCCTACCAAAATGAAATTTTTGCTTTTTACTAGAAAATTTAATATTTGATTTTTTGTTTTGGAAATTTAACATTTGAAATTGTTTGTCAAAAAATTAATATTTGAAATTTAATTTTTCAATTTTTTTTCCAAAAAACTTAATTTTCTGTGATTTTTAATATTTTATCAATTTTTTTAAAATTTGTTTTGCAAAAAATAAATAAATATATATACTCCTGTGGTGCCCCTAATTATACAATTATGAAATTAATTTAATGGGTATAGCTTTTTTAATGTTCAAGAGAAAATAACTGTAGTAATTGTTTCCTACATAAAATGATTATATAGAATTTAAAAATTGAGAAGTGCAAATATGAAATATTTACTTTTTATATCTTTGATCCTTTTTAATGCTCTTGGACTACAGCTACTATCTTTTAAAACCGTATATAGTGGGAAAGAGTACATCATACTGTGGAATTTGATCCATATATAAGACTGGTTAAATTTTTTTACCGGCTTTAAGGCAAAGTCATTTGATTCTATGAATATTTCTTGGGGATCAAACCCACGTAGAGCACAGTCTGTAAATATGTATTTATCTATATGCTGGGTGCGTAACACAAACTAAACATTTTGAATTTTACAACAAGAAGTTTAATTTACAAAAATTAAGGGCTACATTAAACAAATTTTGTACCGATTTTAGCACATGTGTTGTCATTTCTAATCATCAATGTAGCCTCTATCGACTTTGTTAATGGTTTTAATGAGCCGTTGTAAGCACTGACAGGTTGCTATAATGTAATTGGAGCACATGGAGTTACAATGCTCATCAAAAGAGATGAGTACCTTTGTCTGGCAGGCCCTAGCTTCGATATGCGAACAGAAGGCAAAGTCGTGCAGGTTTCCAACTGGCGAGTATGGTAGCTACATTGTTTTCGTCCCGAAAGGAATCTGGATCTCTAAATACTTCTATGTAATCTTTATTGTCTGTGCCGGTTCACCATCTTGTTGAAGCTATTCTTAAAGTCTCTTTAGTCAAAGTTTATCAGCTGAATTATCAATTCGTCTCATGTGTTTTTCTTATTATTATGATTTATAAGTGTCGAGATTTCAACTACACACAAGGTATTTTTATCAATTTTCTCATTAAGCTCAAATTATAATGTACATTGATTAGATACCTGTTTTATGTACATAATCACCTTTCTACGTACACTATAGTTAAGAGAATAATTCTCTATTATACTTTCTTTGAACAAATCCATTTTATAGACATATTTTACTTATTTTTTTATTAGACTATAAATATACTTATTTTGATAAAGAATTATCGCTCAAAGTATATAAAAATGAGGGTACATATTTATAAGTCTACATATGGATAGTGTACAAAAAAGAATATATATCTTGTGTAACATCTATTATTCAATGGTATTTGTTGCAACCAAAAAATGGAAGGAGCAGTTTTAAATGAAATATTTACCGTACTACCAATAAAGATTATTCAATTATTGAATAATTGTCGGATGGTCGATATATTAATTGTATTATTTTTAACTATTTGATGAACATTTCGTGGCACATTATAAAGTTCAATTGTCAACATTTGTACATACAAAATACATCAGTAATTTTAATAGGTAAACCCCTAATGATAACCAAAATAATTTGTTGGGGAAAAAGTAATTGCGTATTTCTTTTTTGTTACGCCCTTTTTGTTATAACTTCTTCATTATTGGTCACATTGGATGATACTAAAAGTTGTTCTAAAGGTGTGAGTGTATACTATTAACTCCTTTCACCAGTATTGCGTTTGCCGTTTTTAAGGGGAGAAATTCTCTATATTTTACATTTTTACTAGCCGAAAGGAAACAACGCTTCATTTCTGTAGCGGATTGTGACTGGTTATGAAAATAGATCACTTACGTCAATGAGATCGTGGTCGAAAACCAGAGAAGTAGCCCAAGGAAGATTTCAAAGTGTGTTTATTGGGATTGGCAAGTAATAATCTACTATGAACTGCCCCAATATGGCCAAACGCTCGAGTCTCCTCTCTACTGTTTAAAGATGGAGATCGAACAGAAACAGCCAGCATTGGTTTATAGGAGAAGAATCGCGTTTGATTAAGACAACGCCATGCGGTGCACATCATTGATAATCCGCCAGAAGCTCTCAAAGGTCAGATTGGAATCTCTGATGCATTTACCCAACAGCCCGAATCGGGCACCAAGTGACTACTACCAAGTCCTGTCTATGACAGGTGTCTTTGTGCTACAAAATTTGTTCCAATAGAGTCTGTGAAAATTAGTTGGCCCAGTTTTTGCTAATTGGGACAAGGACATATTAAAGTTGGATTCTCCTTGAAAACACAAGTTCATATAAGCATACGGTGCATGCTTGGCTTTAAACGGGTGATTGTAATACTTTCATTAAAGTATTGAAATAAAGCGAAAAATCAAAGTTATATTTTCCCAATCCTATTTATTTGGGGTTATTATAAAATAAGTTATTTTTAGACGTTCAAGTTGTAAATTGTGCAAGAGCCATAGATATAACTAAGTAACATTACATTTGACTTAAAATACTTTCTACTACCTTGCATACTTGTTTTAACTATGAAATACATCATTAACGCCTAAGTTATGAGGCGGAACGTCTAAAATCGAAATTCTAAACATTGTATTTTGAGGAGTTGATTTTTTAATGAATTAACTTTAAAACTATCGGAGGTTTGATCAAAACTATTTTGAAAGAAAGAATATTTCTAACTATTTGGTTCATTTTATGACTTTTGAAAATATGATATACAAAATTATTACATATAGATGTAGTTTTTGTTTATGTAGTCAGTAAGAATAATAATCCAAGATTTTTTTAAAACTATTGTACCTACTCATTTCTACAAACAAAATAACAACCACTAATTGATCAATTTTTAGGTATTTAAATATCAAATTTCTGTATACAGATTACGAGGTTTTTAGAGCAATTTTAAAGAATGAAGGAAAAATAATTAGCGGCACTTAATTGTTTTAAAATCAATTTGTATTAAAAAGATTGTTTTAATGAGACAAGTCTTAATTAATAGGACTTTGATTTCATTCTGTTTATATATTTTTTTGTAAATCTGGATTTTCTCCTTTTCGGTTCTTTCCATGTCAAATTGACCAAAATAAATAAAGAATGTCCCCTAACCCTCTCAGGTTTGGATGATTTTTGGCACACAAGCTCAAATTCAAGAGTAGATTAAGTGTGCCCAATTTCAGTGCATAATTTTGAGTCATTTCCGGAATATAGATACTCGTTTCAGACCAAAATAAAAAAAATGCCCAACTTTTATGAATAGGAAATGTTGGCAGCATGTTTTACATAAGTAATTGTGCCAAAAATCATGCCCTTTTTAATATCATAGCTTCCAGGTTGAGATCTAAAAGTTAGGTTACTTTTTTCAAAACATTTGGTTGATTTTACTTACGTATTTATATATTAAACTTATTTTATAATTTATATAAACTAACAGAAGAAAAATGAAATCTAGTCATTGTTGCTGCTGATATCCCATTGGCATGGATAGCTCCTTTACAAGGGTTTAAATCGTTGATTTGACATGGAATGCCCCTTTTTGATTTTTGTTAAAGTTTGAATTAATGTTGACGCACCATAGATTTACTAAAGACTATCCCACTTTCTTTTTATTTTATTTTAATTTATCATAATTATTCTTTTATTCACTATAATTAGCTGATTCTATAATTCTATTTTAGTATAAATCATTTTTTAAGAGACAACTTTATAAATAATCATTATTGATGGAAATAGAATAACTTTAAGTAAAAACTTGATGTATGTTCTTCGTATATCTTCTACACTTAATTAAATTGTTTTAATTTTAATTGGGAGTTGGGTTTTAAGTGATGCTCAATCATAAAAGTTGCTCAAAAAGTAATTCAAGCCACCTTCAGTGTGTCTAGTAGACAGAAAAGTCCTTTAATGTTCCGCAAAATTTGGTACATAAATCAATCACATCGTCGGATTCTTTTCAGGTATATCAAGGGTAATTTCAAAACATCATCGATCTTTTATTTTGTCATGTTTCCACTTTCTAATTACATATCTCTTGCAGCACCTTAGTAGTGTTCTGAAAAATGATGTAATGAATTCGAATAAGCCTTGGTAAGCAGTTTGAAATAATTAGCTAACTTTATCTGCTTTTGGGACTTTAGAAAGAAAATTGGATATAATTCACTATAATTACTATGTGCAATTCCAGCGATATGGATATTATATTTTGAGAGAAACTGGGAAACTAAGCTTGATATTGAACAGGCATTGATTTGAATTAGAAAATTGAATATACATATTTTAGTTATACTTATTCGGATAAATATAAGCCTGCAGTATAAAATGTTTTGATCCTTAGGATTTTGAAAGAATTGACAAAATACCCTGCGTTATGGATCTTAAGGAGCCGGACATTTGCCTTGGATTGTGGCAATGAGTTATATCTTTATTCTGATTGATACAATTCTATTTTCTGAACTTACCAAACTGCATAAAAGACATGAATGATCCGTCTTAAAAAATGTTCTGCACTAGATCATAAATTAGGTAAGTTCTATAAAGTACTTATGTAGCACATAGACTGAAAAGTCCCAAGCTTCACACATAGATTGTGCTATTAAAAGAAATAACTTTATTTTCCGAGAGTATCAACTTACAAAGGAAAGCTGTTAAAATTTAATGACAATCTGTTTTTATTTTTGCAAGTATATAAGTGTGACACTACTTTCGTTATTTCATTAACAATGAATCCAAAACAATTTTGTACTTTGATTTTACACTGCTTTTTGATGCAAAATAATACCGTCCCAGCTAAGCAATGGCTTGAAAAGTAATATCAGGACTTCACTCTATCAGAAACAATAATTAAACGTCAGTTTACTGACTTAAACATGGTCGTAGGGACACCAATGGTGCAGAACGCAGTGGACATTAAAGTGAGGCCCAGTAAAACAGATATGGATTCAAAAATTGCCCAAAAATTAGTAAGATTGGGCAATAAGACATTAAAGCAACGCTGAAAATTTTGGTCCAAAAAGGGACTAGAACGAGTATCTACAGGGTCCACAGAAAGTTCTGTAAAATGTTTATTTGATTACAAATGAAATAACTAATTACCTAATTTGCATATAATTAGAAACATAGGTCGACACAAGCTCTAAAAACATGTGACACAACCTTCATTCGAAATGCATACCCTTAGCCTTGACCACAACCCAAAGTTTCTCAACTCAATACAGATGTCTACTAAAAATTCCTCAGGTGCCATGTCTAGCCCCTGGTTGAAGAGTATTTTCCCCATGGACAACTATGTGTTTACCCAAGACGGAGCCCCGGTACACACGTCCAAGACGGTGCAACATTTCTGTAGAGAGAATATAGGCACCTTATATTCGGCAGACTTCTGGCTTTTGTCCTCACCTGACGTGAACCCCTTGGACTTGGAAATAACAACACTCTTTCTTATTTTTAGTCACATTCCGTTTTCAATCAAAGATAATAATTCAAGACAAAAAAGCAAAACCTTCATTGTTTTTACCAAAAATGTTTACTCATGTAAAAAAGTTATTACATAAAAACTAATAATATCAGGCGGTGTTTGGAAAATTATTAAAGAGGAAGGCACATTTAAAATACACTAGCCATAATTTTCCTACATTAATTTTTCAGTGCCTTGGTGAAATATTTAAGATTCTGAAGCGTCTTGAAGGATATGTGCCTAAATGGCACTTTCTTGAGCAGGCTCTATTGATGGAGTTTTAGTCCAATTAGCATTCAATGAGATAATTAATAGAAACTCCCAATTATGAACTAAGTGTTTTTTTTATGAAGAAGGAAATATTATGTCGGTGGAGAACTTAAGAGGGGTTAAGGATAAATCACTCACTTGATCATCCCGGCAGCATTAGCAGTGCCCGCTTCAGACATGATTGACAGTGGATTTGACCCATCAGTTCCATTTTTGATTGCAATTTATATGGTCAAATATAAGACAATGAGATTTTTCTGAATTAAAAGACAGATATAGACGGCACCTGCAAGACTTGTGAAGAGACGACTGAAAAAACAGCTGATATTTCACAAGAAATAACACCTCAAATCATTCAAGCCAACTACTGCACAACATGGCCGAACAAATGATTCCTGTATAGACTTGCAAACTCTTCCCAATATACAAAATAAAGAAAACATTCCCTGTTTCTTTTGTAAGATCTTAGTAGAAAGCTCATTTCATCTTCTGTACTATTTTCAAAAAAATGAATTGGATTATATAATTGGCAGATAATCTCATCTCAAAAAAGTATGGAAAGAAACTCTCGCCCAGACACTGGCTCGTCGCTCCCTCTATTTAAGGAAGGAAAAGTTGAATACAAAGTGGAGGCAACAATTGCTAAAATTCTTTAGCTAATATACACATCATAAATCAGCATTCCAGTTGGACTGGAGGGTTTGTGCCCTTCATGAGATTTATAAACTGATTAATTTTATTTGTGTCTTTTAACAAAATAGGGAAATCACAAAAAAAAAAAAAAGTACAATTTTCAAAGAAAAAACCATCAATATTTAAAACTTCTAGGTCTTTGTTGAATTCTAAAACTTTTCCAAAATCATTCAATCATCATTTTTTACGAAAAGCACTATTTTAGATTTATGAGAGCTAAGCAGTTTGTTCACATAGGTACACGCATATAAGATGTGGTGTTATCGTCTTTTTACATGATACATTTGCAATTATTTAAAAGCCCAAATGCATATAATGTATAACGTACACTGTTTTTATATGCATAAGTAAAAAGCGTACATATATCTATGGGTATGAATGTGAGAAAGTTGATTGATCAGTCTCTTTGACTATTGATGCAAATCAATTATGAATAATTAATATGCATTTGCCATGAAATAAACACAAATTGTGGAGAAAAAAAAGATCAAAATATTTTTTTATATTTAATATCCAAGTAATTTGATCGCTAAATTCAATTTGTGAGTACAAATTCTTGCTTTTTATTTTCCTTTTACTTATGGTCATAAAGCCAAGTTTCCCTATTTGTTTGATTGTCCGATTTTTAAGAGCGTGGCAGTTATATCTAGATTTGACATTTTTTTACGTACACAATGAGTTCAAGGAGAAGGCAAGAGCGATACATATGGCACTACTGAATTAAAACCCTTTTTAATATGAACTGTTATATCCTTTTTTTTTTTTGGGGGGGGGAGGGAGAACTCATATATATTTATTTCAGAATGTCTTTTTACAAATAATTTACATCAAAAATAAGCGATAATGCTTACATCTGAGTAAAAATTTAATATCATATCAACCTAGTAAGAGCCCACATAATAAATGTTTTATATTTTCTAATATCTAAACTTAGTTATTTCCTTACAAAAAAAAATGTCAACTCTACCTATATATCTACGTGTCATATTAAAGAAAGTGAATATTGAGATAAGGCTTAGTAACAAGCGTTTGCATTAAAAACCTCAGTTCCTTATATTAAAAAAAGAAGAAAAGAAGAGTTAAAGGTTTTAACCATTTACACCCTAAAATAAATTTTATACGAAAATATTTCTTCAAACTTATTTCTAAATGAATATTAGGGTGTGTATATTTAATATTTGTATTTTATTCTTTTTTTTTTACGACAGTTCCGCACATGTGACTAAAAAGTCCCACAGAGAAAAACTGTTGTATTTGCCTTAACCTTAACTTATAGTGAGATAAATTGATACTTTCATCCACGTACATGATTATTTAGCGTACCTAGAATTTTGTCCATCCAGTAAAATGAATTGGAAGTCAAGGAGAACTGAAATGACCGTAAACACATTTCTAGAGTGTTTAATTTTTATAGGAATGGGATTTCCTTTTCTGATGCAATACTAACTTAAAACGTAATCAGAAACTATTTTTCTACCATCTCCGTTCTGTTTCTAAGTTTTGTTTCTTTATTTATTCTTGATATATGCATTTTTTATTGTGTGATGAATCAAGGATATACGGCCGTAAAGGGTTAAATATTAAGTACTTTATAGCGTCTAAGTTTGGTTGTTCTTTGTAGCCTGAAAAGTGTTTATAAATTTTTTTAAAGCTGTTTTAATTATTCCCTCATTCTTGAGGAGAGAACATCAAAGTATTGAATAACTATTTGTGAGCTTATTCATAAAAACGAATAGTAACACTGATGATATCTCTTTGTGAGTTATCTTCTATACTATTAAAGCAAAGTTTGTCGGTTAGTCGACACTTAATACCACCGAGCAATGCTGGATCATACAACTGCTTGTTTTAAATAAAAGGTTACGATTTTATTAATCTTTATTTATTGCATGGAATGTCAGAATTATTGATACTTTTTTATTTTCTTATGTACCTATAATAATTATCAATAGATTTATCGAGAAATTATTAAAAAATAAATATGG
Source organism: Lepeophtheirus salmonis (assembly GCF_016086655.4). NCBI lineage: Eukaryota > Metazoa > Arthropoda > Copepoda > Siphonostomatoida > Caligidae > Lepeophtheirus > Lepeophtheirus salmonis. The sequence continues at coordinate 3,540,796 of NC_052143.2, forward strand.
AGCTATTATTTTCAGTTTGAATTTTCAATCCTTTATACAAAAGTAAAATAATTGCATGTTATGGTTGTAGCAATGTCTAATATCTAAAACAATATGGTCTAATGTTATGAAAGTCATTTTCAACAAGTCTCACTACAGTGATACTTAGAATGTACTTAATTCTTTTTATTATTAGTTCAGCATAACGCATTATATTTTATTATCTTGTAAGTATAAAATTTATTCAGGGTCACTTCCAGTTTAAAAATTAACCTATACACTTATTAAAAGTACATACAGTCGAGCCATGTAATAACAAATGAAATATAAAAATATTAGCTATCTAATTTCAAATACTTACTAAATTATAGGTATCTATCACACAGTATAAAGAGTAAATAACTATGTCTTTAATATTTAATCTGTATATATATATATTATAGTTCGTTTGTTCTTTATGAGTGCCCACATCGCTGAATCTAGGAGGTTGAAATTTTGCAAGGGTGTCTCTTTTGAACTTGGTTAGGTGAATATGAGGGGTCGAGTTTTTAGATGGCGGGCTCAAATAAGGGGGCATATTCATTACCCAAAACATAGTTGCTATTTTTGCAGCTCAATGATACTAGGGATGGAATTATGAATAAAAAAAAGAATGTTGATTCCTAAAACAACTATGCAAATAACAACGTTTTCCAAATTTATTCATAATCAAAAAAGTTATGTGTAAATTAAAAAAAAGGGGAAAATTGCATATAACTTTTTTTCTTCTTTTCAGGCGAAAAAAACCCAGTTTTTTTGCATTGGAACATTCGGATTGTTGATTCAATTCCAAATTATTAAGGGCTACCATGTTGATTTTCAGTTGATTTTTAACATACTCATAGCATTTTTAGCATATAGAACAATGAAATATACCGTCCATTGAAATTATTAAAACTAAAACTTTTGTTGCAAATAAAGTTTGTAAAAATTTGTCTGGAAATGTATTTGCATATATATATATGCCCCATAAAAATTGATGTTTAACATATGTATCTGTCATTTCTGAATTTTTAAAAAAAAATTTTCTCATTATTTCATCGAACGATAATTTTTGACTTTTAAAAAGAAATGCCACAAAACGATGATTTGATAAAAAATTTTAGACATTAATATTTTATAATAGTATTTTCAATTTTCTGGGAACATTTTAATACTTAAACTCTAACTTTATCCCTATATTACAAGGTTATTATAATTGAAAAATGTAATGGCCAAAGAAAAGAAAAAATATTTTTTTATATTTAAGAATGTTATAATCACGTTCTAGCTAGATAATCCACTCCATCATACAAATCTTTGTTTGATTTAATAAAAAAGTGACCTATAGAAGGAATGATATCAGAGGTTCTGCATCCAATCAAAGAAGAAGAAAATTCTTTAAAGCTCACAACCTCGCGTAACACAGAAAAAAAAGTAATGAATAGTACAGCTACATTTTTTATCCATTCAAAACCGCTTCTGTCCAGAAGAAAAGAAAAAAATGGACAAAAAGTTGCAGCAAAACCTGGACTTGAGTGTTTGCTTTAGAATTACTTCATCATTTCTTTATTCTCAATAATTCAAAAATAAGGACAATCTCAAGTCGCCCTTCACAGACTTCCTGATGGTCCTAGAAGCCAGGGAGAAGTCGTTAGTGAGGCGATTCATAGATATGTTAGGGTCCTCCTTGATTTTCTTCTCCAAGCTGGACAAGAACTCCGGATCTCTCTTTAAATTATAGTCTTAATTTCCTGCTTTGTTGGTGATGTCTACATCTTGGCCACCTAGAAAACTAGGCTCCAAGAGCACTGCACAATATCCATAATCCTTGCCACATCATCTTCTGTAGCTAAGGGATCTGATTTGTCCTGTTTTTTGGTTTCTTGCTCACTCATGATGACAAAATATTTATTATAGTTTGTGTATGCACAAAAGAGGGATACACCAGGATATCATAAAACAATAACTAAACCTTATTATATTAACATTAAGTAACAATCACCATTTTGTTACCCAATTAAATTGTCTTCAGGTTAGAAAAGTTGTTTTGATAGCTTTTTGAATTCATAAATACATATATACAGCTGCCCTGCATTAGAAAGAGTCAACTAGCGAAAACTGGTGCAAAAAAAACATTTTTTTTTCTTCTTCAAAAAAATTCGGTTTGGTGATACATGGAGCTCAAAGGAAACATGTGTTTACATTCAAGTTGAGTTATAAAATATTTGACTTATTTTATTACTTATTCTTTATGACATATTAGTGAAATATAGAGAAGAAATGATGCAGGTTAATACTATAATTTGCAAAAAAAAAAAAAAAATGTACATATTCTGATGCATGGAACATAAGATTAAGTAAATCTTAATTTTGAAAGTAATTTTCCTGTAATTTTATTAATTTGGTGAAGGAATTACTTTGAATAAATTCAATATGCTCAAAATTAGGAACAATTTAGAGGGATCAATTTTAAGCCAATCAGAGAAAAAAAAAAAAATGAGAAATCCTCTTTTGATCATGATGTTCACTCTTCTTTTAGAGTTAAATTCCTTTCCCATTTAGCAATGTGATATGGTTTTTGTAGATGTCAATTGTAGTATAAAAAGTAAACTATTCATTTTTCAATTGATTGTCACTTGAAAATGCTTATATGTAGGTATATGAGAGACAAATATTTTATCCTTTTGTCACTAGGTTTTTTTTTCCTCTAAAGAAGAATGACTAAGTTTCCAAACCTTTAAGAACTTTTTACATGGCATCATTTACATTAGTATTATAGTAAATTACCTCAGTTAACAAATTGAATTAGTTTGGCCAAATACCCTAACGCACCCAGGGAATACCACAGTCCCATAAATTCAATATTGCTTACTACTCTTGTTTTCGAACCGAATTTTCTTTTCTTTTTTCTAGTTTGATAGCTAAGATGTCAAACTATATTTTATATTTTACAATAATATATTACATCAAAAGTGAGTTTTGAATATTTTTAAGCTACTGAATATCATCATTTTTCCTCATTTTACAAAAACAAATTTAAAACTTTTTTATATTGTATGTTTCTTATATTTTGAGACATCTACGAGTATGTTTAAAATATTGTTTACTTTATATGATTGGATACAACTTACGTTAATTGTGTTTCAGTTCTTTGCGATATTGGTAGCCCTTTGGGCGTGAAGGGAGTTTTTTTTGTCATTGTATCAACTGATATATTATAGTTTTCTTCTGCTTAATATCAATAGTTGCGCTGATGATTTTTGAATAAATATTGTAAAACTTTCAAATTAATGGTGGTCTTAGAACAATTTTACAATAAAGCCGGAGAAAATATGCGTATTGTGTAAGAGAAAATAAATAAAGAAAGACCTTAAGGCTTGTGATGTACGTTTATATGATAGAAATTACGTCCAAAATATCAATTGTAATCTTTTCTTTTAATGTATTAAAGAAAATAAATTAAAAAAATTGTTTTAATCTGCCCATGTACTATAAATTGTACGCAATACTAGCATCTCCAATTGTTTTGTCAAATAAATTATGATATAAAAGGAAAAAAAAATAATGAAACTTATTTTTTTAAGTATAAAAAACTCCTGTTACACCCAAATGGACACCAGTTTCCCATGATTTTCTGGATAAACTGGATGACTTAAAATGTTTTTAGCAATTATATTAATCTTAGTATTATCCTAGATACATTGCAGAAATCCAAATTCAAGAAAAAATACTTCGTGATACCTTTTGGGTTTGAAAGGGTTAAAGATCCATATAATTTGTAATTATTCTTAATGCTTAAGGCCTCATATTTGTTATTCTTATAAACATTGGATCTTTAATAGTTAAATCGGATTGATGATGACATGACTGGATTTATATCTATAATAGCGTCATTTAGGAGAGATTGTTACAGTAAACAATTTTTAAGTTCCATTCGGGTGCGTCCTTAAGATTTTGGGAGCACTGCACCATAAAAATGACAAATAATCGATGTCTCAGGCAAGTATTGTAAGGAAGTATTGATCTATTTTGTAAAATATATATTAGTCTGGAAAAACTGTAATTTCCTATGTTTTGTTTTATTTGAATGCTTTATAAGTAGTGTTACAATCATCAGATTTAAACAAGTATGCCAGGTTCTGTTTGATAACTTGGCAATGAGAATCCAACTTCAAAATACCCAATTAGCACAGGCCTACCTTGCAGCCGAATTTGAGCCCCATTCGCGTTTGCCATAGGCAGGAACAAGTGGTTTCACTTGATGCCAGGCCTGGACGGAAGGATGGATGCTAAGAACTTCCCACCTGAGCTCCCAGAGTTTCTGGCACGTCATCAAAGAGGGTTATGGACTGGCGTTGTTTCTGATGCTGCGAAACCGTCACGGTTCTCATAAACAATTTGGATCAGCCCATCACATCATCAACCTTTTCCAATCCAACAGCCAAATCATTGTTCTACAGAGTGAACGATATAGACAAAAAGCTTTCCAATGTGAAAAGTTATTTCTAGGTCACTTCAGGTCAGGAATCATACAACGAGACATCTTTCTTAACGGGGGAGAAAAGAATGGAACGATGCTCTCTTAAAAAATCTCTCCAGATCTTGAAAGTTACTCTCAGAGACGAAGCAAATAAAGTTAAAGAAACCCATTATAAATTGTCCAAAGCTATGAATAGTCTGCCGGAAAATTCTAATGAAACCAAAAATGCTGCCATAATCAAAGTAATCGAGTTTAATATAAAAGAGTTGCCAAAAATCAAACTAGAAAAATATTTTCTCATTTCGAAGGTGTTCAAAGTGAACAAGACAATGAAGATCCAACATCAAAATTCAATCCCATCCTGGATCAGATGAGAAAAAGAAAGGAAAATATTTCTATCATCCATAACTACTCACCTCTTTAATGAATAAATAAAATGAAAAAGTGGGAAAGAGGATTAAATTTTTCAATAACCCCAACGAAATTAAACCTTGCCAAATCCTGGTCGACTTCCAAAAGTTTGAAAGACCCACAAAGTGGTGTGAGTTTTTATTTAACAAACGTGAACAAGAAGGAGAATATGTAGTGAAGATGATTATGTGCCACTTGTTTTCAAGATACAGACATCGAATCTTCCGAATGGGAGTATAATAGAAGTTGAAGGATAACTATCTGGAATCAAAGGTGAACTCATCAGAACACCTCCCAAACGTATTCATCCTAATATTTCACAAGACGAGAAAGAAGCCTTGGAAGAACTAGTTGGATTTCAATAGAACCAACAATTGATCATCAAAGTGGGGATAAAGGTGGAGTTATTTTTCTCACCGATTTTCATAAGTATTTGGAATCGTGCAATGAACATTTCTCGTCTAAAACAGTTAATGGCAATCTATACTACCAAGAAGTCACAGAAAAGGAGTTCAAAAATGCCAAAAAAGAAATCAAAGAAGTTCTGAGTGATGGAATATTAAATGGATTTATTGATAATGATGAATTTTCATGTATGAGTCCCGAAAAAAAGAAAGATGCTTGAATTTATAAGATTTTTAAAATTTACAAAGACCTTCCAAAAGGGAGTTTTCCACCAGGGCATCCCATCATATCCGGCAATGAGTCCATCGCTAAGAAATTAAGCCAGTACGTGGATTTTCATAAAAATCTTTTGAACCTTCATCCAGGATACTCCAGACTTATTGAGATCCATCAACGAGATTAACGAAAGTGAAACTCTTCCCATAAACGTGACACCTATCTCCATTGATGTTGATGGGTTATATAGTAATATTCCCATTCATGAAGTAATCGAAACATTTAAAGAAACTCTTGAAACTCGAACAAACAAATCAATTCCAACATCTTTTTTATATCACTGTTGAAATTTGTTCTCTGTCTGAACATATTTTAATTTGATTCGGGGCTCTTAATTCAGTTGTGGGGCACTTCAATGGGAACCAAAGTGGCATCCACGTTTCCCAATATTTTTATTGGCAAAATAGATAAAATTATCTGACAGATGGCAGCAAAATCTTTGAAACAAAATGTTTCCAATCCTTTTCATTGATAATTTGTTTCCAATTTGGACGGGAACAGAAGAAGAACATGAAAATTTCATGTCAGAACTGAATTCAGTTCATCCTACAATAAACTCGACGGCATCATACAACTTTGCGAAAAAATCTACCCAGTTTTTGGACACCACGGTTTACATAAGAGATGGGAAAATCCATAATAACTTGTACCGAAAAAAAAATTAAAAAAAAATGATCGAATTCATTAATTCATCTTTAAGAATTTTGAGAATTTGTAGAAATGCAAAGGAACGAGAAAATCGTTTTCAAGGACTTAAAGAAATGCTGATAGCACGTGATTATCGCCCAAGAGCTATTTATGCTTCGATTGAGAAATGGGGAGGAATGAAGCACTCAAGAAAACCAAATCCAAATCTAATCATCGCCAATTGTTTGGCATAACTTATTATCCGCAGCTCATCAAACAAATTTCAACCGTTCTTCAAAACCATTCCAGATCATTAACGCTGGATCCAAGAATGGAAAGAATGTTTCCAAGGCCAGCTATGATGACCTATAAGCAAAAAGAACATTCTACTTTGTCGTTCTAAAGTTTTTCCTGATACTCCAAGTAGGTCATCCCGTAATGTCAATGAAGTGGGTTTGAAAAAGGGCTCAGAAAATGGATGTATAATCTGTTCATATTTTCAAACAGGTTCGCTTATCAAATCACACAGAAAATGTCTCATGTTTTATAATGTGTAGAATTGCATGTAATAACATGCAATTCTAAACATTTGGTTTACGTGCTCGGTTGTACGAAATTCTCAAAGATATATGCTGGGCAAACCAAAAGAAGATTAAAAGATCGGATAAGTGATCACATGAGATATGTTGATAAAGTTTTGGAAGCCACAGGAGAACACTTCAATTCGAGAGGACATAAAAAAACTAATATGAAAATACAGGTGCTAGAACAAATTAAGTCTATAAGATCCGATGTTGATATGACACAGTTGCTTTTTGTTCGAGAAAAATGGTGGATTAATCAATTTGAGTCAAAAACACTCACAGGAATGAATATACATTGAATTGGACGTTCATTAAATTTACAATAAACAGTTGTGTTTAAAAAAAATCACTGTTTTATAAATATAATCATAAATAATGTAAGGTTACGATCCTGTAAACGGAAAATAATAAAATATTTTATTATTAATTTACTTGTTTATATTATTTTGTACATTCCTAGTTTTAAATTTTAAGGTTTTTATTTTAGAATTAAAGACTAATATTATATTATCATTTCTGAAGAGGTCTCCAATGGAGACGAAATCGAGTAAATGTGACTGATCCTCAAAACATCCACGTTTTATTGTGTTGGTTGAGTCAAGTCTGTCTTCTTTAAAATATTAAATATTACTATAAGTTTACTTTATTAACAGTCTCCTCTAGAAATTATTTTTTAGTTGAGAGTTAGAGAGAAAACAGAGACACTTACTAAACAGAAATAAACCTTAAAAACCTGTATGTGATAGACTAGTCTACTTTTTAGAGTAAAATCTATGTCATTATTATACTATTGGCGCTGATAATGGAGTAGAATAATAAAATTTTAAAAATAATTGAAAAAACAAAAAAAAAAACAATATTTACATAGATGACTGGAGGTTGCTTATTCATATGTATCTTAATCAAATTTTAAAAATGGACAAAATCCCTACATATCCATTAATAAGAAAAAGATTATATTTATTATATACGTCAATTTCTGCATGACCTAGCAAGTAAGTTATTAATTTTTTTTTTTTTGATAGTATTTGTGATGAGTAAATCAGTTGTTTTTTGCATTGTAAGTTTAGATAAAAATAATTATCATGGTCAAATGATTCTCATACACAAGCGTGTCATTAGAAGATTATATTCAGTACAAAAGTTCTTTTATTTTCAGGAATATAATTTTCTTTAATAGTTGTACATGTGTTTATGCTTAAGGGAATCCAAAATCTTACTCATAACTACATATTCCGTAATTAAATTTCGTCAGAGCTTTTATATGTATGGATTGACTCAACACATGAGAAGAAAACTATATAACTAATGTGCTATTTTTGTATTATCCATTATAAAACGTCATCAAAATACATTCATCGTGTTCTTTTTTTTTTCTTGCTCAATTTACTCAAATACTATTTAATAAAGTAATGTTTCAACCTTGTCACTTTACAAATAATGTTTTTTTTTGTTTACACAATTTAACAAGAATTTAAATTGTCAAGCTTGTATGTTTTTTTGCAAGTATATGCAATAAAAAAATTACCTAACCATAGACAAATATCCATAGTTGAGTATAAACACCAATTTGTAAATACATTATATATATTTATTTAATATATTTATAAATATATATTTTCAAACATAAATGAATACTTGAAAAATTTAATTAAAATATTTTTTTTTTAACATTTTTTGCTAAAATAATTAATTTTAATGGTGAAAAGGTTTTAGTGCTAATAGGTAATTGTGAATACCTTTTTCTTAAAAAGTTAAAATACATTTCTTTGATTTGTTTTTGTAATTCATTATACCAGTGATTACTTTTAAAATCACACAACCTTTCTATTATAACCATTACTGTTTTGATAAAATAAATTATTATAACTTCATCGTTTAGGTGAAACATGAAATACTTAATTACTTATTGTAAAGTATTTTGTAGACAAACAAAAAATTGATAAAGAGACGCTTTTCTCCAATACACTGTAAATATGATGAAATACGAAGGAATTGGCGGTTTATTGGACGTTATCCCGCATGTAGTTTAGCCCTGCAGAAGTTTCCCCACATACATATATTATATCATATTTGTATATATTCAACATATAGTTTAAGGTTTAGAATGAGTCTCCCCTACTTGAAGGAATTATTAATGCATTTTTGCATTCATTTGTGTAAAATGAGCTCATTTAATTTAATTTTGATATATTTTAAAATAGAAAATATCAAATATGAATGCTGCACCTTTTTTTAGTAGTTCAAAACGACTTCTTTATGAACTTTTTTTTTCATTTTTTATGTACTTCTGATGAGAGAATTAGGAGTAATACACTATGTAAAAATAAAGCACTGTGACTGGTCCACAACGGCCTCTAAAACAGCTCTGGTTGTACAATTTCTACTTGTTAAAGTTGAAGTAGGGCTTCCGGAGGCCCTTAAGAACCACTATTCCAGTAAGTCCGTGTACTTCCTCTTGTTGTTCAAGCAGGCTCTGCCTCTTGCTCGACGGGAAGATCTCCATGGAAGCCAAGGTATCTTATGAACAACTTGGGGCTTACGGAGGATCTGGAGTACATTATTCTCATAGACGAATCTAAGTAACCGGCATCTGTGCACGTCTTGTTCTTCTTCATCGAGGAGGGGACGAAGGGCATGTCAAACCATACATAAAGATGATATTGTAGAACCTTTCAACTCCTGCATCTGCGGCCTGAATAAAAGATCCCAACATGAGTGCTACCTTAACATGGGCTCCCTGAGACAACGCAATCAATGTTCCTCTCTTGTTTCTTTACCTATTTAAGAAAATCAATGTAGTTTTAAAATTGGATCAGAAGTAATTCATATTCATAAAATGTGTCATGTAGGATTTAAATGCTAACACATCTTTTCATTCCATCGTTAGCACTTAAAATGTAATTACATCATATGTTATAAAAAACAACGTCTTCTGTTATGTAGGAATTAAGTGGGATATCGAAAGGAGCATTTTATTATTTTCAAATATTTAAAAGCCAAAAATGAAAAAATAAGTGAGAAGGATAAAGTAGTTCCAATTATATTAGATAAAGTCTACTCTGCTCAAAGAAATGAATGTCAAAATTATTGTCACAACGACATTGGGCACCAAAGCCTATTTTATATTTCATGATCAATTCAATAGCTTAAAATTATCAAGATGTAGTAGTAATACATGATAGCATTTGCAAATAAAAAGCATAATTATAGTACTGAACAAGAAAGTATAAGTTTATTCTTACATATTACTTTATAGATGAATTACACTACATCAGGTGATCAATGTAATCCTGAGTTATTCCAATTAAAGATCCATATCTAAATATAATCTAAAGATAAATATCAGGAAGTAAAAGTTGAACTGACCGTCATAATAAATTATCAAAATCACATTGAAATGAAAGAAATATCAATCCAACTTTATTATGTGCCGTGCCTTCAGTAGTGACGATAATAACGATTTGTTACATTAAATTAGGCAAAATAGTGACTAATTCATGCTTAACATGTTGAATAATCCACATTGAGGTTCTTAATCCATAAAATAAGTTTAAAATTCATGAGGTTAAAGGTACATATTCAAGCAAATATCCCCTCACTCTCTATATATGTTTATGGAATGATGAGGCATCCTTGATAATAAATTCTTCAAAAATGAACCACAAATATATGTATTCATCTTGGAATCAAATCCAGAATAGTATTTTCAACACTTTCAATGTATTATAAAAGGAAGATCAAATCCAAATACACGGGGTGGTATATAAGTTACTTAATGTGAAGTGATCTATAGATGAAAACATGTTTGCTCTACCCTTTATCTAGTATAATTCTAAAATGTTACAAAAAGGTTTTGGAGGAATTAGGTGTATACCCGTTGAGAGACTGGAGGGTGAATTTCACGTCCTCTAAATATTATGAATGGATCCAAATGGGAACACCTCTAACAAATCGGGATTTTGAAGTTTTTCGCCAATTCTATCGTCTATTCAGAGAACTTTATGGAAAGGAAGGCCTACTTCTCATTCAGATTCAACAATTGATATAATTCACGAAAATAGGACTAAAATGCCTTTTTTTTAATAAGTTTGGGAATCCGTTTTTATTAGAGAAGACTGCTTTCCATCATGAAATTTTAAGTTATCATGACTTAAGACTAAAATCTATCTTTTGGGTTGGGAGATTCCCTCTTGAGAGGTATCGTAAGTATTTTACTCCTTCAAAACCATGGTTTTTAAAAATGAGCTTTTGCCAAAATTCATCTGTGGAAGTAAAGTCTTTGTCAGATAAATATATGGTACTACTCGATCTTCCTCCTTCATGGGAACGAAAAATTCTCCGATCAATTTCTGGAATTTCAGACGGGACCAAATTTACGGCACAATTTCAAATTTCCACTGACAATATCAAATTTTATTATCCGTGCAAAGACTGCGGTTTTATGTTCAACTCTACCCTACACACTTTTGCTGATTGCCCGGGTTTGAGAGTAATCAAACATTTTATCCAATTCAACGTTTGTGTGACAGAAGATATTTCTTCTAACTGAATAAAGGCATTCTATTATTTGGAGCTTATAAGAGAAATAAAAATACTACTCCTGTTCACAAAGCCATGGTGGAGTTTGCTCTATTAAATATTAAATCATTGATTCCTAAAAAGTTAACTATAGACTCTCCATTACATGTAGCAGAATTAAGAGCTATAATGATAAGCGCAGCTACTAGATAGCACTTTCTATCAAAAATCTGTCATAAACTTTGTCGTGGGCCGGAAATATCATCAAATTTGTTCCTTTGAGGTCCGTGTAATATTTTAATCTCGTCAAGTCAATAATAAGAAGACATCGTCGTTTTTTATTAACCTTACCTGATGTTTAGAAATTTTTTATTATATCAGGTTATTTTACTTTAGGACATTAAATATAAAATATAATGTTCATTTATTTATTTTTTTAAACGTAATTGTCTTGTTGCTTCTTACTAATGTGATCTACTTTTATCTTTATTTGTATTCATTATTTACCCTGTTTGTATTGTAGAATAAAAAAAAATTATTTTAACAAAAAAAACAAAAAAACAAAAAACAGGTTCATCAAGAGAGACCCTCTTCTCCAATACAAAAGAAATATGACGAACTACGAAGGAACTAACAATCTCATGAATATGTTATGGATATTCTCCCAAAAAATGTCTTCCTCCGATGTGTTTTAATAACAGATCCTTTTTTCATACTCATACTTTTTGAAGTACTACAAAATACCATAATTTCATAATTAAATACAAAGGACTTCAAGTAAAGAAATACCTTTAATTATATGTGGAAGATACGTTTATGCTATAATATATGTATGAGGGCAAATTCCCATGGACTAAAATGTACAGGGTGCAACTTCCCATCACCGGAACTTACGAAATAATAACTATGTCATGGTCCATAGATACTCCCTCAAAAAATGTCTTCTTTCTTTGAAATTGGGTAATAAGTAGTTCCTACATTCTCAGTCATAAAGGAAATACGGATTCAGAAGTTAGATCTGAAAGGAATAAAAGAAAACACCACGTTGAAAATTATCTCTTTCTTTTACCAAATTGAATCATGCTTGATAATTGATTATGCAGCATTCTTTCAAGTTTCACCTCCAAAAAAATGAAATTTTCCTACTAATCTTTTATTTTTTTTTAGTCCCACGATTCATCAACTTAATCCCATATGAGGGTTTTCAATGGACGATGGGATAATTCCCTGTCTGATTCATTACTTTTTAACAAAAATTAATTATTCTCTCTTACATTTATTATTTTATGGAAAAATCATAAGCATATTATTTATTTGCGAGGTTGAGCATCTATTGTCTATCTAGATGTTAAGTAATTTAAAATTATGCATTATTTTGGGCAAATACCTCGATTAAGACACTAAACAAATTTTCATGAATCTATTTTCGTATGTTATATTACATTTAACAATAAATATTATTTACTTAACTCATACATCAAACAAATCTATTATATTAAAATACCTTAAAAAAACATTGAAGAATAACGTATTAACAAAATACATATGATTTGTATTTACTCCTTGAAAAATACCTCTTGAATAAATAAAGGATAGGTTTTTTATGGATATGCGAAACTTTCTACTTCTTATATGGCCAAATGATGTTTCAAAATTTACTAGTCGTGCTAAGGAATTAAAAATTTATTTTCTAAAACTCTTGTACATTCATGAGTTTATCAAAGTATTTTCCAAAAAGTATTTACTAATTAGGACCGGGATTTGATATGATAACTATCATACATGGACTAATGCACAATTGTTCTAATACGATGCATAGAAAAAATTACGAGTGTAAAAAATACAAAAAGTCGATTTGTCAAACTGTCTAAAGTATAAACTATTATTGAGTATAAATTTAAGAAAAAGCTTAGAATTTCATCTCTAAAGATGAATTAACATTGGCAGGGAAAGACGTAATATTAAATTGAAAACGAATAAGTTAGGCTTTTTTCGAAATTCAGCTATTAAGTGGGCGATGGTTGACATCTCAAAGAGAATAAGAGGCAAACTATTATGACAAGTAAGTTTGTTGGGGCTATTAATCTGCAATTTTTGAAAAATATGGAAAAACGACGGTCTCTCAGATGTGGACAGGCTGGATAGCCCAAAAAAAAACATGGAGATAATTGGAACTAAGGGGTTTCTATAAACTTATGAGTAGTATAGTACGGGTTGAATCAGGCAACAAAATACAACTAGACTACACAGGGCCGACACATCCCAAATTTCATCAAGGATAATAATATTTATTGAGCTCTCAGTAGCCCAGATCTGTTTTCTCTGACTTTGATGTCTTTAAGCAATTGAAAAGGACACATTTTGAGGGTAATTCCAAAAGGTCACGCCCAAATCAGCCATCTCCGATAAATAATTTAGTCTAGAGCTATACCTCATCAAGATTAACTGCTTGAAGTTGAGTCCTGGATTAGAGACTGTGGTTTATGTTAATGGTGGATCATTAAATGAAATTTATTAGTCATTATATCTAAAACTTCAAAACTAATATCCTAATTATTGATTTTGATTTTGTTGATTTCTAATGCTCAATATTATGCACCGACCAATGTACCATACCGGGTTGTCCATTAAAATATGAACACTTACTAATTCAATAATTAATTAAAGTTGAGTATATAATTCATATTTCGATATATTAAAGAATAGACAATTAGTTACAAAACATATCGAACTTGAGCTCTCTAGCTTACGTACAAGTCGAGAATATGCCACTTGAACGTGATCGACAAATTTCCATTCATGGACTCCAAACAGTTTGACGTCCCCAGGACCACCATCTACCCTGTCATTATGTCTAACACGTTGGAGAGAAAGAAAATCTCTCTCAATAAGGCTAAACTGGATCTGGAGGAGTTAAAGAAATCAGCTCAGGCTAATCTTCTCAAGTTTATGAGAGCTCATGCAAGATATCTCGGAGTTTTCCACCATACTGTCCAGATAACTATAAAAAAGTGGGAGAAAAGGCCACTTTTGACACCAGCAATGAAATAAATCATCCCTCCGGTTCAAGACTCTGTTGAGTTCTTTTGAAATCTTTTTTGACACTTTTGGTCCTCTACAGCCCTGACGCTCTAACCATTTCAACTATACCGTTTGGGTACATGTCGAGGGAAAGATCTGTAGCATCTTCACCAAGGCCTTCAATGCCACTGTCAGCCAGCACCGGAACTCCATGACAGAAGACTACATCTTGAGTCTTCCACTGTCATATGCAAGCCATAATACCCGTTAAGGGTGTCTACAATAATGATTAATAAATCCCAGACACACATCTATTTATAGTATTAATTTTGTCGAAGTTTTAATGTTAATTAATAAATTATGTCTTGAAGTTTAAAATTCAAAGTGTTTCGTTTTTTAACATTACCAAAATGCTACCGATTGTCATCATTAGTTCACATACATTAAAAACAGATGAAATAGGATGGAAAATACATCTCAAAAAAGGAATGAAGTGGGGGACTCAACTGGATTCTGAGTTTCTGGGGGACCTGAAAAAGAAGATCAAGGAGGACCCCACAAAATCCATGAATCGCCTCTCTAACAAGTTTGAAGTGGACGAGGAGACAATCAGGAGGGCTTTGAAGGAGGACTTGGGGTTGTCCTCTTACACAAGGACCCCACACCACCTGTTGACGGAGACTCTGAAGGAAAGGCAACTGCAGAGGAGCAGGAAAGTTCGTCCGTTGATCAAGGCAAATAGATCCAAAATAAAAATTTCCTTTTGACAAGAAGATTTTCCCCGTGGACCATCTCTACAACCGTCAGAATGACTGTCGGCTTGGGAGATAATCAGAAGAGGTCAAGGTGTGTTCTGTACAAAACATTTGGCCAAAAAATTGTCATAGGTGTCGTAGCGTCCGACTGCTCGAAGATCCTTTTTTTAAGGCTGGGGAGAAAATCGTTCCACAACAAGGTGCTGAGGTGCACCATACTGCCATGGTCAAAGCCACTTACCTAGAGGACTACTATTTGTGGACCAAAGGTGGTGCACCCTCACACACATTGGCCGAATGCCAGAAGTTTTGTGCCGACAACATGGCTGTTTTTGGGCCAAGGACATGTGTCCATCATCTTTGCCGGATTTGAACCCGTTGGACTTTGCTGTGTGGGACACTATGGAGAGGGGGACTAACTGGACATCTCATCCGAACGTGGACTCCCTGAAGGGCGCCATTGTTAAGGACTGGAACAACTTGTCCGACAAGTTCATCATCAACTCCTGCAAGGCTTTTTGCTACCATGTGGAGGCTGTGATTGCTGCCGAGGGCGACCATATTGAGTGAACATGTTCACAAAGGCCGTGTTTCAAAGTTTTGTTAATAAAGTTTCAAAATAATTGACATTTTTCTAAAATAAGTCATTCAGTTCACTTTTTGCTTCGGATCCCTATACATATCCAGGATTGTTTTTATTTCCTTCATTATAGCTTATTTAAATGAAACGTCATGACAGTTAAGCTGTTATCATATAGAGTAAGGCTATAGAGTAAAATAAAGCTAATTTTAAAACCCTTTTAGCGTTTAGAAAAAAAAAAACACAAATTAAAAATATTGATTTAACGTCATAATACCTACTATTTACTTCACCTCAGAAGTCCTAAATTTGAGTAGGAAAAATCCAGCATTTTATTTTGTACATAGATTAACATTAAGATGAATCTTCCGTTACTTTCCCTTCACATTCTAACTTAAATACTTTATTAAGGAATTTCAAAAAGTCATTGTATGCCCATTTTTAAGAAATATATTTCATTCAATTATAATTACAAAGACTGTGCGCAAGTTTCTGGCATTTTTTGCAGAGCACCCTCTCATTTCCCATGTTCGCATTCGGTACACATAATCTACATACTTTATTATAGCTTGTGTTTGCAATTTGAAAGTCTTCTTACGTACTTTGTACATAGTCCCTTATAAGATATTCTATATCAATGTAAATGTATAGATGAACAATTGAAGTATTTTTCAACTTTATAAGTAAACTAAAAATGTTTTTTGCGGTTTGAATACCAAGCTAATATTACTATCTTATTTAAAAGAACCTTGAGTTTAATATTTTGTATCTTCTTGATTAAATAAATAGATATCATTTAAGCTGGAGTCTTAACTTACATTTTTGTTGAAACAACTTTTTTTATGAACCCATAAAAAATTTGTAAAATAAAAAGTAAACTTCTAATTTATTAAGGGATCCTGTAATCATTACCTCTTTTGTGCTTTTTCATCTTTTTTCTCTTTCAGAGCAAAGTTTCTTTATTTAATTTCATCCTTCTAGGAAAAATATAGTACAATGCTTACAAAAATTTTTTGTACAAAACTTCGATCAGATATAGCCACAAAAATAAATAACTCATAATAACTCCAAGAATATTCAACAAATACCAAAAAAAGTTAGAAATAGAATAATGTTGAAAAATTCAATTTTTCATATAAGGAGGAGAAGAAAAAGCATATTAACTTGTTTTGGTGATACAAATATGGATTTTCTAAGTTTACCGATTAGAAAAGGAAAGGACGGTCGATGCGTGTGCTCTTTCTCCTTTTTTGTTCATTCTTTAATAGGTCGTCCCATCTTAAATAAGAATTCACACCCATCTTTGGTATAAATTGACTTAAAAATTGATATAAAATATTTATGAATTTAAATCTATCTACAATATTTTACCAGTGTACTGTTGTTATTTTAATTGTACGAGGATCTCCTCTTTCGGGCAATAATTCGTTTTCTCCTACGCCAAAATCATACATATAACAAGCCGCTGATATGAACATATGTCTTACTTCAGTAGTACCATATGTTTCACTCCCACCTTCTTCTAACAATTTTATAAAAATACATCTCTCACTATTTGTATTAAGTAATTACTATTTTGTAAAAAGCATAAAGTAACCCTAATGATTTGTTAAGGAGTTATAAGTGGAAGTCCTGGGAATTGAGAAGCGACATCGGAATAATTTCTGAGATCTACAAGGTTGCCCAGTAAAACGTGGACTGTTAATTTTCTCATTAATATAGGAAGGTTTAGTGATTATTTGACATTCTAGTTCAGCCATTCTTTGTGTGTAAACAAACAATAATACACATTTCATCATCTTGTTAACATGAGTGAGCAGGAAGCCAGAAGGTAGCGCATCTCAGATCTGCTAGACCATTGTTTATTAACCTTTTTTCTCTTAATTTCCACTTTTAGTGATCTAATTCTCGATTTCCCACTACAGCATTGGTCCTTCACAATTTGATTTTAACACACATGCAGTGTTTAGTAAGGAAATATACGCACTGCTTCTTTCTGCCATTTTATAGCCCTTACTTTATATTTGTATGTTTTAAATTTTTTACTAATAGTTATCAAATGAAAATGAAATACATATGAAAAAATTCGTTTTGTTTTTTTCTCAATTTATTTGGCCTATAAAAACCTTACAAAAAATAGATCACTAGACTCATCCAGGTTAATGGGACTTTTTGCATTTTTTTTTACCCTCATGGGTGCCTCAATGTTCGGTTATATTTTTGAATCTATCTTCCACTATTATGAACAGCGAACTTATGTTCAGAATGCCTAATTTCAGTGAGGTTTTCCTGGGTAACATATAATAAGGATTGTATCTTATCAGCAGTGACTTCATTGTTATATGTAAACAAGACGATCCTTTCTTGTTCTTGGGCTGACAAAGTCTTCCCTGTTGGTGATAATTTAGCTATTTTTCTGACACTGGATGAAAACATAGGCTCCAAACCTAATATCATCAGTATTACATGCACCTCTCAAAATCCATTGTGCGAGTGAATCTCTTATTCTATTACATAGAGTAAAAATAGATGCTATACTAATAAATTGGAAATGAGTTTCATAGATAATATAATAAATATTCCTAAATTCAAGATTGCAAAATGAAAAGGTTCACAAAATACTAACGTCCATAGTTTGGAACTAAGGTTCTCGTCCAATTTTTATGAGAGATTTGTTTATATCAAAACAATATAAGGCTTGGGATATGATAGTTTATTAATCATCTGAGATTCGAAATACTAACACAACTCTAAATAATTCACTTTTATTTAATTTATTAATTGTATTCGTGCAAATTGAACAAGTACTTTTGTTCTTGCTCTCATTTAATCTCTTGTGCTGAAGAAAGTCTTTGATATTATCTTCAGCGATTTTAGTTGATACAAATTATAATATTTTCACTACACAAATGCTACTTTCATGTATTTAGAAGGTTATATCGCATTTAGCTATAATTTACTTTTTCGCTCCTATAAATCCTAAATCACGCAGCTGATGTTAGCAAAGATCTTAATTAAGTAGTAGTATTATAGGCAAGTTTTAGTTTGAATGATTGAGGACACTGCTATCCCATGTATTTCACAATTCAAATAAAAAACAGCCGATGTGAGTCTACAATAGAAGTAATTATAATTATTTTTACAATTAAAGTGTGCACCAAAAGTCTTTGCACAAAAGAAAATATATATCTTCATTCAAAAAAAAGTATTGAACGAAATTATGAATTAAATTCTAATAAAAATTACCATAAATAATATTATCAATAATTCCTTTTGGAATTTTTCTCAAAATTCCTCCATTGCAGCAGTTAAAACCTCAATAGCGGAACTATAGTTGTCCCAAACGTATTTCAATGTGGCCTTGAGTATGCTGATCCACTCTCTGGTTACACATGCCTTCAGGGTTTCAACATTGGGTGGTAGGCTCTATAGACCTTGGACTTCATGCCAGGTTTGGTGAATTAGGTGGTCCAAGCGAAGTTTGTTGATAATTTTCTGGCATATTTCAAGTCTTTTATCGCGTTCTACGGCTGTCTGTCCTTGATTTTTTGTACAGGCTATTGATTTGAGGCTTAACAATGCGGATCATTTTTGTCCATGCTTAACTCCCTGGAAATCTGACCGATTTTACAAGGGGAAGCAACTTTAATTTTGGCCTTAAATATGTTTATTTTAGCTGTTCCTTGCGTTCTACTAAAGTATTATGTCTATTTATCGTAAAAACTGTAAATTATAAGCATTTACTCGTGTCTAAAAAAATTTTTATTGGCAATCTGAATATTATTTATTTATCGTCCAAAACTTTTAGAATTACTAGTTAATTCTTGAGGAGATAATCTTTCATAACGTTGTTTCGAGCAACACTTTAGAAAATAGTCTCTATTATCATAAGTTATACCAAAAAAGATGGCTTGAAAGAATTATCGTGTTAATATGTGTTTAGGGATAAATATTAATGCATTTCAGCATCGGAAATACCAGAGTTTACTGGTTTGACGATTTTTTCACTCCTTTCAGCGTCAATAACTTTTTTATAATTCTGTGTATAAAATTATAAGTAAATTATTTATCAGTAGAATACATTGGAATAATATTACTCACCCTTGAAGGTATTCCCTTGGGGGATGGAACAATCAAATATGCTTAGATAATCGTCATAAGTAAGCGAATTTATAATGTCTTATTACTTTTGATAGAGTTTGAACAAAGTACGGGCAATTTTCCTCCATGACAATTTCCTCCTCTGCAATCTTTTACGGACAATTTTCTCCAGGGTAGTTTTCTGTGCACGCTTGCTGGATACCAAATGAGATTTGAGTTTATTTACTCACTCTCGTGGCTGTTAGTAGCTACTTCCATATAACGTCACGACATTTAATCTGTTTTCTTCTCAAATATTTTTCCATTTTTCAGGGTTACCATTTCTTTTTTAAATACCAGAACTCAACTTATCTCACAATCTTTATAATGTGTAGTAAAAAGTTTGATAAAGGAGCAGACCCGAAAATATTGGGCTGTACAGTTATCTTGACCTTGATATTGGGTTTTTTTGTGAAAAAGGTGTATATAGATATCCTTACAAATCTACAGTATCATTATCAATAATTCAGAAGCTAAAATATACTTAATAATTAATATATTCATTGTAAATAGTGATCACTCAACTACAAATAAAACCCTAATAAAAAATCCTTTTTCGTTTTCACTTTCAATATGTAATATTACAACAATAAAGTTTATAGAAATGAATCTACATAAATGTTGCTTAAAAGATAAATATTTAGATTCCATCCAATAATGGCATAAGTAGTTCTCGTAAATAAAGGTATTTAAAATAAATATTTGTCTAAGACTTATTCGTACGTACGTTGTTCATGATAGGTTTAATAAATATTTAAGAAGAAAAAATGATGATACTTTTTTTACACATTTCTTTGATTCTAGGTGTTCACCATCATTAAGTTATTTAATTGAAGATAATTCAATTAATACATTGTAAAAGGATTCGATAGATATGATTTTTTAGAGGCGATTGCAATGGCACTTTTTATGAGGCAAACAATCACTAATTCATCGATCGATTTTCCCAATGAATAATTCATATATAAAAATCTCGTAATATAATTCACATAAATTAGTACATAATTGATTTGAGCCTTCATGTTTTCATGCTCATTATTTTCATGCCAGTAATGCTATACGTCACTCAACACTTATGACACCATATATATATAAGGGAGTGAAAAGTACAGAAAACCACATATTTTTTAAAATGACCCTATGACGTCATTTTTATCAAATTTGAACAGTAAAGGACCATTTTTCTTAAAGAAAACTTATTTTTAATAATTTATAAATACATACCCACATCTAAGGAAGCAATATCTAAGGATTAAAGCCTACTTTTCAGATCATGCAGGGCTTTCTAAAATATATTTATCTCAGGGAAGTAGGATAAAATATACACTAACAATGATTTTATTTAGTTACTAAATTATACTAAGTCTCAGGTCCATAACCCGGATTTGACCAATATATATTTGTATTTGAGAAGAAGAAAATCACCAATAAATAAATTGTTTTTTAGTAATCCTTTTTTTAAAGGAATTGCTTTCAAAACTTGATAAAAAAAGTTCGTAATCCGTTTTGAGATAATCTGACACTAAATTCTGAATTGTGTAAAAAGATAAATGTAATTAGATAACTTTAGTTGAGCCTTTTATACTAAATCTTTATGATGAAAAATAACTCAATTAATTTAAAAAGGGAATTATTTGTATTTTTTTTACAAAGTTCAATTAGATTTATGACAACAGCTTTCAACACAGCTTTCATAGTACAAAAAAAATGATAAAATCATTGTCAAATACTTACAAATGAACTTCTATGTACATTCCTATTACTTATATTTGAAGGCCTGTCAATGAAACTAGAAAAAATTCATAAACTCTAAGGATAATCCCTATGTTCAACAAGGATATTTATTATCCCAATATATGTATGTCTAACGGTTTGTGCGTGTACAAATATTTATAAGCACTCCTATTTCTTATATTTAAAGTATGAAGAAAAATAATAAAATTTGATCAAGACTCAAGTAGAAACCTTTCTTTTGAGCATATCTACTACGTATTTGCTCTTAATGAATACTCCAAGGACCTCTAAAAAAAGTTAAAATTTTTAGTAAAAATATATTTATTTACTTGAATAAAAGTGGTACGTAATAAATATAATATAGGGCAGGGTTTCCCAAACTTTTTCATGCCGGCGTCCCCTTGGCTTCCAAATAAACTTGTAGCCCCCCAAGACATTTTTTTGAGGGGGGCTTGATTATTTCTCACACATCGAATGACATTTTTTTTAGAAAAGAAATCCTATAAATTTCTCTTAATTACATATTATTCTTTTTTTTAAATCCATTGAATTTTCATTTCTTATTACTGATTTTTTTTTTAAATTCCCCGATTTTCCGCTTCAGCTACCCCCCTGCGGACGCCCCTGCACATATAACCTTTTCTTCAAAAATTAAAACAACAAATTTATGAATTAAACAACAAATATATTTAAAAAAAAAAAAATAACTTTAGTGTTTCACAATTCCTTCTAACGGGATGGGTGTACTTGGTGTAAGGATATTAGTTTATCCACATCAGGTTGAAACTCACCAAGAGGAAGACGTAGATCCCCACGTTCGGTAATTCTAAGTTTGTTCCTTTGTTTGGAAAGAAGCATAGTAACTACACTGAAGGCCCGTTCTACCAGATATGACTTTGGAAAAGCAATCAAATATATCTTGACCTTGTTCCATAATACTGGATGGAGGTCAGATATTTTTTTTTGTAGCCAAAAATCTTAATAGGATATCTTGAACTTTGGACTTAGCTCAATGTCGTTTTTGATTGAAACTAATTCTTCTTCTACCTCTCTTGTTTCCTCACTACTGACTTCTAGTAATGGATTGATAACCCAGTCTGATATTTTTAGCCCTAATATATCCTGATATCTTTCAATCATGTCTCTTTGCAACTCTTCTATATGAGCAAAATACACTTGAAGGTCATCATCAGATATTTTCTTTTCTTTATCCAATTCACAAAGGCTTGGAAATTGGTAAAGTTCATGACGTGATAAATTTCATTTGAATAATTTACACTTAGACAGGAAAGTGGAGATAACAGATTTGACTTGTATAAGATTGACATCATTTCCTTGCAATTGCAAATTAATTTCATTGAATTTTAGGAATATATCTGACAAATAGGCAATATCATTCTTGATTTTTTTTTAAATCATGACATAGCCCAATATTAGATTCTTGAAAAAATTCAACAACTGTATCATACAAAGAATATAATCGTTTGAGGTAGTTTCCCTTTGATAGCCATCTAACTTCTGTGTGTAGCAATAAACGATCAAACTCTTCATCATTATCAATGCAAAGCTGTCGAAACAGTCTGGAATTGAGGGAATGTACCTTGATCTTAGTTACTGATGTGATAACAGTATTAATTGATTTGTGAAGTCGACCACTAAGGGGTTTTGCTACCAGATGTTGCCTGTGAATTACACAGTGCACCAGGTACGGCTTTTTTCAAGAAACTGATGAAGCCACAAATAACGACCTATCATGGATGGTTCACCATCTGTTGCACACGCCAGAACATTAGTAAGTGGGATTTTTTTCTCTTCGAAAAAATTATCAACGATATCAAATACCGACTCTCCTTTAGTGTTTGTTATAAGTTGTCTAACAAATAACAGTTTTTGTACCAATTTTTCATCTTTAACAAAACGAACATAAGCAAGAAGCAAGGATTCATTTCCTGGTAAAGTGGACTCATCTAATTGCAAACTAAATTCGGTTGCGGCAAGAATGTTGACAATTTATCTTCTACGTTTTCAGCCAATTCATCTATTCTTCTTTGAACTGAATTATTACTGAGAGATATAGATTTCATAATTTGGTCCGGTGACTTATGTACAACAGTGTGCAGAACCTCTTTTACTCCAGGCAGAATAAGCTCCTCCCCAATTGTGTGAGGCTTACCATATCTAGCAATCATCAAAGATATGTTGTATGAAGCACGCAAACCGTCAGTGGATTGTTCTGAAGTGCTCGAAAACATATTTTTAATAGTTTTTTGTGCCTTGAATTTTTCTCGAAGCGACTGGAAATATGCTATATTTTTTTCTGTTTTATCAGAGTGCATTGTTTTCAAATGTTCCGAAAGTCTGGAGGGTTTCAGGACTTCGTTTGAAAACACTTTCTCACACAGCAGACACATAGGTTGATGTTGATTCAATGGTGCTGATACCCATCCATATTTCAAATATTCTACGCTATACTGCCTACACTTCTTTTTTGCTTGTTGATGGGTTGCCATTCTTTATTCTGGAAAATATATAAGATACGACTATAACTATTGTCGTTTAGGGTTGGAAATGGGTGAAAAAATTTAGAAAGTTTTGACAGAAACATCGCTTCGGGAATTTAACTATATTTTCTTGTCTAACTAATTTCAACTACAACCATGTGTTTAACAGCAGAAATGTAGATCAAGATTTGTCTATAGTCCAAATAGTTAAAGAAATAAAAGGTAATTGATGCAAAAAAAAATCTTAATACAGTTTTATAATTACTTGACGTCCTTGAAGTCCTCGCTTGAAATTTTAGAAGGTGGAATTTTGGTTGTAGTTTTTGGATCTTACTTTTCCGTAGTTTTACGTTTTTAACAAAATTATAAGTATTTATTCTAAGTAGTCTGTTTGCATTTGAGAGTAAGAGTAAACTGAGTATAGAGCAAAATATATAGGCGCCAATAATGAAGTACATTTGTACAATCTCGATGTAACGTATTTTCATCGTATTAACCGGATAATATTCAAGATATTCATTCCTGCTATTTTGTAGTCATATTTCTTTATTTTTGTAGATCAATTTGTTTGTTTTATGTAATAATTATAGTAGATAATTATTGTAGAGAAAAACGCGTGCAGGGGGGAAGACATATGGTATCATTGTTTAAAATACTGATATGATTATCATCTGCCTGCTTTATTATGATTTTTGAGGGTATAACGAATGTATTTATTAGCAAAATGTTTAATGAAGATATACTACGTATAATTGACTTCGACGTTTTTTATCCGTTACAGTAGATTTGAAAACGTCACACTCCATGCTATTGTAATTCATTATGAACTTTATTCTCAGAATAATAGCTAATGAAACGACAAAGTAGAGTATTTGAAATATATTTGAAGCTCAAAGTTTAAAAAAGAAGGCTTTAATTAAATATAATCTACATACTAAAAAAATAAACCATTAAACATTTAAGTTAAATATACAAAATTAAACAAATAAAATCATATAACTATTAATAACAATAAATTATAAATACAGAATATTGAAATAATAGATTGATCCAGATAATTTTTTCTTGTTTTAACATCGGAATTCAGTTAAATATGTCATAACTTTAGGTCGCAATACACAAGCGAGACGTGGAGTTTAATCAAAAAGATAATCACCCCTCTTCTTCATGTGGAAGTTGCTATATACAATTGTGCACAGGATAGATATATCTCTACCGATGAGATCTAACTAATTATTAATAATAAAGTAAATGTCAAAATCATAAAATTAGACAATAAATATACTAATAAAAAAATGTTAGAAATAAATTAATCGTAAAGATTTAGAGCAAAGCTAATTATGTAGTAATGTCCGGCGATATTACTCCCTATTAAGAGCATCAAAAAAAGATTTCCCCCCGTTATTTAGGTATGCTTATATAACAACATACTATTATCATGAAGGATATACACAATTGTTAATTATAATGCAACACCCAATGTAACTACCCTCGTTGTTGTGACCATTTTAACAGTTGCTTTTGCCTTTTATGAGTTTTCTGAACACCCCTTCTTAGAGCCCATCAACCATAGCTAAGCCTTAAGTGATAAAAAAGTAATATTTATTGACTATGTAATATTGGAAAACCTAATTATCATACCCAAGTCTTAAAGCGAAGTAAGTAGTCTCAGACAAACTAGTTGCAAACCATCCAAAGCTACTACCCCCGTTGTTGTGACCATTTAAGCAGTTGTTTTTGCCCTTTACTGAGTTGTGTATCATAATTCTTGATATGTTTAGCTAAAATAGAATCATATTTTATGGTTAGATTTAAAAAATTTTTGAATACTTACTGTGAGATAGTACAAAATTCAGAGTTCCATTTCGATATTCGTAAATACTTTTTACTGATAACTTGATCGTCATTTGGTGTGGATGACTCAAAACATTTTTATATGTATTTCTATAAATGACATCAGTACCAAAATCCTCCATTAATTTAATGCTGGTTCCTCGGGAAGGGATAGGTTTACCCGTGTATTTCTCCATAAATTTTTTGAACGTAGATGATTAGCAATGGATAAGGTTATATTACATGCAATAAGCATCGTTGTGAGATCAGAGTTAAAGTCTGACTTGATGTATTCATCGTCAAATTGATTTTATAGATGAATATCGATACTCTTATTATGAGATGAGGATAATGAGTGGTGTGTAATTCTAGACAGGGGGCTAAAGGCACATTTATATCAACAAATCCGACAAACCATCTGTTTCTCATCCGGTAAGTATTTTCCAAATTCCTAGGCCTCCATTTTCAGAAATCCAGACAGAAGGCGACGTTATTTTTTGCATTTTATTCAGTTCTCTATCGACTATCCCCATCTAATATTATTATATTAATATTGAATAATAAAGGCGGGAATGATAACGTTCATGATTGATAGATGTACATTATTTAATCAATGATGCCATAAGTATTTCTTCTCTTCTCCTCGCACGCTTTTCTATTCTTACCAAAATTATCACCCTTAGTAATAATATGTTATCACCGGTTTTTTTTGCTCTACCGCCCCCCCAATCACTCATTTTCCCATTACCGCCCCCTATTTCAAAGCACCAAGGGGGCGGTATCGCCCACTTTGGGAAACGATGATATAGGGTTTCTCCAGGAAATAGTGTTTTTTGTTAAATTTGGGGATCCTGGTAAATAACAGGACCCCGTTAGTAAATATTATATGAAATTTAAGCATTACTTCATAGGTATATCTTGAAAAGAACGATATACTACATTCATAACCAACCATTATTATCTAACCATTTCAACACACACAGTATTGAAGACCATTGCATCATCCTGGGTGAATTAGGAAACAAGTTTATTAGCTATTAATTGAGACCCAAAGAACATGTTTTAGTCATTGTATCCGCCCGTAGAATTGATATAAACATCCAAGTAGTGTTCAAAGTTGCTGCAGAAACTCTGGATTACTCGGTGCTCATAGATGCACAGACCTTGCTGATGGTGGTTTTCAGTGCAGGTGTGCTGTTTTGGGGTGTCCTGCAATACTTGGACTATACTTGCGTCTAAAGGGGGTTGAGGTCTAGGATTTGCGGCTGCCAGAAGTCCTTTGGCAAAAAGTACATGTTGCCTTGGAGCCATTCTTGAATTTTCCTTGCGATGTGAACTGGTGCTACACCATGTTGGAACACCCAGGGAGAATACCCAACGATATATTTGATCCATGGGAGAACTTTGATACCCAGAATTTGGACGTACTCATCAGCCTTCACCCTGTACCATATAGGGAACTACTCGCGATTCATGGCCTTCCTTTGGAGGCGACAAGTCCTAACATAATTACTGAAGCAGGGTGTTTGGTGGTTGAGATATATCGGTATTTCTCTGTTACATCCCCAAATGTCAATACTCGATCAGTTTGCCTTTTGCAGACAGGGTCAGCTGTAAAGGTTTTCTTATCAGAAAATTTCACAATAAATCCACAGGATCCCTGTTTCCTGTTTTGCCTGTTTAAGAGCCCTGGACACCGCTTATGGAAACTTGTTCATCTGTCTAGCCATGACTGCAATTGAGGAATTTGGCTTTTTCATAAATGCCAACTTCAGGCGGTTGACGAATAAAGTGGATTTCCTGTATGCTCCTGGTCCTCCCCATCGATAAATTGTAAATAGCCTTTCTCAAGGCCCTAGTCTGATCCCAGATGGCGTTTTCGGACAATCCTAGCCGCAGGAGTGCTGCGATCTCAATGCACTTTTCCCTGTATCCTCATGATGGCAGTTAGGACAATGTTTTTCTTGGTAATCGAAGCTAATTATATGTTGTACAACATGGTAAAAAAAAATGACTATTCACCTCTTAAAATTTACATAATAGGGATGAGTAAATAATATCGATTGGCCCAGTAGTCTTCTCATTATCACTAATCGTACACAGGTAGGTTTATTTAGAGCCAGTGAGTCTCTCTATTCGGAATTCCGAAACCCGATCTGATCCGTCATAAAAATTGAAATAGTAAGTAGTTTGTTAGCATATTTTTAGTGAAGCTGGGTGTTGTATAGTTGTAACATACAGAGCCTAACTCAGCAGAAAGAAGACACCTCACTCATCAATACCCTTTAATAAATAAGATTATATTATATCAAGGTATCCATATATAAAACCAATAAGAAACTTGCAACGCAGTCTGGTTGACGTTAGCTGACCACTTTTTTTGATGACGTCACAACGGACCCAAGTTCAGTATTACTCACTCAGGTGATAAGTGTTAATTTAATTATGTATAAAAACTAGAAGCCGAAGGAGGATAAAAAAGTTGTGAACAGTGTGAAAATACATTTGATTCATTATTATTTTGATGGATCTTTCGAACGAAACATTCGGATATCTGCATCCACCCATCCTTCCTGTTCCTAGGAATTCATATTTTTTTCATTAGGATATCTAATAGGCAATACCTTCTGATCCTCTTTTCAACTTCATGTTAAAGGGATCTCACCTCTTTGTCTTTGTGCCTCGCTCAGAGGATATCATCTTATCTAATGAAATAATTCTGCATTGTGTAAATGGACTTCACATCAATGTCTATGATAGTGATGTCTGACCTCATGAATCATTGACTCTATGCTCAATAATACATAAATTCTTCCCGATCTTTTACGAGATTATTGACTTCTACAAATAAAAACTATGGAGTTCCATAGAACAACAGAATAATCGACAGAAAGGTCCAGTGAGGAATATGAATAGCTCTCATCCTCCATCCACTACTCCTTAATTGAAATCTTGAGTCATTCTTTCCTTAAGTCAACTCTGCTTCGTCTTCTACTCTAAGAAAACTATTTTGTTAATAATTATCCTTAATATATATATAACGCAGAAATGTCTATATGGAAAATTATATGAATATATAACCTGATCACTTTAAGCCTGACCCCTGATTAGGGATTAATT
Source organism: Lepeophtheirus salmonis (assembly GCF_016086655.4). Taxonomy (NCBI): domain Eukaryota; kingdom Metazoa; phylum Arthropoda; class Copepoda; order Siphonostomatoida; family Caligidae; genus Lepeophtheirus; species Lepeophtheirus salmonis. The sequence goes on from NC_052143.2 coordinate 3,569,784, forward strand.
TGTAACTTGTGAGTCCCTTTTATTATTGGAAAACAAGTAGAAGATTATTCTATACTTTAAAATAATGCGCCTCTTTTTTTTTGACAGTTTTGTCTGTAAATTCTGCTATTGCCCATAAATATTTATTGAGAACTATTAAGTGATTATGCTTTTAAGAAAATAAGTGACTTTTTAACTTCTGGAATATTGGAAAATTTCAATGTCGTTGCAATTTACAAACTTATTAACACAGGAATCCTTTTCCAAGCCGCTAAATTGCATGTTAGCATGTTGGAATATTACTATCTCGAAAATCGGGGATCTTTACAAAAGTAAATATATTACTAAGTGTGTGCCATACAAGCTAATTATAACTTTTTTTAATATTTAAATATTCAAAATGTATCAAAATTATATTACGATTATTTGATTCATTTGGTATTGTTTTGGACTTGCAAATGATATTTCGTTATTAAGATTCTTGACAACGAGTAGATACTTCAAAACTATTTATATTATTTATTAAATAACTATTATTGGTTTGTATTACTAACAATTCCATGCTATCTAAAAGTGTGGATGCTTTAGAAAACTTAAGTTCCCTATTATTATTAAAATATTTATATGTAAATCATCGTCCGTATACTCCAGAATAAATGAGTTGCTCTTAATTTATTCGGGATTAATCTTAAACTTTGTATACTACTGTAAAAAGTAAGGAATGTGCCACAACAACACATAATTTTCGGCTAAAAAACCCTGTAAGGAATAATGAGAGAGTTTTAAGTCTTCATCCACTGCACTTTCCAACTTAAGTCAACTTCACTTCGTCTTCTACTCAAAAAAAATCTTTTATGGATTCCACTTTACAACAAAATTGAGGTCTTGGAACGCCCACTATCTAAAACAATCATTTATTATTGTGAATGAGGCCATAAAATACGAAAATAACGTAGTAGGTTTGACCTTGTAGCTTTTTTTTTTTAAATCACAGTTTAAGAGTATAGTTTTATATTCAAAAATAGATTTTGAAATCAAAAACTATATAGATGAAAATTGAGGGGTAATATCAATAACCAGTACATAAGACCAACCCTGTATTACGGCCTAATATGTTATAAAACTAGATGTAAAATAGATTTTAGGGAAGGTAAAAGTTCAAGTCCATGTATTTGTCAGTCCCAGTTAGACATCTAAATACACAAAAGTATGTTAGATCACCATGTTTCTTAATTTGAACAAAAAATAGTTTTTATTTTTATATAACTTGATTTTTTAAGGGCAAAAGACGACTAACATCATAAATGCTGACGTCAAATGAAAAAGCTTAACTTGTATCTCATTTGTGTTTTGCATATTTGAATACATATAATCATTCAACAATGCAAATATTTATATGGATGAAGGGTATTAACTAATTTACATATACGATGCATTAAAGTGATTTTACTAATGTTAAAGTTTATTAGCTTAATTTGATAATGGTATGGAGAAAGTTGCAACATAATTAATACATGCCTATGTCCAAGAACACAAGAGAAGAACAATCACTAATCTATTTATTGGTTTTTTATATTTACCTATACAAAAAAATGGTATTCTTTCTTTCTTTCTCTCTCTCTTTCTGCCATATTCAGATAAATAGACATTATATATTTTTTTGAACTCTTTATAAGTATTTTCAAATTATTTTTTGGTCCTAATTTTTTTTTGTTAATTTAGGATGGGGCAAAAGTAATTTCGTATTTTCCATTTTTTTTAAAAGTAAGTATATTTGCCATATTTAACATTTTTACTACCAAAAAATGGAAAATCGCGTCGAGAACGACCTAAATAATTTGTAATGTATACGGGCCAATACTCTTTCGATTCGTGTTGCACAGCAGTGGCCGGAGCAAATTATTTTCTAACACAATTCTGGCCTCTACTTTGAACTACTTAACCGTTTGAAGCTGGCAATCGAAGAGAAGTGGTCAGTAGTGTTGGTGAATAGGAGGCAGTAAGACATCATCAAGACAACACCAGGCTTTACCCATCATTGATAATATATCAGAAGCTCGAGGATATCGGTTGGGAAGCTTTATGCATCCATCCTATAGTCTGGACCTGGCACTAAGTGACAAATCCCTATTCCTAGCTATGGTCAACACGCTTGGAGGTACAAATTTGGGCTCAAAAGATCCTTATGAAAATTGGTTGATCAAGTATTTTGCCAATAAGGATAAGGGCTTGTACGAGAGGGGCATTACGAAGTTGGATTCTCGTGTGCAATAATTCACTCAACAGAACAGGACGTATTTGACGTATATTAGATAATTGTAACACTTTTTATAAAGCATTGAAATGAGAGGGGGAAAAAAAAGACGAAATTACTTTTGTCCAACCTATTATATGTAAAATATTTCTTCATTGAAGATAATTGTTTTTGAATAAATTATTAGGTAAACCGTGGCAACATAAAAACACGTGCAAAGTTATTTTACATTCCACTGCTGAAAAATGTAATGTATTCCATAAATTTGATCCTCAAGAAGGAATTTATATTTTTCGGGAAAGTTAATTATAATTAAACTTCGAAGCTACGAAGATTCTTTTGCATGTCTTTTACATAAGGTAAAATGATTGGAACTATTCAATATAGGATCGTAATATATGTTTTTTTACTTGCAAAAAAAAAAAAAAAAAAAAAAATATAACAATAATTAATTCTTTTTCATTCTACAAAATCATTATTTTTTTTTCTATACATAAAATTGATTGAAATAAATATAATTTAATTTTGGTTACTCATTCTGATTTTTAAATAGAATAGTTATTCATTTTTTAGATCTCGTAATATTTCTATATATATAGAGTATTTCTTATATTCTTGAAATTTCTGGGTCGCCCGGTCAAAATCCGTTATTTTCGATAAAAAAATACAATTAGCAATTTTTGAGCAAAATTGAAGAATGTTTATAGGTAGCTCTACGAGCTCAAAGTTTTTAAAAATTTGCACTTTTTTTTTCAAAAAGTGACTGATTTCTCGATGTTTGTGGACAGGGAAAACATTTATTGATTAATAAAATACGTATCGCACAAAATAAAACAAAAAATAATTGAGTATAAAATCTTTAATATAAATTATCAATTTTTAAAGCCGTTGAGCTACCTCTAAACACAGCTCCATTTGACAAAAAAAATCACAATTGTATTTTTTTTCAATCAAAGACTCTAAGATTTCAAAAATTCAATAAAATAAAAATGTTGCATGATTTTTTTTCATTTTTTGTAGTTAAAAAAAGGGAAAATATTAAATATTGCGCGCAACGCGTTGTATATGTATTAGTTTTCTTTTCAATAATTTTGCCCTATAATTCACATTATGTATATCTTTTTTGTCAGAACAACATAATTATTTCTTAAAGTAAATTAAGTCAGCTCTAAAAATTATAACACATAAAAAGCTGAATTGACATTTTTTTTCACGATAATTGAAAAAAGAAGTCCCATTGTTTTTAAAACCTTGGTTATTTTCAAAACTTTGAAGCCGTTGCCAATTGTATTTTTTTTATCAAAAGAAATAGATTTTTACCTAGTCTCCTGGACATTTCATCATAATAAAAAAATGAGAAAACCCTTAATATCTAGGCTATAACCTGATCAAGTCTCAAAGATATATTGAATTTTTTTAATATCTTTATTTAGTTAGCAAATAATATATGAAAATTATTTAAAATTTTATGGTGAAGATACATTTGAAGAAAGATAATTAAATATTATAGTTTAAAATTTATTCACCAGATCCAGCCCTACAAACATAATTATTCATATATTTAATTTAAAAATAATAGGGTGTTTATTAACTAGCGTCAACATAAAAATAAACAAAAAACAAACAAGCCACTAGAATTAATAAAATACAAATATGAAATATTGGAAGCAAAATTGAATTTAGATTGACAACAAGCTCGTTTCCTCAAGCTCTTTCTAAAAAGTTTTAGTATCTACCACAATACCCAACAATGTCTAATTGAGTTTAATGGATGATATCCAATAATATTAGGGCTCAAGTCCCATGCACCTTCGTTCGTCTTAGGAATCTTATTTTGAATTACATATATGTATCTTGCAAGTTTAAATAGCAGAAATTAAACTATTAATTAGAATATCCTCGTAACTATGGGTTCTCGTATAGTCATATTCTTTGCTAGGTAACTCTTAATATCTAATAAAGCATTATTTAATCGATTTAGTTTTAGAAGTACAATCGATAATTTTCGATGATACAAAGGACATAGTTATCGACGTAATAATATCAATTTTATTGTCCTCTAGGAGCTTCAGGTTTAAACTAATATGTAAATTCAGAATTTGTAACTAAGGACATTCAGAAAAAGTGGGGTTAATGCTTTAGAATTATTTACCTCAATCTTACATGGAGTGCTGTAAAATATAATTCTTGTTGTTATTTAAAATTGAGCGTAAATTTTCTTCTATTAAATATTCAGGAAGTCGATCACATACAGAGTGCAGCAGAGAAATTTTCGGCGTCATTATTATTATTTTTTTTTGTACTAATTAAAGTTTCAGGTAATATCTCGAGCAATCTTCCATTTATGTGGTGTTTTTCATGTGCATCATTTGGATTTGATCAAAATCAGACGAAAAATGAGTGAACCATAATCAAAAAGGCAAAAGGATGTTGATCCAAAAATAATTTCAGGGTGGTCAAAGAGAATGGGAAAGGAGTCAAAAAGAAGGCAGGAAGAAGAGGAAATGGTTTGAAGCGAGACGAAACATTTTTCTATTCCCTGGAGTCCAAGATAACGGAAGATCAACAGCATTAATATATTATTTGGGTTATGAGTTCTACGTGAACTTAATCACCATCAGGGGGACAATTCATGATTACCTCGGTCTTAAGAGCTTAATCAGGGCTCCAAGACATCTCCTTCCCGATAGGATGAAGGACTTAAGGCTTGCGAGATGCAATAATTCCTTAATTACTTGATGAGTCATCCGTCGATGTGGAATGGAGGATGTTGAAAAGAAGTTTCACACCGCACTCTGTATGGGTAACATTCACATCTATTTTATTTGTTTATTATTGTAGTATTTTGTAGTAAGACGATTCAAATCTCTGTCGCTTTATGTACAAACTAATATAAGTAAATAAAGCTCATTTCTAGTTTTCTCACCTATCAACTATTTGGGTACAAAATTTCACGGAATTCACTTAAGTTATTTTAAAAATATGCAAGTAAACGTAATGGCTGTTTGTTTATTTCAACGACCTATTCAATTGGACTGCAAGAAGGCCTTGGAATTAGCCATTCAAAAATTCACTTTTGTTCATTAAAATAAGTTTTATTCCATATTTCTATGTAAAATTGATTTTTTCTTACAATAGTTAATATCATATGATTCAAATATGATCTAAATTTTGTGGCTATATCTTATTTTATGTTCTAAAAAAGAGCCTGTTAAAGAAATTTCCGGCTTAAATTGTCATCGACATCTACAAAGTAATTTTACCATAAAAAAAATATACTCAGTAGTTTACAGAATATATGAGCCAATTATAATATATTATCAATGGAATATAAATTATCAATCAATCATTCATTTAGTTTTCTCATCATAACTTGGGAGCTATATCAAGCGTTATATAACGCCCGTTATCTTTTTGTAGTATTCCAACCAAAAAATCCGAGCATTTTATGAAAATACCTAGAATTGGCACTTACTAGAATGTAAAGTTCCATTTAAGTTCGACATATTATGCGTTTTTAACGCATTGTGTTACCTTGTCCTCACAAAATAGCTAAACATTAACATAAATAACCTTTCTAAAAAGTTTCACAAAATCGATCAGTAATTTTTCCCTATGATCTTGCTTACAAACAAACTAATTAAAAAATAGGAGTAAACAATAAAATTAATTATAATCAAATTAAATCTACTTCGTTAGTGGAGGTAATTATCATATTTTTATTTATTATTGATCATGTATACTTGTCCTTAATTTTTGAAAAAGATATGGCCTCAATTTATGTAAATATTCTTATTTATCTAATGGTACTTCATTGCACATATAAGTCTCCGTTCAAGTTTGAAAGCTATAGGTTATTATTTTTTTATTTTAATACATGATGAAATTTCAATAATATATATTTAAAAACAAAATTAGTAACAATCATTAGCTAAATTGCTTTGCTTAATTTAAGAAAATCGGTTGATATTTTTTAGCTGATTTGAGATTAATTTCTATTCAAGTTAGTTGACTACACAATTACAAGATTTTGAAATTTTATAGAAGAATAACCACGAACGTTTGTAAGAAAGATTATGACAACGCATAGAATTATATGACAGAGAATGATATCATTAAAAGTAACATACCTCATAAATAGCCAATTCATGCTAGCTAAAAGTTAATAAAATGTTCTTTGCCATTAAATTATATTTTTTATATACAAGATCATCAAAATATTGACATAATAGTTGATTGACATTTTTAATAAATATGATACATAATTATTTTTTTTCAAAATTTCGAAAAATGTTTGAAATTATATATATATATATGGAAAAGCTCTATATTCATTTGTAACAAGATCAATTTTCTTATTAAATTCACTCTTAGTTTCTCTAATATACATTTTTTAAAGAGCAGATGTGGAGGACATTATATTATTACAGCTCCCCTCTACAGACACAACCTATAAAAACAATCAAATTTCAATCCTGTGTTGTAGGTACATAAAAGTTAATCTACATACTTTTAAATTCTTACCCAAGGCAATTTCCAGACACATTCTAAAAAAATTAGATTATTGATGGAAATAAATGGTCTCTATGTGCTTCATTTAAATATATATATATATATGCTGTCATCATTATTATATAATGGTACAATAATAAATCATAAATATCATTTTTATCTAATAGCCAGTACACATACAAAAAAGTATTATCTTTTATGAGCAATTGCCTTTAAATTGAGTATAAATAAATTTGCTTAAAATATGCATTAACTTAAGTCGAGTATTCAACATATCCATGGTAAGAACAGAAATAATAACTTACTGTGGAAAGAGTGATATTTGTTACATTTGACTCTAAACCGTCTACTTGGTCCAATTTTTTTGATATTTTGAAATTAGAATTTTTGTCAATTTCTTAGAAAAAAAATATTTTTTTTGTATGTTAAAAATCAGTCAAAATTGTAGATTTTGAGTTTTTTGACTAGAAACTGAGAAGATTTCAAATTCAAAGTAATTTATTAACTGTTTTTGCTGATGTTTATAAAAAATAATGTATCTATCAAGAAAATCATTCCATACTTTTAATTATTTCAAAACCACGAGTGGTTTTATCACTTTATCGATCAGTCAATACGTGTGCAACATTAAAAGATCGTACACGAAAGTGTAGATTATTCTACATCACTATTTATAACAGTTTTAATACGTAATATATCCATGAATAGTTAATGTATTTGATCTTTTGTTTTTCAAAAAATGCTCATGATGAACAAGATAATAGCTTATTTATATATATTTTTTAGATATAAAGTACCTTTAATATAAATATTTGCAGCTATACTCATAAAAGGAAGTTCAAAAATGACACGCCTCACATTAACAATGTAGTTTGACAACATTTTCACTTTTTTTTCCAGACGTACTTTTATATTCTTTTGTACAATATATTAGAAGAGTAACAAAAAAGATATATGTACAAATTTTGAGACTCGTAAATCCATTTTTTATTTAAAAAATATCGTTTTGATATTAGGGGCGCTTTATCAGGATTTGTCTTGTTTGGAAAACAATTAAAAAACCCTTTTGGTAATTTTTTTTTGCATACTTATGGTTAAGTAATATTCAATAAATATATGTGCAAATTTTAAGACATATAATTGCATTTTTTATTAAAAGAATATCATTTCAATAAAATGAGCTGTTCAAATTTGGAGAAAAAGTGAAGCCTTTGGTCTGAATGGCTTAAGAAATTTGCAATTCTTTTATTTTAATGATTTATTGGTTATATATATATAATTTTTGATCTTAAATGTGATTTTACTCCTCAAATTGAGGAGTACACTACTCATGTATCAAATAGGATACGGATGGAGTTAAAGAGTTAAACTTAATTGAATAAATAAACTATACAATATTATCATTTGAGTTCCCATATTTTTTTTTTTGTGAAAAAAGAAATATAATTCATGCTTTCAAAAGAATTATCTAATGGAATACTATACGCCTATGATGATGACAATTGGATTATTATAATACTCAAAATCAATAAATTTGTGTTAATGTTTTTATAAGTTTCTATCCATCTTGAGAAGCGTTGATATATAAAAGAAAGCAAAGAATAGAAGAAAAATACAAAAAAATAAAAAATAAAAGAAGTCAATGTTATTGACTACTCGTTCTCTTGATGTTCTTTGAATATTTTCTTCTTTGCATTAACTAAAAGGATCAAAATATTAATTTTCCTTTTTATTTATAAATTAAAAAAGTAAGGATACAAATTTATAAATTTTCTCTTATATACCTGCAATGTATTTATGTTAAAAAAATAAGCTTTTTTGTTGCTCGACTTAGGAAGTTTAGATGAATAAAAAAAAGATGGCAAGCAGCTACTTTGACGTGGAACGGCAAGGACACTTACAAGCTCATCAAAAAGAGCGTAGATTAGCTGTTTCAAGATTTAAAATGTATGCTGACACTTCGAAAACAACAAAAGCTTTCAGGATTGTCTTTGCTCAAAATGGCTATACTAATTCAGAGAACACAAAAAGTTTTTACAAAATCCCAAAAAGCCCATAGGTCAGCTTAAACAAAAGAAAAATGTGACTCTTACCACCGTGTCCCATTGTGTCACAGCTGTTTGGAGTTAGTCCTTGAAATATGTTAAAGAGCTATTTCTGTCCCAAAATCACAAGAAAAACTGCATCGAACAAGAACAGTGCATATTGCAACAGTAGATTTAATTCAGCATCAGAGAAAATGTGTTAATTTGTTTTCGGATGATAATATATTCAATATTGATCCGGTCATAAATCGTTAAAATAATGCTTCAAGGATGGCCATAATTGAATCCGACTATTTGGAGATCTTACAAAAAAAAATTATCCCGTTGACTTTCGCAATCATTAACAGCTTATAAAGTATAGATTGTGTTCCAGTAGGAAGTCCTCCTGCTAATACAAAAAAAAAAAAAGAGGTTCAAGACCTGGTGGAAAAAAATATGGACTATAAATCAAAATAACCTTGGCTTTCAGCTTACTCTATTAAAATTATTTATATGGTGTGAAATAGAGCCTGCTGAATATACTATAGTAACATTGAATACCTATATTCATATGTCTACAAATAATGGGTAAACTTGACAAAATGCAATTTTATAGCTTTCAATGGCTTTCTGTCCTTACTTGGAAACAATTTTTGATATTATTGGAGTAAATGTTAATTATTAGTAGTTGATACCGTTCAAAAGATTTTTATTAAATAATACATTTCAATCAATTGCAAAAAGAAAAAATAGTAATAGAGTGTTATAAATACTAATTCCTTATTATTTTTTAGACTTGCTTAGAGTTTTTCTATTAGTGAAGGGAAATTTCTTTTTCAGATTATTTGTTTAATGCTTTCAGTTCATTCGTTTATAAAATGAATTTTTATCAGAAAAAAACAAAAATCTACATACACAACCATCATTACAATACAGAAATACAAAAAGAATATATTTATTTTATAATTCTTTTGCATATCATGGTATTTTTTTAAATTTGAAGATATTTATAAAAATCCAGTCTATCATTTTTCAACTTGCTATAATAGGAAATTACATGTTTTTTACCTATATATATCCAAAAAAATGAACTTTCTGAAATTGTTTACTTCATAAATTTAAAAAAAAAAAAAACTTTTTCACAAAAAGGCAAAGTAATTTAAATTTTACAACCTTTTTATTTTATATAACTTTTCCTTGCAATGATAACTGCTTCAATACAAAGACAGAAATTACAAAATGTCTTCTTCATACTTCCCTTGGGAATCTTGTCCCTAGGACTGTTAATGTATTTTTGTGTAAGAAGAATTGAGCTCCCCTTTGAAGAAGTAAATACAACAAGGAGTAGTCGAGCACGTTGAAATCGGGATATAAAGGAGGCATATTGTTCGAAGAACAATATTTTCTGTTCTCTTTTATTGAATTTTCTTACCACTGATGCTTTTATAAGGTGTTAACACAGCTCTTCAGGTCAATGCTTTCTGTCACAGTCTTCTAATAGTCTTCTTATTGACCTTCATTACTTTAACAAGATAAAACATTGAGATGGTTATGTAAGACTTTATTCTATCCCTCAAGCTGCCATGGAAGGCAGTATCTTTCTTTCTGTTCTCTCCACTAACTTTAATTGACTCAGAAAGCAGCCCACAGAGTTGATGCGCTTATTTTGATTGTCAATAGTCTTTAGACAAACGTTTACAAAACGGACAATTCTATTATTTGCCATTCCCACGTAAAGGTGGTCTGAGATTCTTCTTCCCTTTGTTTCTTACTCTGTTGTAATTTACAAAAGAAAATAATATTTAAAAAATAAACAAATAAAAAAGACAATTTTAGCTTAACCCAGAGGTAAAATTGTCCGTTATGATTTAAATTTATGTCTATAGAAAAATTAAAACTATATGTTTAAGTAAAAGAAAAATCATTCATATATAACATTTTGTTTTCATCAAACTTTTACAGTTCAACTTTTTTCTAAAATCTTTAGAAATTTCATAAAATGCCATAAACAATAAAAGTATACAACTCAACTTTTTTAATAAAAACTCACATCAATTAAATACAAAATGCATTTCTTTCGATTATTCAGTTCATCATATCTACAAAAAGATTATGTACAGTACGTACTTAGACGAAGAAATAGTTTTTTTAATATTTTTCCGTTATCATAAATTTATTATAAACATACTTATATATGCTATAAATATTGAAACATAATTTATTTAATAATAATCTATAGTTTATGAAAGGAAAAAGGAATTTCTTAGAGCATTTAATGAAAAATGCAATTAAATTAAAATAGCTTTTTAATAAATCTATTTATGTAATGTATTTAGCCATGTTATTGGATATCAATAAGAGTACAAATTACCCTTATTGCAAGGGTTTTAAGCAATTAAGTTTCTCAGTTTTATATTGTTGACGAACATATGCTATGAAGTCATTATTAATTATAAAACTTGTTTATACATTTATTCAAGTTATATACACTTATGCATACATTTGTTAAACTGGTTTATAAATAGTAATTTCCAAAAGTGAATCTAAATGTATAACTAAGTTATTGTTTGAAAAATGAGGTCTTTTAAATTCATGTTTGATGCCTTGTGACATCTTGTTTCAATCTTAATTTAAAAATGTCAAAATACCGGCAGTAAATTTAAAATATATACAAATGTTTCTATTGTTTCTCCTATTAATTATTCCTCCTTGTTCAAAAGATGTAAACTTATTAGAAATCAAGGATGGTTACTATAGTTTATAGTGATCTCTGTCACTAGTTACCATGTTTTATAAGTTTGGCATTACAATAATTGAAGTAGAAATTGGACGTCACCAATCAACAAATAGTAATTGCTTTTTCCCTCAATATACACAGAGTGGGGACCAAAAAAGTTGCTGTAGCATGGCTCAATTAGTAAAAACGTGATTTTTATGGAGTCAATAAAAGATAACACAATATAAATTTCTTATATATTTAAAATCAAATTTTGATAATAGATGTGGAAGACATTCTTCTTCAAGACGTTTCAAACTACAAAGCACATGGGATTGAGATCAGGGCGGGATGAGAGCCAAAAGTCTTCCATATTGTTGGTACATAACTTTTGGTTCTTATTGGCTGCATGGGACTATATTGGATTCCTTAATGTTGTAAACAGTTTGGACAGACACGCCAAAGGTCTCTACAGGATTCTTGGCACTTAAACTTGTGCATAAAAGATCACACCCACGTTGCTTTTATACTGTTGTTTCGAAATTTTTGTACTTGGAGACATGGTATAAAATCAAACTTATTTTGTTTTGTCTCAGCTCTCGTTTGATTCTATAATGAAACCTCGTAATTGAAATTAACAAGATAAAATTGCTATAGAATGATACTGCAAGTTTTGGGTCCACAATCTGTATACTATGTACCGAGTGGTCCATTAAAATCTGAAAAAAATGAATTTTAAAATTCAAAAAGATACAATTTATGTATTGACAATAGAATTTCAACAAAATTAATGCTATAAATAGATGTGTGTCTGAGTTCTCTTAATCATTCATGTAGCCATCCTTAGCAGCAATGATAGCTTCCAGGGGAAGAGAGAAGTCCTGATACCCACTGCAGATGTAGTCTTATGCCATGGCATCCCAGTGCTGGCTGACAGTAACTTTGGGGGCCTCGGTATCTGGAAGACAAACACTGGAGGACTTCCCCTCGAAGTGTATCTATCAAAGGGCTGTAGGGATTCTAAAAGTGTCAAAAAAGACTTTAAAATACCCATTCAAAACAAATTTAAAAGAGTCATGCAACGAAGAAGATGGGTTTTTTTAATTGCTGGTGTCAAAAGTGGCCTCTCTATCCTCACAAGATTCTTTCCAACTACTTTTGATAGCTTTCTGGAAATTCTGGTGTGAAACCCCGAGATCTCTTCCATGGACCCTTACGAACTTTCGGGGATTGGCATGGGCTGTTTTCTTAAACTCATTCGGGTCCATTTTGCCTTTTTTTTCAGAACCCTTCTTCCTCTCTAACGTTTTGGGCTTGCCGACGGAATTGATGGTGGTCCTGGACACGGCCAACTGCTTCAACTGCAAGAATGGAAATTCGTCAATTACGTTAAAGTGTCATTTTCTTGACTTGTACGTAAGCTAAAACGCTCAGGTTTCTTAATTGCTTATGCTTTAGTATACAAAATGTGAATGAATTTAAATCCTACAACCTTAGTTAATTATTGAATTAGTTCAATCCATCACCCTATACCTCCATAAAACAAAAAACGTTATCTAAAATTTATGTACAGACTCTTTCATTAACATTTGTTACTAATATGAGTTAAATATTATATGTTCATATACAATACAATTAAGTGTAATCATTTTGTTATTGCTTTAAAATGACAGAAAAACATTAGAAATTGATGTGAAAGCACAATTATATTGCAGATTTTATCATCAATTTTAACTTTTATGATTATGATGTGCTGTTTTGTTTCAATGGGGTTCTATTAATTTATTAAGGTAACTTTTTTAGAAATGGGATTGATTTAGCCATTTATAAGAGAGTTCTGTTTGATTTCAATAATTTTGGTCAAATACAAAATAACCTTAATCGACAGGAAACTGACTTTAAACCAAATGCTTACAAGGTGTAAAATTGCTATAGGACCACTCTACATTGGAAACCAAGTATGTCAAGAAGGAAATATTTTCAAATGCTCTGGATGTAGGGAAATAATAGAAAATTATACTGGACACATTCTAAGAGACTGTCGACAAATAAAAACATATATAAATTAACTTAAGAAGAGCGTACGAGCCATATACTTGAACAAAATTTTATAAAAATCCGAGATTAATTTTGGCTACTAGTAAAGAGTTAGAAGTGCGGATTAGTCAATAAATTCATTGTTAAGTTCCATAGCATGGTATTTCGGGCGATGGAGAAGAGGCAGAAATTAAACTAAGTATTTGCTACGAAGGAGCTTTATAAATATAGTTTTTGTAAACTTATTATAGCTAAACATTATTGGGTATTCTCAAGGGGGTAAGGGTCCAAATAAAATATCATTTTTAATGATTATTTGGCAGCCTTTTTTAGATGCAGTTACACTTTTTTTTAAAGCAAGTACAACGTTTTAGTTTTTTAAATTGTATAATTTATTTCATTTTTACCCATTATTAGGCTAGGAGAAGCTTTATTAACATCAAATGTATACCTCTTAGAAATATAGTTAATTTCTTAAAAAGTGTCCTAAATTGGCTGACGGACTAGAATAAAAATTAGAATCTTTCACTCATTTTTAAAAGGTTGAAGTTCAAATTTGGATTAAGCGTGATGCCAGAGACAACCACCGATGATTTGATTTTACATTAATATAGACAAATATATATAAGATCATAGATTGATCTTCCTATGCGGTGACCTAGTATTACTAAGGAAGAGAAGGTAAATTCTAGTTTAAGGGAGAAAAAAAAATGGACAATGTGTAAATTATGCTAATAACCAATGATATTACATATTCTTTCAATCTTTTTTGACATACAAATAATTCTTAAAATTAATCATTTAAACTAAAATATGATGATTTTTTATAATAATATAGGACTTTCCAATAACTTAAAATACTTTGTTAAATAAGTGAAATCAATATTCAAAAGATTTTTATTAATAAAGATTTATACAAAATATTGTTACATATTATTATTCATTTGACAATTACGTCAGTTGTATATAATGCTTTAAAAAATTATTACATTATATACTTTACTGGATGTTTCACTCACTATTTATATAATCTTAATTATATATTGGAAAGTTAATGTCCTAATCAATGTTCAAGAAATTAATAAATTATTATCAATTTTTGAACTAAACGAACTTGTAATAATAATTGACTTTGGCAAAAATTTGAATTCAAATATTTACAGATAACACATAAATTAGAACATTAATATGATTGTTTAATACATTAGTTACTTGACACAAACAAATTTGCCTCTTGATTTTAAGGTTCTGTAAGCAAACGCTATAGTTCGAAAATTTTGCAGCTATACTGATGCAACTTAATTAATGTTTTGATCAAATATCGTTAGCGATCAGAAAATATTTGGTATAAGTATTAGTTTTATTTTTAACCTTCTATTATTTTCCTGGAGTGTTTATTCACGCGTTTTTTTCGGTCCTCCATAAATATAATATTTCCTGATTTTTCTTCTAAATTCTAGGAATTATTATCGTTTCTACTTTAGATTTTGTGTGAGATAAATTGCAATATTGTTTTATTACGGAATTAGGTTATGACAATTAAAAAAATAGATAATATCTAAAGAATGATCGATCTATATAAAATGAACTCGTTACTTTTTCACGCAGAGAAGGAAATAGATTAGGAAAAATACGTTTACATTCACGATAAGTTTCAGCACTAAAGAGACCAGGAAAGCAAATAGAAAGTCACTATTCACCACAATCTTACCAAAACTTTTTTGACATATCAATACGTTGTGCAGTTGAATGGAAAGCAAGAGTGCCCCACTCTGTAAAAAATTCAACAATGCTTCAAGGACGATTCCCAGATCAGTCGGATTAAATTTAATAAAATAAACTATCAACCATTTGGGTGGCTACTTTTGAGTATAACTTGGGGAAGATCTCCAATATATGATTATGAGAACAACAATAGTCATAGTCAATGAGAAGAAACCATTCTTCAACGGACGAGAAACTCCCTGTAGTCTTGATGAACGGCCTCTAAAAAATGAAATTATTTATTATTACGAAGCTTAATTTAACATCTGTTAAAGAAATCTCCCCCCTCCCCCAGCTTCTTACCACTTAAAAATGACTAACGATGTGTCATAACATACTTCTGTTTTGATGACAATTAATACATACATGGCAATGCTAGATCTACTACAGTCCTGGGACTGGAGAATACAGGCTTCCTTCTCAATATTTATAAGGGAATCAAGTTCACTTGACAAATACACATATGAGCGACACTTATCTTGTATGATTATCCGTGTAAGGATTTTTTAAAAAGTATTTGATAAAACGCTTCATACATTTACCGACAATTTAAATACTTTTTGTTTCACTAAGAGAGGTTATTATAAAGGAAAACATTCGCTTAATTATAATTGCTGCCACTACTAAAAATGCCAGCTTTTCATTTATAATTTCTGACGTCATGGGATCTACATAAAAATTTGCTGGAGATACAGTAAAGTACTCCTGTCATCTTCCACAAACATTTTAAAGTGGTAAAACGGATTTTAAAATAATATAGATAGTTCTTTTTAATTTCGTTATTTGTTGTTATAGATTGGACACTTTGAGTATAATTTTTAAGTTTTTACTCCGGGCATCTCATGATTTTCATTTGACACTTTTTTTAAAATACAATTTGAAGCTATGATGTGACATATCTTTAAGGGAATAATTATTTTAAAGTATGGTTATTGATGTACTTTTAGCGTAATTCTTCTATTAATATATCTGTTACGGTCAACTGTTTTAGACTTTCTTTATAAAGACCTGTTAATAATAATTATAGTAATAACAAAAAGGAGGAAAAGAGTAAATAAAAATATATTCACAAAAAATAAACATTTAACAAATTTGGAATTTATTTTAAATTCTGAAATTTTTTATGGATTAATGAAAATTTATTTATTTTCCTTTAAAAACTAACCCATCAAAGACTTTTGAAAGAAATTGTTTTATTTATTTCATCAGTACGATAAAAATTGAAGGGAATGACGTAGTTCAATGGACAACTCACTTGGGAGATTTTTTTCTCTTGAACTCAATGTGCTTAGGTTTGTGTCTGATGGTTCCTAGAGAAAGTAGTATACTTTATGTATATGTACTTCAAAGACAATTCTTAGGTCAGATGGATTAAATTTAGTACTGTAAAGTTTACTTATACTAAATCAGTGCTCCTCAATCTTACAATTAAAAGAACCCTTAAAAGATAAATGACACAACGTTAGCAAATTATCTGCCATTGTAATTGTGATGTTCATTCTTTTTAATTGGAAATATGTGGAAAATGCTCCAATAGTTCATCAATACGCGTACATTGATTTTGAATAAATTGTAAGAAGTTTTTTTAAGTTGTCATAATTGATTTTTTTCGTTTCACAGGTTTAAGATTTTATATTGAAAAATTATAGATAATTAATTGAAAATATGTTTAAAATGTATTTAGATCTGCTTTGAGTAATCATATAGTTATAGCCTTTCTCTCTAAAAATATTTTTTGCACTTATTTACATCCATATTTGCTAATTTAAAAAGCTTTATTAAAAGTACAGTCTCCTATCGAATCATGAATGAAACTTTGGAAACATTTTATTGACTTACTAATTGATTTATCGATTTTTTACGTTATATAAACTATTGGAGTAATACAAACACAACATTTATTGTGAAACAGATTTCTTTGATGGAGGGCAGAAGAAATCGTGTTTCGGGACTTTTGACACGGGAATTACATATGAAGAGATCATCTGCATTGTCCTCTGCTCCCAGGGTCTTATTTCCAAGATTAAAAAGCTCAAAGATGACAACCATAGCCTTGAGAGAAAGTCTAGAAAAGACAGCACACTTCCTGGACTTTTTGGTTTCCAAAGGAATATACAGTAAGCAAGGACATTTACCTGGAGATTTTGAAGCCAGTTGTCTTTCTCTCGTTGAGAGACAACTTCCACAAGAGCAATAATATTGGCCAACAAGACTCAATGCCAAAAAAACTCTCAAGTGGTGTGAACATAACTTGGCAAGTTTTTGGAACTGGTCCGTCCTCACCAGATTGCAATCCTCTTGATAATAGTATCTGGCTTTCTATCGAAAGGAAGGCCTACCATGTGGATGCCCTAAAGACTGTTGTAGAAAAAGATTTGGCTAAAATGTCGAAGGGATATGTGAAAAAGACCTGCAAGGTCTTTATGCCTAAGATTAAAGAGACTAAAAAGGAAGAGGCAAAAAGTTGTTTGAAATAAAAAGTAGCCGAATACTATGTATATAAATTATGTTCGGTATTTACGTAGTCCCGATCATAAAGTATAGAATAAAAATAACCTTCGTAGATGATTCAGGTAATGTATTTTTGTTTTAATAACTTTTAAATTTTTAGAGCATACTTATGATAAGGATACTATGAACTATGGTTTTAATTAATAGTTTTATGTTTTTGGTTTATTCGAAAGAAAACTATATAATCCTGCCTGAAACCTTGACGTCTTTTAAATTACATTACATGAATCTGAGTCAAAAGAGGAGATATAACAATGAACTGTGCAAGAAATGGAAAAGCACAAATACAAAATTTTGGGTAAATCAGAATAAGAGATAAGAAAAAAACATTCTTTATAGATAAACATGAGGCATATTTTCCTTATAGTCTGTTTACCTAGGATCTAGGCCATGGGGGAGCCAAAGGGTGTCTATTTTGAGATTTAATTGTATATATATTGAAATAAATATTAAGTCTCATTATCTTAGAACTTGTACTTTTTGATAATCTTAATAAAATTAAGATGAGGAAATTTTGTTCCGAATTTGGAGGGACACACTTTATTAAACAAATATTTCTCGGTGTAAATGGTTATAGCTTAAGTCAAGCTACTATAAGATTACAAATAATGGTTCCGTGAAATTACATCAACAGATATAAGACTAATTCTTCTAATACATATGGTCTTATAAAGAGACATAAGTTTGTGACACTATTTTATTTAAGTCACTAAATCATGTTGAGTTATTGATGAGGGGAGATAAGTTTTCATCTGAGTGAATGTCATTAGTTTTTTGTTTCCATGCTATTTATTTAGAAGGACGTGGCTTACCCCTGCCATAATAAATTGCATTATTTCTTTTTGTATGTACTTATTATGTTTCACAGGTCTTATGCCATAATTCTTTATAAAATTACTCATCAGCGTGAACATATATTTTATACTACATTATTTTCCAAAAAAATGTTGTGTAAATAATCAGGTTTTTGTTTTACATTCTTTTGACTCCTTTGTGACTTGGCTTTTTAATCATCTTCAGAATCTTTTCATTTTATTCAATAATAAATATATATATTTTTAGAAAATAATTATTGAGCTTTTACCAAAAAAAAATGTATTCTCGCAAGAAAAAGTTGCAGTTGTTTATAAATATTTAAAAATACTTAATGAATCTTTTGCAACTCTTGCCAATAAATTAATTATTCGAAAAAATTCTTATATTGGCAACTGGAAGAACAACAAAAAAATTCAAGTTACATCAAGGAAACAAGAATCACAAAATTAAATAAAATAATACTATGACAAAATATACTGATTCTATTTATTTCTTAATGTATTAAGAAAAGCCTTTTTTCACACGCTCCATCCGAGCACACGCTATACAACAACTTTCCCAAAGGGCGTCCTCCCCTCCTCGTTTCCCCGATGATTCTTTTCAGTAAAAGTAATTCTCTGCTTCACAAAGTAGTTCCTTGCCATAAGAGGTATTAAAATATATAAACTAACAAACTGATCATACCTTGTATATAAAAAGTGAATAAAAATTTGTTACATTTGTGTGTTCCTTCATCAAAAAATAATTTTACCAAAAAAAAAAAGTGGGTTTAATATCGACTAACGTTGAAAACTCTTTTTAGATTCATAAACTTATTACGGAGAGTAGACTTCATCATGAGATTCAAGAACTCACTGCTTTTTATCGTCATTATATTAGGTAAATAGTCCCCCAAGTTGTCCAAAGGAATAAATAACATTCATGCATCATTTATTCTGTATTGAATATTGTACTTTCATAGACAAAGTAAAAAGTTTCAAAGTAAAATGTAAATCTGTTCTAGTATATCAAGAAATCTTAAAATTTGTCATGTATAAATAAATATCAAGTTTTGGCTCCCATGAGATGTTGGTTACTCAGCACATCAGTGACGAGGGAAAAAGTAAATTGTTGCTTCTAAAATAACACATACATTATATTATTTTATGTAATATGTATGTTCTTACTTAAAATATATTACACTATTATTGTCTCATGATTATAAAATTTGTGAGTGAATGATCAATTATCTATAACATGCATCGGTTTTCCAAAGAGTTTTAGAAGACATATTTATATTTACAATATCCTACTAGTTGAGTATTGTAGTAATGCACTTATTTTTGTGCTTTAAATTTCAACATTTACTCCAAAACCAAAAAACAGTAGTTTTATAACTATAAAACAACAAAACATTAAGAACATTTGCTCAATAATCTTAGTAAATATATTTGAATATACACATAAATATGTATATTAGCAATATGCAATAAGCAAATTAGAAAATTATATTCAAACGACCAATATGGAGGCTTCCTATATTTCTTTTTTTTTTTAAATAATGACATATTCTAGATTCTATAATTATCTTTGCGTAGTTATTCATTCTAAGAATAGTTTGTTTTCAAATAATTGATATTTTTATATATGAGTATGAATATTTTGTATGTAACATATATGTAGATGTAAGTTTTTGCAAATAAATTAAATTCAAAAGTTATGATAATATATTTAACTTTTAATTAATTTTGTTTATTTGTAGAAAAATATAAAATTAGTTATTTGGCTTGTTTTTTTTTTAAATATGCTAAATATCCATCCAACATTTATTTAATAAGAAGCATATTTTTATGATCCAAGTCAATTTACAGAAAAAACTCCTTCCATAACATATGGATATAATCAAATGATGACTACAGGCAACTTTTGACCCTCCACCTTTTTAATAACACAATTTCCACTCTATGTACGCACACATTTTAATCTAAACTACATTTCAATACTAATTACATCATGTTACCCTAAAGTTTTGTAATTGTTTTAAAAGTTAAGACTGTAAAATGTGTAATTCTTCATTTCTAATAATTAATATTTGTAGTACAGAAACGGACGAATTTAAATTACAAAATAATAGGTAAAATGATATTTGAAGTAACGTAAAGTATTTTAGCTTATATCATTTACAAAAAAATACTACCAGGCTCAATTACCTAAAAAGAGTTAAAACTATAAAAGGGTTAATAACACTAGTAGACAAAAAAAAGTTAAACTTTGTGTTGTCTTTGAATGGATATTATGTATGTGCCATGTTTGATACGAGAAACATGTAAAGGGCTTTTTTTTTGTTTAAAATATCTGCTATTGTGGTCTAAAGAGATTCTTTTAAAAATTTTAAGAGACATTCACATTTTTTAGTTCCACTTTTTTGCTGTGAAAAATCTTTATATAGTTTGTAGATATATATTTTCAGATTCAAAAAGTATTTTTTAATTATTCTTGTCTCTTTTTTTAAAACAGAGAAAATACATTGTTTGTACAAAATATGACAAAAAAGGAATCTTTTGATTGTGATCACATTGATAAAAGTCATATAATTAAATGAAGTCTTTAAATAAAAGTAGCTTAAAAAGTTATTGAGGAAAAATGAAGAAATTGGGGATCTAATTTGAAAATAAATCGAGTTATGGTAAATTTTTTAAAGCTTTAAATATTCAAGTATAAAGAATCAATGTTTGTCAAAAAACCCTGAATTCAAAAGTAACAATTGTGTTTGTTCTTTTTAAGATATTATTTACAGCGTTAATATCGCTCGGTTTTTATCCATTTTAAGCAAGAGTTGACTTTTTGTAGCATTATTGTCTTTTTACTAAACTAAGAAAATTATTATAGAAAAAAAAGCTTGTATACAATTCTTCATGTAAAAATTACTGGTGGTTTTGAGGAAATCAAACTACTTACTTAAAAATGAGATATTCATATATTGGTTGTCAAACACATATACGAATATGAATTTGCAAGAAATGAGGCATAAAGGATATTTATAAACATCATTTCCTTAACAAAAAAGATGAATTCTGTCAAGAATATATATACAAGTTTGATGTAGTTTTTTTTCTGAGCAAGAATAATGGACATAGTAGAATTATTAAAGCTAGGATTAGTTTAATTTATCCATTCTATATCAGTTTGGATACAACTATTATCTATATATGTATAATGAAATATTGTTTCTTTTCTGCCTCAAAAACAATTTATCATCATAATATTAAGGGAAAAACAACGTTTTTAAGGATGAAATATTGTTTTGAAAATTTTGAACAATTTTTGATAAATCTGGCAAAAAATTGAAAGCTTGGATAAGAATTAAAAACATCTTAGACACAACAGGAGTACAATTTCAACATTTAATGAAAGGATAGAAAATCATAGGTAATTTAAGAGATATGGTAGTTAAAATAAATAATCTGTTGTATTATTTATTTTTATGAATAAAGAGAGTAAAAGAGTATATACCTTTTTTTACTGGAGTTTAAAGTATTAAAAATATAGATTATATAATTATTTAGAAATATTTTATAATTATCCATACTTTATTTGTAAACGTATGCAATTAAAATATGCATTTAATTAAAATATGAGTCTTATAGCAATCATCAGTTTCATTAAAACATGAATTTATTAATGTATCAGATAGCTATCTTCATTGTATTTTGCAACTTCCCTTTAGAAAGCTTTTGGAAAGAGACTTGAAATATTATGGTAGTTAGCCATTTTCACCAAAAATGGTGGGGTTCTTCATTTAACACAATGATTGTCCCACAATTACAACAATTCCTATGTTAATTTTTGATAGAAATTGATTTTTTGAACTCAAATAATCGTTTCAAGTGAATAGCTCAACTATTAAAGACATAATTGTCCAGTAATTATAGGCAAATGACGTTCAAAGCTAGCTACCATATTATTTTGGGTCTTTGATAGATGCAATTGTTATTATTATGCCTTAATAACATGGATTTATTCACGTTTCAAGAAGATCTGAGTAACAAAACACCACGTATCAACGTTCTGAACACTAGTAAAATACAAAAGAATATTAATATTGTAATCATTATATCAAAATTATCTAAAATATAAATAAAGTATTGAAGATTGAGATGATATATTTTCTAAATATAAACATTTAACTCCAAAGAGGCTTATTAATCAATAAGGTTTTTATTCAACTCGTTAACAGAATATACACTCGTAGAGTTTTAAATCGATTGCTTTGACAATTCTATTGTAGTATGAAATATAACAAGCTAATTCAAACAACAAAATAAGTAAATATTCTTCTCCATAATAATAGTAACGCCTTGGATTTCCAACAGATGACTCTAAGTGAATTTTTCCATAATATTCTAGGAATATTATAATAGGTCTCATCACCTTAAAATTATTGGAGGATGTTAGAAGTGAAGATCAATCTCTAATTGAAGTGCTTTCTGTGCTGACTTCACAATACATTATTTTTGTTTTTATCACCATCGTTTAAAAAATTAATCGAACATTTATTTGCTTGTACATTTTTTTGTTTCACACACTTAGCCTAGAAAAAGTGTATCTTGAACCCATACGGTAAGAGAACTTTATAACTATTATTATTTACGATACATCTTTACATTTTATCAAAACTCTTTACAATAAAAACTAAGTTGATCTAACTTATTTGACAATGAATAACAAAATTATTTGAAAAAATACTCATAATTTACAAAATGTAAGTTTCAATATATTTAAGTCAATTTGCAAATACATGGGTGATATGTTTTGGAAATTTTACTGGTTTCCAATTTATACATTTTTATTGAAGATATTTCCGTCATAATTTCATAATTCATCTTGTTTTTAGATTGGTCTTTGTTTTGATAAAATTCTAAGGTTTTTGTTTTTCAAACTATCAAAGTGATTTTTGATTATTAGACAACATCCTGAAATGGGTCTAACGCTTTTATTAATTTGTTAACCACATCTCACCATCTCAATTTATCCTTTTCTTTTGGTCATAAATTATACAATTCAACCTTTTCCCCGCCTTGAAATTATGATGGTGTGTTTCTGATTCTATGTACATTGAAAAACATAAAATTGCCCCTGATTATTTATTAATTTTTGGTTTGATGGCCTACAGAGGGCAACATTTCAAATAACCATGTATAGCTTAACAAAAAAAAAAAAATCAACAACCAACAGTAATAATCTTTCAAGTATTATTTTATTAAGGTTTTCTTTTTTTTATTGTGAAGGTGTATGAATTCATTTTATGACAAAACTAGGATTTTCATTTTTGTCCTTTTATTTGTAGTTACAATGCATTTCTACAATTCAGAAAAAGATAGATAACATATCTATTAATATATTTGGGATTTGAAATGTTTTTTTTAATATACATTTTATTGAACCAATGGGACTGTAATGATTAACTATAAATACACCAAATAGTATGACAATTATTCTATCTGACGTAGGAATGGTATTTCAAGTCCATATACATATTGAATATTTCCTTTCAAGAAGGACCGTGAATCCAACCTACGAATATTAAGTTCAAGAAAATAATTTCTCACGAGTACGTTGCTCAATGCGCTATGTCGCAACATGTCTTCTTTTTTTAAAATATTTCTAAGGAAAGAAATATATACTTCAACAAAATATTTTTCAAACAAGTACTTTATTGGCCACAAAAGCTGAAATTTTGGCTTCTAGAGGTCATTTTTATGTTTCCCAAAATAAAAAAAGAACACATATTATATACATCCAAGAGTTAAAATAAATAAATTTTTGATGACCAGTATTATATATAATATTGTAACATAATTAATAAGCATTTGTGATGTATTCAGTTGGTGATCTTTTTTTTTTTTGCTGTTTATTATTTTTAGCTATGATAGTAATTATGATTAAGTGAAGAATATTTATTCTTTTTCGCCTTTCCTTTACTATTTTTCCTCTTAAAAATTGATCTGAATGGTTTATGCTATCTTTAATTATATATTTCTGATATCTTGACTAGACATGCGCCTTTTAATAGTCCTAACCAAATGATTTCTTCTTTATTTTATGTATAGCCGACTATTATTGCTCTTTTTGGCCATAATGTATTTATGTACATACATGTGTGTGCAAATAACAAGTATATTTGAATGGTTGATTGTATTTTTAAATCCTTCATTAAACTCTATGAGAAAACTACATAGTTTTTGTTTTGTTCTTTTTTTTTATTTTGCTTTGCTTCTTAAAACGATTAAAGACATGCTCTTTTTTTATTACCTCTCGAGAATTTATCGAATCCATAACATATGTATGAACAATTACATTCAATATTTATTAAAAGAATTTATGTTAATGGGTAAAACAAATGTTTGCCTACAATTAAATAGTTCAATGCCTTTATGTAATAATAATTTGCTTGGGAGTACTTTATAAAAGGTAAAAGCTACCTACCTCAAAATAATGGAGGTTTAGCATATTATGCACATAAGTAGAATGGAGGGACTGGTTGATAAAAGTAGTGTACTCTACACTAGAGGGACTACTATTTTTATATTTATGTTTAACTAACTAAACCCCTTAAATTCGAGGAACAATTATATTCAGATATCAT
The DNA here is from genome assembly GCF_016086655.4 of Lepeophtheirus salmonis. Taxonomy (NCBI): domain Eukaryota; kingdom Metazoa; phylum Arthropoda; class Copepoda; order Siphonostomatoida; family Caligidae; genus Lepeophtheirus; species Lepeophtheirus salmonis. The sequence goes on from NC_052143.2 coordinate 3,595,022, forward strand.
TTTTGTGCAAAAGTTATGATTAGTTCTTATAAATGTCAAAAATGTATTTTGTATGACGTTTAAACTACTCATACTCATTAAAAATGTCGATAAAAGTTACTTGATATTTTTATATTTATTAAAAAGTTAAACTATAGCAATTAATAACAAAGGTAGAAAGGTGTATCAAACACAATACATCCTACATAGATATAAAAGGAAAGAAATAACAACTTCTCAAGCATGGTGAAATAAAATACACGAGTTGCAAGACACTAAAACAATTTGTAAAGCATGATACTTTTGTCTTGGACATGTCTAGATTAATGATCTCAATATTATGTAATGGTAACGACTCAACATGCAAAATGAATTACTATTATTATAGGTATAGATGTAATTAAATTATAGTTATATGTTTTAAAGAGTTAAAAATAAGTTATTCTGTATTTAATATATGAAAAAAGGTTGATAAAGAACGACATAAAATAAAGAATACATATAGATTATCTCATGAATATTCCATCATTGTAATGACAACTATATAATTTTAATTTTTTTTACTTTGATTATATATGCATATAGAGGAGAGAAACAGAGACAGGGGGATAGTTGAAATGAAATTCACTTTGTAGTGTATACAATATACATAATTCAGCTTGTAGTAGGGATATTGAGCAAAAAAAAAAAAACCAAAAAACTTTGTAACATAAGTCAACTATTTGCACCAATTTACAGTATTAGCTTTAATAACAAAATTATTACTATTATATTTTTTATGTGAAATTACTCATCGATGGAGGGGGACATGGAAACCGCGTTATGTCACCTGGAGGCGTTATTGACTCTCAAATTAAAATTTATATTTTGGCAGTTTTTTTTATTTATTTATTTACTTGCAATTCCTCATTATTATTATATATTCAGAGTATTATAAACGTAAAAGGAAAAACCAAACAAAAAAAAAAAACATGATTAAATAATAGGAGTTGACAAATTAGTGAAATAATCATCTAAAAATCACAAAACATATTGTAAAAAGCTAAATTCGTTAAAAACAAAGTAGGATATATTTGTGTGAAGTTGAATATTTTTAAAATTGGATCTTTCAATCATATTTTGCGATAGATTCGGATCCAATACTTAACGGAAAAGCCACGTTGTTAAAACCATATTTTTTTTTCCTATAGGGTCCGCCCTCTCCCTAGAGAGTGAGCGAGCTTATTAGACATTAATGTCTATATCAATTCAAGTTCCTTGCCGTCACAAAAGACATGGGAGAGTGTTTTCTTTTTTCTGTAGTCCTTATAGGGAGACCTCCTTCTCTATATATAATACAATCCAAAGGCGACTCGGTATCTCAGGTAGGACTGCTTAGACGTGAGATACGGATCAAACAATGACCTCACATATTATTTATGGATCCTTCTATCCTTTATTGTGTTGCAGAGATCGTATGGAAGGTCTCTTCTTCTCATTCTCTCTTTAATTATTTTATTATTAATACTTAGCGCTATTCTTAAAGGAAGTGCTTTCCAGTATTATTGTTCAACAAAATGTAGACCTAACCAAAAATAAGTGCTCCAGAGACACATCTACTTACTCCATTGATGGAAGGAGTATTTCGCATTCGTAAAATATTTTATCTTTATCACTTTATTATATATATGAGTGTTGTTGTTTCAGTCCTTATTTCCAATTCCGTCTTCGTCCAGTCCATCTTAGTCCTGCGTATCAATCCCAAAAAAATATAACTACATATTAACACACTTTACGTGTTTGTTGACTGCCCTGTCATCTATATCCTTAAATATTTTGTATCCATAAACTTAAAAGGGTTGACGAATGGGTAAAAAAATATATGTTAAAGGTTATGTTCTTTATGGAATTTCAAAGTAAAACAATGGAGTTTCTGCGGTAATAACAACCATTGACTTTACAATTCTTAATTGTAAATTTCTCAATGGAATCGTCATAGCTCATAGAGAACGCGCTCGGGAGAAATTATTCTCTTGAACTCAGTATGCGTAGGTTGGCGCTAAGGTGATTCCTAGTGAAAAATATACTTAAGGTAAATGGACTTCACACAAAATTCATAAGTTAGTTCAAGTAATTTTAATACTACAATGGTTACTTATATTTAATCAGTGCAACTTCATCTAACCAATTAAAGGAACATTAAATAAATATATATATATATATATTTAAACGTCATCGCCAGGCGACTAATTCCTATCAGCTTATTGGGGAAAATGAGTAGAGACGTATTATCTTCCCACTTTCTGACCGCTATGTCTCTCTCACAATGAAAATTCCTACGTCAGGATGTGAGTCATGTTATTTTGCAGGAGAAGAAATCTCGTACTTGCAGTCGACTTCCCGACTGATAGAAACATTTTGAAAAGGGGGTTACTAAATGTATTGCTCATTTGTATGTTTATTGTTGTTTAAAAAACAAAATATATATTAGTTATAAATATATATTAGTTGAAATTCTACCCCAGAGCATTAACTATAAACTATAATGTTTATTTATGCACTTGTTACAAAATTGCTCCGGTTTATTTATATATTTATGATCTGTATATTAAATAAACAAAATCATAAAAAAAACTTATAAAATTATACCCTTTTTGACGTCATTCAACTTTTTTTTTTATAATCAGTTGTAGTTCTGAAAGTCTGAGGGACTTTGAGGACTAAGAACTGGTGTGACGGACTGATAAAACTGGTCTTAACACTGAATAAGTATGAATAAATAATAACAAATATGAATTAAAATCAATGACGTTTTCTCTTAAAACCAACTTAATTTTTTGAAAATGTATTTGCTTCATTTATTTTTATGATTAAGAAGTTATAATTTAAAATATTAAATTTTTAATTGTATTAGTTTTTTGAATAGGTGTTGACTGAAAACTCATATTTATATTTGAGCTTTGACAAAAAATATCACATTTTTATTTTCATTCACAAATTCATAAAGGAAACAAGTTTCATTATCACATTTTGGATTCTTAAAAAATATGTAAATGAAAAAAAGAATAAGCTTAATATTTCTTTTGTTCCAGTGTTAAGTTTGATTAAAATTTCTGCTCTTCAATTTTTTTTCCGGAGTATTTACTTTCATTTTGCTTCAAAACGTATAGATTGTAACAAAAAAATGTGGGCTTGAAAAAAATGATTAATTCTTGTGGGATGATTTGGACGCTTTTATGAAATGTTTCGTATCTAAGTACATTTAGGAAGTTTTTGGAAAATCAAAGCAATTCCAATAAAAAAGAGGCATTGAGTATTAATAATAGATAGTTTTATTAGATTTTTGAATGGACTCCCATATTTAACTGTACAATTTAAAATTAGAACTCTCAATGATGGATACAGATTCCAAATACTAAAATATTGTATCCAATGATGGCTTGGAACAAAAAAAAAAAAGAAGGGTGAAACAAAGGTATATTAATCCTTAAAAAAATACATAAAGTATTCTGTCAAACATTTTTTTTTTCGAAATCCATATTTGATAAAATTTTATGCGTTCCGTCTCGGATAATTTTCTTTTGGACAACTTTTCTCCATTTCTTTGGGTAACTTTCTTGGTACCCATTTTTTCTTATACTGCATTACCGGATGGTCCATAGAAAACTGAACTTACTTCCTTAATAATTAGTGATGGTTTAATGAATTAAATTTGTTCATATTTGAATATATATTAAAGCTAAATAATTATTAAAAAAAGAAAAAAAATAACTAGAGCATGTACATACATAAGTTGGTAAAATGTGAGGTGATCGTGATCAACGAATTTCCATTCGCACACTTTCAGCAGTTGGTGGTCTCCAGGAACACCATCTACGCCGTCAGTATGTACAAAACGTTGGAGAGGAAGAATATATATGTTAAAATGGGCAAACTGGATCCGGATGGGTTAAAGAAAACACCCAAGGCTAATCCTTTCAGCTCCATGGGGACCCATGAAAAAGATATCGTAGATTCACACCAGACTGCACATAGAGCTATAAAAAAAAGGGGAGTAAAGAGCCTTGTGAGGGTGGAGAGGCCACTTTTGACACCAGCAATCAAAGAAATCCACCTTCACCGTTGCACTATTCTTTCGAATGAATCCTTATAATTATTTTTGACACCCCCCATCCCTGATGCCAACCTCCGATAGTGTCCGTCTTCCAAACACCGAGGCCCTCAAAGCCACTTTCAGCCAGCACTGGGACGACATGACAGTAGACTACATCTTCAACAGGTGCCAGACCTTCCTCTGCGGCTTGGAAGCCATTATTACAAGATAGGAAAACTAAATTAATGATTAAGAGAGCTCAGAGAAATATCTATTCGTAGTATTAATTTTGTTAAAATTCTTTTGTTAATCATAAATTATATCTTGTTGAAGTTTAAAGTTAAAAGTGTTCATATTTTAGTGGACCACTCGGTATTTATGTATTATATGATTCCTTAATATTTACAATAATAACCTAATTCAATTTTTTTTCTTGTAACTATAAACCATAGCTTAATTATAATTAAATTCATACTTTCAGAAGAGATATTTAGTTATGTAGTCTCCACTATTAGTTAAAAATAATAGTTTTATTCTTCCAGATATATCTTCCTAAGTTAAATTCTATTAATTTTTAGAGCAGAAAGTTAAATTTCCCTTTCTTTGATATCCTGTCTATTTAGTCATAACTTTCATTTTAAAAAGAGCTTTTAATTATGTAGAATAAACTTAAATTTTGTTTTAAACGATGAATAAATATTTGAAGAATAGGTTTAGTTACTATTTTTGAGAAAAAAAATACATATTAATTAAAACATTTACAAAGAAGTGATATTTTTTAAAAGCACTTATAGAATCCTACTTATAACATTATTAGAGTATATTGCTGCATTACAATGAAATCAAGTTAAATTTTTTAGTATAGTTGGATATAGTCAATATAAAATTGCTTTTTTGAAATGGCTAACTAATATTTTATTATAATATGCATGATTAAAGAGAAGAAATGGGGTTGAAAAACTCTTTTCTAACTTTAAAAATTCATAGTTAAGATTTTTCCCCTCTTTATTTATCCAGAAAAGTTGCATATTACAAATATAAATAAATATTTTAGTTCAAATTCCTTTCCTAGAAAAAATGACTGAGCAATGCACTCAAACAACCTTGTTTAAGATAATGAAAAAACAAAAACTAAAAACGAACAACAAGTTATACGAAATGAATTTTTTTAATAAAATTAAGATAAAATAACGAAAAATAAAGCAAAGAGCTATCTCAATCTAAAAAGAGTGTTAAAATTGCAAATAACTGGTATCCAAAACCATCAAGTATGTTGCTGAGAGTGAAGGATTTAATTTTTTAAGATCTCCCGCAAACTTCCAAGTTGAGATGTAATCATCCAGAATTTTAATCATAAAAGTAAAATAGCAAGCAGCTGCAGCAATGAAAATGCTGCAATTGTGTAACCAAAATCATCATTCGATACATTAACATTCTTAACCTGATCGGATTTAGCTGATTTCTTCCTCGTATGAATGCAAAACTTTTTGAATCTGTTTAAAAGAAATATAAAAGCGTTTGGAAAACACCAAAATCAACATACTTCTACTTAGTGTTGCCTGAAGGAAAACATCCATTTTAGAGAGAAAAGGAAGTCTCTCTTGTCGACTTACATACAACCTCTTCGGAAAAAAGACTGAAAGAATCCTATTTTTTGAACGAGTTACAATTTTTTAACTATTTGCAAGTCAATACTCACCTTTTAGGTACACAAGTCGAGTTTTGGTGTCTCTTTTCGTTAACTTGTAAAACACTAATTGATCTAAACACAAAAACTCTTGGCACATCACTACTTTTAAGAAAATGAAGTTTCAAAGTATAGCCTTAGTTGTATATTTACACCATAAATAGATATAAGCCCATAAATATATTTTATTCATTGGTCTACCTTTTAAAAATTACAATTTTGCTGTATCACGAGATTTCATTCTAATGTAGCGGTGTGGTACAAGAGATTTTCTTTTGTTTCCTTAATGTAAGCATTAATTTACTTATTTTTTTTTCTTCTGGAATTTTAAGCACATATATGTCAAAAAATATAACCGTTGGGTTGGATTATGTGTCATTTCCTTTTTGTCGTGTTCCTAAATAACACATCAAATGAAATTTGCAAAATATTGAGGAACTTATTATTTCAAACTGCTCGGAATAAATTTGACATAATTGTGGGAAAAATATTAATTAAATCCAAAAGTACAATTAAACAATTGTACATAGATACACTTTTCACGGCTTTTATAGCTACAACAAACCTTTTTTTCCTAATTTATAACATATTATGTAGAAAGGACTTGTTTTCCGATATATATTTTGTATACCATATACATTGTAAAAATGATGTCCGATATTTTTATTAAACTCTTAATACATTTACTTAATTACTGTCTTTCATTGGCTTATACTATCACAATATACTTATTATATAGAGTTTTATCAGACCTTTATAAATGATTTAAAAAGAGATCATATCCCAGGTTCTGTCTCCAAAAGTTTGTTCCATAGAACGGGTTTTGTGTAAAATTTTGATTTATGACGGGATAGACCAGATGTTAAAATTTAGGATCTGATCCATCCTTCATAACAAGTGAAACACAAAATGTTATAAAGTTTGACTTGATTGAGAATTACCCTTTTAAAATTAAATATATTGATTTTTTTAGATTTATATCAGACGAAAAGGAACATTTTTTAACTTCATTGACTCCACAAACAGCGTACAATCTTAAAGATAAGTCCTTGCGGACTATCTTGACATTCTTAAGAAAAAATGGTTCATTAATCATTGACGGTGTTCATTAATGTTTAGGTGCAGAAGTTACATGTTTTCTTCTCAATTTGCAACTAGTTTGTATAATCCAGAGGGTTGGGATCCAGATTATAGGGGCTTCATCAACTTGCTCCAATAAGGCTCATTGCCTTTCAAGAACTTCTTAGCCGTTTTTGAGATCATAGGCCCGGTAACAACCTTCTTAAATACATAATGCCCATCTGGGACGGTCTGGAACATCCATGGCATGAATGGCTCTTTCAGGATCTTCTTGCAATTTGTCAATTGTAATCTATAGCTGGGTAGCCCCTATTGGGGATATAATTGTATTGTTATGTTGATTTGATATCAGGTATGAATATCAACATATAAATAAAAAGCATTGAATGGTATGTAAATATGTTTAATAACGTGAATAAAGAGATTTGAAAAAGTTTTTCAAGTAAATTCATTGCTTATGATCGAAACACAACAGGTTGTAGTCGTACGGAAAGTATTCAGAAAAACTTTGAAAGCACCGGTATGATAAAATTTAATATTAAATAGTATGCCGACGAAGAGCAAATAGGAAAGTGAAAGTCAATCACTTATGGAGCGGATTCAAAGGTGAAAAAAAGCAACAACGTAAAAAGGATAAATCAAAAATCTACAATGACAATAATAAAATTCATAATGGATGTACAACAACAAGATACAAAAGAAAACCTACAGTTCATTGAGTAAATATTTCATCAGCAAGTGTCTCAGAAGAAAAAAAAATCTCATAACCCCACCACCTCAGTTCGAAGAGGATATGGAATTCAAAGAATTTGCAGAAAATGACTAATGACTAATTTTCTAGCCAATGACTGGATCAGTCATTGGCTAGAAAATCATCACGGGTTATATCTAAAGTAAGGGGAAAAAATATTAAAAAGACCAGGAGTCAAAAATACAAGAGTCTGCTCTAAGTGCTTAGGGTAAATTAATTGCTTACTATCGAAAAATAACTATAAACTTTTTTCATTTCTCTCGGTATAATAGAATATGAATGCCTCATCAAAAATATAAACAACAATGTCTTCTTTAGTAAACAAAAAAAACAAAAAACAGTGGGTTTATTAAAAAAATAATTAATCAAAAGAAAATGCAGCTATGGAAATGATTGATAAACTAAAATCAAAATGAACAATTGTAAATTCATCGTTTTTCTATCATGTGCTGATTATAGGATTTTACAAGTTTGATTTTAATCAGGATATATTAATGAAAAATAAGCAAAGAACATAGTATCTATGGAAATTATTAGCCTTATCAGTAATATACCTATATACTAGGTGTAGAAAAAGTACTAAGGCCTCCATTTATGTAGTCATTAAAATACTCTTAATTGATCAGGATGATGTTCTACATAGAAAATTTTATTTTACAATATTTTTCAATATAACACATAACTAATTTATATGACCACCATCACCCTTAATGACAGCCTCCAACCGCTCACCTTCTTACACACATTGGCAACTAAGTCCTTTTTCATAATTATCAATCTGCTGTCTAACGGAGGTCTTCAGGGATCAATATTCGGGTGGCGGACCTTGCAGGCTTTCTTCTCAATTTTCCAACAAATGCAAAAATCCAGTATATTCAGATCTGGGCTCTGAGGGGACCAAAGTTTCTTTGTTCAGAAGCTCGTGTTACTACCCATCTACTCTTGTAGAATAATAGCATTATGGGCCGGAGACACATCCAGATGAAATACGTTCGTGGCCTTGTTGGGCTTCTTACCTGGTTGCTATTGTGCTTCAGATCATTCAAGAGTTGTTGACATCGCTGAAGACGAAGTTCTTTTTGACGTTGGGATAGAAGTTGCCTCTCAATTCTTCTAAGTGACCTTGCGGATGACCCTACTCACAGTAGATTGATGTACTATCTTCTTCTTGGCGCACTCTGACATCTCCATCATTGGGCTTACCTTAAAAGGCTCCATGATGTCTTCAGGCTTAACTTTGGTGTATCTTCCACTCTTGGGTTTGTCCTTAAGGTTGTTCCCATCAGACAAATGATTTCTGGCCCGACAGAATGTGGCCTTGCTCAGGTTAAATGCCTCCCTGATGTCCAAGGATGTCCTCCCGGCGTTGATTCAATTGCCTATGATGGCTCTTCTGGCCTCCATCGCAACATCGCCATTATTAGAACAATGTAATTTTTTTTAAGTTGAAATAAATGTAAAATACTTTTCATTTTTTAAAAGAGACATGCACATTTATGTAATGCAATTTAATAGTTAAATGCTGAATCATATCTGCAATTTTAAAAGTATTCCCCATAGAAATCAACTTTCATTTTAAAGATAAGCGAATGTTTTTATTCATATTTATTTCCTACATATCAAATAGATTTAGATAGTTAAAGTAGAGTAGTTTAATTACCTTATTTAAATATTGCATGGGAAAGTAGTAGATGAATTTATGAAGAAAATGTAACGAAATTATGAAATAATTTATATTTTAGTTTAGTTTTAAGTCAAACTTATACAGGGTGCTCATAAGTTTGTTTTGAAATACATATGTATTAATACTTTTTTATAGGTATCATATTGTTCTAAAATTAATCAACTAATATCTTATTTAATGCCTTTTTTCTTGTTCTGAACAATTTGGTGAAACGCCTGGGCGCTAAATTGTAACTAACATGCACAACGTCTTTCGAAATTTTTGTCGCATAACCTCGGCGACTACCATCAGGTAATTAATTTGGATAATACCACAGGATTCCCAAAAACAGTCGACATTACTTTATTGGCTGACAAACCCACTTTGGCTGTTTTCCGGACCTGTTTTGACTGCTGTTTGTTCTGGCAAATCCATATTTCGTCCGCAGTTACAGAATGTTGCAATAACTTGTCCTTATTGCAATTGAAAAATGGCAAGAACACCTTCGAATCTGACACGCAATTTTGTGTATGTTCAATTGGGAATAAACACAGGACCTATCCCGCAAATAGTTTTCTCAAATCTAAGTAATATTTTTTTTAAATTGAACCAAATTATATATGTACTTATCGCTTCCTATATATAATCAACTTTAAATCCGCGATGGGTCTACATCACAACGACATTTTTTTAATTGGGCGCATATCTCATGCACGAAAAAATTTAGGGAACCCCTTTTTACCATTGAAATTGATGTAGCAGTCCCTCTTTAGTATTTATGAAGCTTAGCTTTGGCTACGAAGATTTTTTTCCCGTAAAAAAGAATGTTTTATGTGCACACGAAATTCACTTTTTTCTCATTTTCACCACAATTGACACTGTATCCTTTTATTAATGGCTGAGAAACACAAATTAACCGAACCAGTTTGTTCCAAATTTGAAAGGAGTCAACTCATAGATGGTTATTGGGAGGAGAAGTGTTGAAATTACAGTTAAGAGTGGGGGGGGATTTCAAAAAGTCACGTACTCATTTACTTCCCCTTGAAATATAACTACAATAAGCTATTAATCAACATTGTAAGAAAATGCATCATTGACATGCTTTTGAAAACTAATTTTCTTAGCTGATTAATTTCTTTTACATCTTTTTTGGAGTAGGGCACATGAGGCACACTTTTGGAAATTATTTTCTTGGTAACGATTCTGGAAGAATACTTTGAGAATATTGTTAGGTCGTTAAATGATACGTTGAAAATAACTATCGATTTTCTCTTTAAATATTAGGAAATAAAAAGAATTGAATAAGGTTTAAAATAACTCAAGTCCTAGTCCATAATTGAGTAATTCATATATATGTTGTACAATGTTTTCGTGTTTATTGGAATAGAGGACGTTTTCATTAAAAGATGGAGAACCGTTATATAAGCTATCAATAAGAAAAATTATATTCTTAAACATTCATTTGTGGTCAATTTTGATGATATTAATAATTTTTTTGTTAAATTTAGTAATTTATATAGAAACGAGTTGGAACGAATAAAATCAATATTTCTCATTAATAAAATTATATAAATTAAGAATAACACAGTGTATTTATGAAAATAGTACCACTTAAAATAATAATTTTTAAATCAATTTCATAAAGAACAACAGGCACCTATCCGGAGTACATTTTATATTATGAATATACCTTATAATATCAACATTTTTTCTCCAAATGCCCTCCTTCTGCGACCACATTTGTCACCAGTCTACAACCGAAGGCCCTGTACACATTGATAACGTAGTCATTGGACATATCAGCACACTCTTTCTGAAAAGAGGCCCTTCGGGAAATCCAAATTGTGGGACTTTACTTTCCATATTCCATAGCCCAGTAGCTAGCTGGTGATGAAGGATCCCAAGTTTAGAGGCAAGAAATCTGTGAGGTTTTCCTTTCACTAAGATTGAGTTAATATGCGCTTATGGTCTGGTGTTAAGTAATGTTGACTACAGTAATCTCCTTCGGTGTAGTTAGTTTCAGCTAGGATTTCGGTACCTTTTTTATATCTCCTTTACAGAATAATAAGTGCAGAGAAGATCTGCAATCCGTTGCCTTTCTGCCTCCATTGTCTTTGTTATGTGACGTATTGTAACCAATGGTGTACAGCATATGAAAGCTGATACATTTTGGAACAAATTTCTATTTAAAATCCACTACCGACATCAACATATACCTTTTTTGTGGTCGTGTTCTTTGGCGTATGTATGTTTAGTTTTCTTATGTATGCATATCTGTACTATTTAATAATGAATGTATGTACTATGGTAAATTGCAAGAAATTCTTAACTAAATAACTAATCTATGACCAATTATTCCAAGTAATAATGTCTTTATGGAGCTCTAATTGGTGATGTCGAATTTGCTTACCCACACTGTAGTTGAATAGTAAGAGTAATACAATCTTGTGTCCAAATGATTGTGAGTCTGATTAATTATGATTTCGAGTCCAACTCCATAAGAATAAATAAAATAATTACACAATTACTACAACTCTGTTGCACTTACCAAATGTCACTATGTTATCAAAATCTTGTGCTCCCAGAGATATAATCTTGGTTTCTAGCATATACAATGCTTGTCGTTGAATTTGAATTAGTTCTTGGAATTAAACTTGTTAAATTTAAGCGTCAGAAATCGAATGTACTTTACTTTTATCTTGACAATGGTAATAGGTAATAATCACATCATATCTTTCATGTCCTCATACCATCAATAATTACAGTATGTGGTCTTTGTATAATGACAAGAAGTAGATCATTTAACCATTTTATAAAAATTACTTTTTTAGGACAATATATATACATTTTTTTCTCTGTAAAAAACGGTTTAAGAAAAGTCAATATTTTATAATATACGTAGAGGTTAACAAAATTGCCTTTAATACGGAGTACCATACTTGTTCATCCTTTCTAAAGAAAAAATAACCATTCTTTCGACAAATTAAATAAAAAACTTTTTTTTAAATTTTTTAATCATATAAAATAGTTATTTTTTGTAAAGTGGTTCTACTTTCTCTTATACTGACTTTTTTGTACAAAAAATACTATTGTTTCTGTACAAATTAAGAAACATAGAAATTTTAAGGGCAATGCAATACTTCCAAACATTGGCTTAAACTTTATTTTGCACAAAAAATGAAAAAATTGACACTCTAATTAAGATGGTCATTCATTAAAAAAACCATTCTACCGTATTTGACAGTATACTGGCTCTTAAATTGTTTTTGTTTTTTTCGTTAATATCAAAAGATGATTGACAAGGTTTAATAAGTTTTATTTTTAATGTAGCTTGATGCTCTGAAATTTTTGAAATTTTAATCTTTGATTTAATATAGTTCTTATTCTACACATGACAGTTTTTTACTACGAATTAACAAATGTAGTTAAACAAAAATGCCGTATGATATTTTTCATACACTTTTATAAGCCCCAAGTATTTATCCGTCTAAAAGAACAACAATGTATTCAAACGAAATGTGGCATTTTGTCTGTCTGTCCGTTATACATACATTTTGACTAAAACATACCAAAATTTGTATGAAAATTTATGCTTTACTCAGGTAAACAAAAAAAAAATTTGCTCTCATGACTTTTTTTCAGAAAAAAAAATCTATATTGGCAAATTTTATCAACTAAATTAATAATGCATGTTTCATAAAAAAAAGAAAAAAAGAATTTAGAATGAAATAACGTAATAAAAAAAATTACCTCCGAAATCATTAGAGGCACAAATAAATTTTTTACTATTAATAAGTTATATCCCAATGTAGCACAATGCCTTAGACTAATAAATTAATAGAAGGTATTCATTAATATTCAAGATTTGGATCTTTAAATTAAATTTAAAATGAACTCCCAGAAAGATCTAAGATTACGGGATAAATGAGTGTGCTACATTGTGATTGTTAATTGAACTTAAAAGCTGTAACTTGTAGTATGATATTAACCCTCTATTGCTTTATAACTATTGTTTGGCTTGATTTTTTTTTCTGTGTAAAATATTCCATAACAGTAATCAAATAAAAAAACAAATGAATTTTTGGATTTTATTTCTTCAATTTACTATTTATGAGGTCGATTTTTGGTGGAGCTTGAAGAAAAGGAGTAAAGTAGAACTTTGAAACTGTAGTTCCAATTTACCTATTCTCTATTTGTCTATTCTGCTATTACAGTTTTTCTTAGATAAACTCTCTACTTTTGCCCGATTACGTCACTTTTGTGCGTCACTTGCCTAGTTAGACTGAGGATGCTATTTATCTCAAGCAACATTTTGATCTTTGTTCATAAGAAATATGAATAACCCAGCAGAGAATTGATGTTAGAGACGAGTTGGAACTGCGTTGAACGACATTTCATTCACAGTGATTTGGATGGATCTTTTGTACGAAGCATTCAGATATATTTACCTGCATCTGCCCATCTTTCTCGTTTCCTAACGTAAATTTAAAATTGGATATTAGATAACCATTCTTTCTAATTCTCTCTTTAACTTCATGTTCAAGAGATCCTTCCTCATTGTAACTCACTCGATGGATCTCATCTCCTATCATGGAGGGATCGCTTATTGTGCAGGTGCTCCTTTACTTGAAGGAGAAGACGATGTCAAGTAAGTCATATCTGTGCCTCTGACTAACTTCGTCTATATTAAAATATTAACTCCAGTATGCTTCGAGACCCGTGGTTTTCAAATGTACGATTACATTTTTAACTATATATTATGTTATGATTGAAATATCTATGAAAATATTATATTGCTCAATTTTTTTCATTATACCAGAAATATTATTTTTCATCTAATCAAGATATATAAATAATACATTATGTATGACCAAAATAAGTCCATTGATTTCTTTAAAAGTCGTAGTTTAATATGTAAATAAAGACAAAAAAAACTTTGAAATTATCAGAATGAAATTTAGAGTTATTCAAAATTCAAGCTAATATATTTCGACATCAAATTGAATTTCATTCTTAGCATCCATTTTGCTCATTTTTTGAAAGTCTAACAATTTTTTTTATACCTGTGCATCTCAAACCAGAAGTGGGGACTTAGACTAAAGGCTCTATTTTTCAGACTTACGACTTGACTTGATAACAAATTAAAAACTCAAATCTTTAATTGGACTCAAAAGTTAAGACTCACAACTGGACTAGGACTTAAAAGTATTTTTAATGATTTCACTAGACATAAATTAAGGTACTCTTTAAAAGTATATTTTATTTTCTGAGGACTTGAATTAGACTCAATAAACATATTCATTGGCTTGGTTTCGTGAGGAAAAACATAAGACTCGACTCATAATTGTGGTATAAGGATATTTCCTTAACGTTGCCTAAAATTGATCTTCAATTAACTTTTTAGCCAATCTTTGGTTTTGTTAGCAAATCAAATTTCTAAGACATAGTAAATATAAACCAATTAAGTACAAATAAACTTTTTTTGTTGAATAGTATATAAAAAATTCGTTTTTTTGGTTATTCATTTAAGGTATAAAACTAGAATACTTTCTACTAAAAATATCTAATCCTTCAAAACTTTAGAGCCAGCTTTAAATATTTGCATTTAAAGAATCAATCTGTGTTAATATTATTTATTTTAAACGGAAATACTTTTTAATTTCTATATCTTCACTGTCAATAATTAATACCATAACATATATATCTTTATGTCCTACACAAAAAAGTAAAAATAAATGACTCAAGTTCATATCAGATTCGTGTGATATTGTTATGGACTCGGAGTAGAAAAGATTTGAACTCAAATACAACTCCTTATATACAAACATAATTTAAAAACCATTCAAGTTATATTCAATTATATATGAAGGAGTTTACATCCCGAATCTTTGCAATCTTATATATTTTAAGTATATAAATGAATATATGCTTCATAATAGCATTGTGTTCGTACTCAACGAAAATATTAAGCTTTTGATTAAATCAAAAAGTACTTATATCCTTCATATTGAAGATAAAAGGAATATTTTTGCAGGATTAAGTACTCAAGATTATGTCAAGACCGACCGTCTACGTTCTATTTATTGGATATTTTTTCATATCTTTTTTGTTTATTTTTTCGTCTGCTTCCAATGGTTTTTGAAAAATTCGACATATATTTTTATTCCATTTGCAGCAATCAAAATTATATCAATTTCATGGAATATCATATCTTGAAACAAGGATAATTTTTCTAATTATAATAACAAAAGTATTGGTTCTTTTAATTTATAAAGCTTTTTGCATATTTATAATTGTCTATTTCATATATTCGTTTTTTCTTATAAAAAGAATTAATTACTAGTTATAAAAATCAAATTAAATATATATATATATTATTTAAAACATGACAGGTTAAAAGCTCAATTATTTATAACCATTATTGGGATTTCATATATTTGATTAAATTAAATTATTTGCAACAATAGTATTGGGAGACAGTTGCGACATGGGACAGTAGCAGCATACCCTTGCTCTTGAATATGAAAAAAAGCTACAAATTCAAAATTTATACATGTTACATGTACAACAGATATACTGAGAATCACTGTCCAAAAACATTAACAGTTCCATAAAACCAATTTTGGGAGGCATAAGTATTTTTTAGAGAAATATTATTTTGATGGTAGTAGGTCAAAGCGTCGACTGACAAAATTTCGAATAGACCAAAACTCGACTGGAAAATTTTATATTTCAGACTACAAAAAATATTTTATTCGACATTTAACTTCAGACATTTCCTACCCGTGATATTTACCCTCCACCCCACCCCCCTACATAAACTGTAGTAAAGAACCCTCGCAATTTATACTGTGAGCTGCCATTGCGTAAAAACCCTATTCTAAGGTTAATATTGTGATGTTGGATTGGCCAATAAATGGATGGCTCCATTTTTTTAATGATATTCTTTTTTAACCTGTTATAACACTTACTCTACAGAAATTTCCGCGTGAGACATTCCCTCCCAACATAAACAGCAATAACGGCCCCTCAACCCCCTCCATTTATACCACAAAAGTTTGGATATTTTCATTTATCCCCGGTTCCCGAAGAAGGTATGAGATTTACTACTGTCTGATATGTTAGCTTAAAAGGCCACTCCCAACACCTCAATTTATATCCAGGAAGTTTGTGGCTGCTTTCAGGTACTGACCGTTCATAAAACGGGATGAACCCCGAAAAATCCTCAAATTTTGGGGCCATTGAGCGTATAAAATTGGTTTTGTGTGAGGGGGAGGGGGTAAATGTAAGTAGTGGCGGTGGGATTAATCCGATTTTGGCACCTGAAAGTACCCAAATACAGCCCCAACATTTGCGGTATAAATCTGTGATTGTGAGGGGCTCTTAGTGGTTGCTTAAATAGTGGCAATGAGTTTCAGCCCATTTTGGAGCTTGGCTATACCCAACATTTGGGAGGCTAATAGGAGTTGTGATGTGTCCTTAATGGTAGTTTATATAGGAGTGTTGGTGTTTGAGGTATGTTTCAGGTGAGAAATGTCTGAATATGATATACTGCAACACCATTTGGAGGAGTCCTTTATTTTTTATTCCACGGTAGTCGGTTGATATTTCGTCTATTCGACGCTTTGTTCATTTGCACCATTATTGTGTAGTGTACATAGTTTTTTTACGTTTTTGCTATAACTTATATGATTTAAATTATTTAATATTTTACTATCTGTTGGTATAACTCTATCAAAATTATAAATTCACTCATAAAAAAAAGAGTTAAGATATTTGCCGATCATTACTAAGGGTTCTCAATCCAAGAACAAAAAAAGTTGAAATTTTTCTTTGACCAATGTAAAATACATTTTATATTTCTTGTGTACAAGTTACAGTTTTATGACCTGATTGCAAGAATTACAATTTATACGTCTCCCAAGATATTATTCCAATACAACTTTTCTTGTATTAATGACAACTATAAACTGATGCAATCATTTTATTTCAATCTGTAAAAATTAAACCTTTTTTATATACATTTGCATGTGATGTTACTATAAACACTTAAATGATCTAGTGATCAATTAAATTGTCACAATTACACAATTAATATATTAAATGTCCATGGAATAGTAAACATTTGCATTATTATCATTTGAAGTACTGTATATTCTTCATTTTAAATTATTTGTCCTGGTTTATCCTTCCAACTTGTAAATTAAATTTTAACTTGTACCCATCCTATCTATAATCAATGATAATCAAGAAAATACAATTAATTCAACTAACCGGTGGGCTTAATGAGTATGATTATTTTAATAAAAATGCATTGTATATATTTATATAGAGTGGTAAATCCTATGCATTTTTTAGTGTGCTATTTATTTTTTTGTATTTCGCATTCTTTTAGTGTCTTTTTCATTTTAATTGATATCATTATTCTTAATTTTTTGTACATATGTAAGAGTGACGGCTTATTGGGGAAGAGGTAGTGATTAAAAGCCGTTGTACATAGTAGCTCTTCCAGTTTTTGGGAAATGGTAATCTGAAGAATTACCATTTTCTTTTCTTTAGCTGTTGTGATTATTATTTAATTCCTGAGTACTGAACTTCATACTCAAGTACATTCAATTACATTCGAAACCGGATTGAACGTTCGTGTGTGCTCATAAAAGAGAGAGAGTTACCTTGATGATCTGTTTCAGAATCATAATCCTATGTCCTTGTTCGACTCAGAGTAGAATTGAGGACCAACAAGGGAATACCTCTTGCATATGTTCTTGTTTATTTTTTCACAGCTGATTGTAGCAATGAAATAAAACGTCATGATAGCAAAGATGCTCCCTTTCAAAACATTATTCACATTGTCAGCCTTACAATGTTGATTTTTGGTATTTTTTAAAGATGCCCAAAATACGAACGATTTTCATCAGTAGTTATAAGTGTAATTTTTTGTTCTACTCACAGTAGAATTGAGGATTGCCATTGGAGTAAACCCTACCTATGCCTTATTTAGATACAAATTGGGGATTGAGTTTATTTTCCTTCTTTTAATACTCTTTTAAGCAGATAAATTTCGTAGAACGTCATGACAGGTATACCTAAACATGCTTCAAATTGTCAGATTTACCATTATCTAATGCAATTTTGGCTTCAGTTTTATATACTGAAAGGGCTTTTGTTTTACAATTCTGTACATCAGGTATCTGTATCAGATTAAAAAAATATTTTGATCAAAAATATGTACATACGTTAAAGATTTCTTTTATGTGTGCTAATGTACGTTCTACATTAACGCTGATTGACATAAAAATAGTGTAATATTTAAAATTATATCTGTAAGCATGTATAGAGACAACTATATCAAGTTTGCAGAAGCACTTTAAACAAAGATAAGGTATAGATATGAAATTTTATGTATATACATTAGAGTAAAATATTCTTACTTCTTTGTAGAAAATTTAAATATAGTTTATTTAATGATAAAAGTGTATTTATTTAAATTGCAAACTTTTATCTTCATACTCTCAAATAACTTTAACTTGAGAGATTTTTAAATCTATAATACTATAGATGTAGATAGTTACTTATCCTTACCAATACTAAAAATATTTATGTACATATGAATATGTATTTAATAAGTTTCAAGATAGTCAAATAATGAAAAGTTTATATATAATTTGAGTACATTTTAGGGTAAAATGTAAGAAAAATATTCACTAATTATGTATAATAAGTCACTATTATCATGATGTAGATTGTAGAACGTCAGATTAAGTACGTCTTTTTGCATAAATCATTCTTTTAATTTTTGTGCATATAATTGTAAATAGTTTGGGTAGGTTTTTAGAACTTGCCCCTCTATGGAATACAAATTACCATCATAATTTGCAAAAATGTGCATTTAATTATTATTAATAGTTTACATTAATTAGAATGAGTCATTTTGTGTAAAAAAATGACTTGAGAAAAAATATATTGATGAAGAGATATCACCATCTGAGAAATGATTTGTGAATTGAGGTCTGATAGAAACACTTGAGGTATCATGATACCCCTCAGATGATCCCAATTATTTTTATGTAGTTCAGAAAGAGTGACAACTTCAGACTGTCTGTGGGAGTATCTAGGTTTAAACTTATTTACTTCCCTCTTGGAGAGCTGGGGAAGGAGAGCTTAGAGACTCGGTAAACGGGAATAATTTTTTACTCTAGCTTCCTATACATAAATATATCATCAAAGAGTGATATTATAAGTTCAATATTCCCATAAAGGCATCCTACTCCAAGCTTGGCGGGTGCGTTATAAATATTTTAAAAACTATAATTACATTTATATACAATTAGCTTTAGGTCTTTAATATTTTATTCATATTGGTATTTTTCTTATTACCCCATGGTAACATAGAGGGTTGAATAGCACAACATGAACCCAAGAAGTTCCTGGCCTTCATAATCTGTGTCAAAAAATGGTGTGTGGTCCTTGTGTATGATAACAAAACCATGTCACCTTCACGGCCCTCCTGATTGTCGTAGTAGCAGTAACAGAGAAGTCGTTTGCGAGACGATTCAACGATTTGTTGGTACCCTCATTCATCTTCTTCTCACAAGCTAGACAAGAACTCCTGATCCCTTTTTAAATTGTGCCGCCACTTCTTGCTTTCCTGGAGATGTCTTTTCTATCACTCTTCATCTTGGTCACCTTGAAATCCTGGCTCCTGAAACACTTTACAATATTCATTACCCTTGCCACCTCAATCTCAGCATCTATGAGATCTGAGATATACTGACTTCCGGCTCCTTGCTGACTTATGATGACAAAATGTTTATATTAGCTTTTGTATGCAAAAGATGTATGAACAATAATGTCAAAAATAATCACTAAACCTTCCTATAATAAATGATGAAAAGTTCACATTTTCTGCCCAACCCTGTAGTGTATCATGTTTGTAGTATTTCAAAATGTTTGAGATAAGTTCTGGTTATGAAAAAAAAACAAAAAACATATTGAAGAAACACTAACTACTAACTTAAAATTTAGTAAGATTAATTTCTTGGCGTATTTAGAGAAAAAAATATAGTATTAAACATAACATTCTTTATTTTATTGGTTAAACCAAGGAATACTCTATATTTAGGAATGCACATTCTTTTTTCTGTGTCCTTTCTCTGAACAACTAAGAGCTACTATTTAGAGGGAATCGAATTATAAGAATCGTCTAATGAATGTTTTTAGGAATAAAAATATTTTTTTTGAAGGATCTATTTACTTTATATCATCAAAATAACAATTAATATATAGTTATTTGGATTATTTAAAACTACCTTTCTACGATTTTTCCCATACATAACTTATTTATTTATTAAAAAAATATACTTACTTATTAATAAAAAGAAGGGGAGAATAATTTGCATTCTAGTTGAATATTGAGAGAATAGGTTTTTTATATTTTCAAATCATTCAACTTTAAAAAGCCTACGAAAAAATGACAAACACCTCCACTCTATGAACAACAACATACCATAGACATTTATTTATTTTAAATGTTATTAAAAAAAGACAATAACGAGTATACAAACCTCAAACACTGACTTACAAAAAGAAGGACCTTCCAAGTTAAAGCTTACAATTGAAAAGATAAAAAAATATATGGTATAGGTATCACCCTACAATCCTCACCGGACCTCCAAAAATTGAATTAAATTTAATGTTACAATTTTTTATCGCATTTCTTTTATTTGAAAGATAGACAATCATATCATTAAAAACTCTTTTATCTTCACATTTTGATATACTAGAGCATCCTAAAACTGACTTGGAATAAGGCCTCAGCGTATAATGAGTTAATTATTGGTAACTGTACTTTTAACAATAATATACATTTTATTGATCTTTTAATTCTGCTTAAAATATTTTTTTATTCACCTTGATGTTTGATTACATTATAATTTAAATATTTTTGCTTTTCTCTTTCATGATAATTTGCAGTTTTTTTACTAAGTCAATATCCTATAAAAGTGCGAAGAAAGAATGATATGTTTTTAATCTACTTACAAATACATAAAATCAAAAGTAATTGGATTATAATTTTTACTATAGGTTCTAGAGGATAAATTTAGTTATTTACTGAGTATCATTAGTGATAATGTTTACAGTAAATATTTAATGTATAAATAATGAAATCAATTTATTAGCAATATCATAGCCCCTTTACAAAATGTTAAGTGTATTGATCTCCAATATCAACAATATAAAGTTGCAGAAAATGACTTATTTGTTATGATTGAAAGGTTATAATTAGAATAAAAATATAACAAAATCTATGCATATAAAAACTATTTTAAAAGTTGCAAATATACATATTGGTAAAAATTGAAATTTAACTTTTACAAAATCTTCTTAAAACTACAAAACCTGACTCCAAAACTTAGTTTTATAAGAAATACAAACATTATCAAAAAAATTATTTAAATTAATAAATCAAACTTTATAATTATGAATCTTTTAACCAAATGACGGCATATTTGATTTTATACATGACAATATAGGCAAAGAAGAAATCGCAGTTGTTTAGCATAAAGCATCCAAGGTATGTACATGGCTGACTGTTTATTGTATATAGTGAAATCTTACAAGCTTTTAGTACATCTCATATTTAAAAAAGGAAGTACTTTATAAAAATTTAAAAAAAATATTATGTTGAATTCAATGTGAGTTTGCACCCAGGCGAATCCTAGAGAAAGAAATATACTTTATGTATATGGATTTCACCAAAAGATTCGTAGGTCAGATGGAGTAAATGTGCACTTATACTTACTCCGTGTAACTCCATCTAACCAATTAAAGGATCATTAAAAAAAAAAAAAAAATTTAACTTTTGATGAAGTTTAAAAACGAGCGAAAGAACATATCATTTTTCTCTCCATATGTTATTATTATTTTTTATTCTTGAGGAGTGAACATCCAAGTTTTGAGTAATTAGCTACATGTGAATGTGCTCATGAAAAACAGACGGAAATAGATTTGTGAGGGATTTATCTGCTATATTACTAAAGCAAAAATGGCATTTTCATCGACGCCAAATGATTTCTATTGCTAATTTTGAATAAAATTGGTAGATGGACAAACTGAATGTTATAGTCCTTTGTCGATGGGCTACCTAAAAATATACTTTATATCTTGTATAGCTGCGGATGAGAAGGGACAACACCATCATTCTGTGTGTTACGTGAATATATCTTGCATTAAAACATGAAAAGAAAAATATGGCCCAGTTCATTTCATTTCGAGCTCACCAATTAGTACGTGTTAAAAATTGTATCTCATAATTATGGACAACATTTCAGCAGAATTGGCTAATTTTAATATAATTTTAGACGTATTTGCTTTCTTTTTTTTTTTTTTAAAAGGTTAAGAGAAATAATGAATATTGGTTTGTGTAGTAGAGAGAATGTAAATGTCAAATTGTATAATTTAGTGAATAACCTATTTTTGTAGTTAAGGATACAAACATACTTAAAGTATTGGAAAAAAGTATAATCTATAGTATTCATCAAAGAAAGCTTGAGTGATATCCTTTCTTAATATGGGATTTTAAATTGGTCCTGTCCCATGTCTTGTAATGTTATTGGCAGTGAAACAGCCACAAATTTAATTATCTATTATATTTTACCACTAATTTGATTAAGAAGTGCTTCACTTTACCCATTGAATTCGTTTACTAATGCTATATAATCTTTCATTCAGAGGAAAAGTTTGTAAATACTAAAATAGATAATTTATTATTAGTATAAATATTGAATGTTTATGCATACATCAAAGATAGCTGAGGTTGATATATATTATAACGTCCCTAGCGGATATTTATGATAATGACGGATTGATCAAAAATATGTTCAATAAAACGTGTCCTTCAGATTTAATACGGCACAACAAATTTTGGGAGCGATGCATCCAAAAGAATCCCAAAGAATTGGATGATGTTATACATGTTATAGTATTTAAATTTTACTTATAATTCATAAAATGTTTTCACATATCCTAGAGTTCACTCATTTGTTAGATGATTTATTTATTTTGCTCTGAAAATCTTAAGAATTGGTTTCTTATCTCCGGATATATGGACATCAAAAATTATTGAAATATATATATATTTCTTTTAAAAAGACGACAAAATTTAAATATATTCCTACTTAAACATCAATAACTCGGTTATTTTGTATCTGACCATGTTGGAAATGTGGCTGTAGATTTATTTAAGGATAATTTATCGAAAAACGTTGAATAAAACTACTATAAATGAATATATTTTGAGATACAACACCTAAAAAAAACAACCTAGATCTTGTAAAAAAAAGTTAATCATTTATAAAATATTTTGTAGTTTTTGGCGTGGAATGACCCTCATCAGTTATAATGTATATGAAATGCATAATGAAATACCACTTGAAGTTTTCAAATGAGAAAACGAGTTCAATTTGAGTACTAAAAGGATTATAACACATCCATTTAATCCATGATATATTTATTCAGATGTATTAATACATGGGAAAGGAGCACAAACAATATATTTGATATGATAAAAATTATATTCTTAAGTACAAAGAGTTTTTTATTAAATACTTTGTAACAAGATTATCTTCAATTTTCAAAGTTTTAAACTAACCTTTTTGTATTTTCTTATTTTCTTAATATACTCACAGTATTTTCTAATCCTCCTCTCGAGACGTTAGATTTTATTATGTATAATTACTTTCTTCCATTAAATTAATTGATTTATTAATGAACCTAAATAAAGAAAACACAAATTCTCCAATTATAGGAATACTATAAATATATATTGCCGTATCTTATATTTGGTTTAATTTTTTTTTATATAGGTAATTCCCAAATCTGATGAATTAATGCATGTTGGTGTTTAAAAATATCAATTATGTCGAAAAAATGTATATTTAGTATAAATTTATAATTTTTTTAGCCCTATGATGTACGTTAATTCAATAAGCAATTTTCACTTAAAAATCAAGGAAATCAGAAATTTCGACTTTGCTGAGTCTTTTTTACAACAGTAATCCTCTTAGGGTAGTTGGCATCCAACTAAGACTTCACAACCTCTTTTATCACGTCCTGATACTCCTTCTCTTCAATTTTAATTTTAAAGGCCATAAATATCAAAAAACTCTTAAGTGACAAATTTTGTAGTGTTCTCCACTTCCTGTCTTTCTGAAGAGGCTCTCACCGCTATTAATAAGGCGGCAGAAAGCCTTGCATTAGTTGACGTTGAACTTCTCGGACAGGTTGTTCCAGTCCTTCATAAAGGAGGCCTTCAGGGAGTCCATGTTCGGCTTAGATGTCCGGTTAGTGTCCCTCTCCAAAGTGCCCCACTCAGCAAAGTCCAACAGGTACAAATCTGGTGAATATGATGCCCACATGTCCTTGGGGCAAAAATCCGCTATGTTATCGGATCAGAGCTTCTAGTATTTGGCCAATTTTGTGAGGGTGCACAGTCTTGGGTCCCCACATATTTGTCCTCTTGGTAGGTTGCCTTGAGCCATGGCAGTATGGTGAACTTCAGCACCTTATAGTGGGCCTCCTGGCCGATTTTCTACGCTACCTTAAAAAAGAAGGGAAGCATCTTCTTGCTGTCGGACTCCACAAACCTCAGGACCATTCTTTGGCGCGGGTTTTTTTGTACAGATGTTTTGTACGGAACATAACCTTAACCTCCTCTGGTGATCCCCAAGCCAACGGTCGCTCTTACGGTTGTAGATCTGGTCCATGGTGAAAATCTTATCGGCAGAGAATTTTTTTAGTGTGGATCTATTTGCCTTGATCCAAGCACGAGCTTTCTTTTATCTGTGCAGTCTCCTTTCCTAAACAGTGTCTGTCAACAAGTGGTGTGGGGTCCTTGTGTAAGAGGATACCCTAAGTTTGTCTTCACAGCCCTCCTGAATTTCCCCTCGTCCACGTCAAACTCGTTAGAGAGGCGATTCATGGATTTTGTGGGATCTTCCTTGATTTTTTTCTTCAAGTCCCCCAGAAACTCGGAATCCCTTTTCAAATGTGTCCCCTACTTCCTTCTTTTCTTGAGAGGTTTTTCCATCCTTTTTCATCTTCGCCACATTGAAAATGAGGCTCCTGGAGCACTTCACAATGCCCATAATCTCTACCACATCAATTTTGGCATCAAGAAGGTCTGACATACTCTGCCTTTTTGCTTCTTACTCAGTCATGATGAAAGATGTGAAAAATCACAAAACCTCTCTACTTTAATTATATAAGTCGCATTTATTAACAGTCCACGTTTTGCTTCCAGACCCTGTATATGAAAAATCACCCTTTTAGCTTTTTTCATTACGATCCTCAATTTCCGTTTTACCACTAAATTAAATTACTATATTATATTTTTTTCTGTTTATTAATAAATTGAAATTTTCTATTCATATAAAAAAATTGAGTAAGAGGCATAAATCTAATTTATAAATCCATAAATACCAATAAATGAATCACCTATAAAAATCTTTGATTGAACAAAAAAAAAAAAAAAAAAATAAGAGTGAAAAAAAAGTTTTGCTAGAATTTTGTATAGCATTCATTTTAATTGAATTTAAAATAAAACTTTGTCAAATTAATCGTAAAAAGAGATGAATAATTTAACTTTGATTCTTTTAATTCTCTATTCAAAATGTGAGATGCTTAATTTAATACTGTTTTTTTTTTAATCCAAAAGTTTTTTTGTAAAAATTAGTTTCACTTAATAAAGTAACACATAATCAATCAGTTCCAAAATACGATCTACACATATATGTATGTATGTTTAATCACTAAAAATTAGATATGAAAGTTTTAAATTTATGAAAGTAATAATTAAATTTAATTGAAATTCAATGATTTGTATGAGTAACTAGAAAAAAATATTATTATAATAATTTATATTCAGTAATCAAACACGGCTTATACGCAAAAACAGTAAAGTAAGAGTGAATATACAAATAAAATGCCGTCATTGACAGCTGGTGTTGTTTCCTAGATATGACGGAGAGAGTACGCCAAAGGCAACAAGTAGTAGATATTCTTAACACCCAAGTTAGTTTTTCTGAAATAGCAAAAATGGTTTGCATTTCTGATTAGTCAATTCGAATAATCAAAGGGGATTTGGAGGCTGGGAAATATCAAGATACCAAAGGTGTTTGGATAACTTCAGGAGATTCTGGTCAATGGAGAAATTACCGCCATCATCTCCAGATTTGAATTCACTGGACTATAATTTTTGGATCGATATGTAGATAAAAGGCATCTAGGCCCCGCCACTATCATCTCATTTATTAAAAAAACTTCTATTGTGTGGGAATGGGTTTCTGTTGATTCTGACAAAATTGTCAGAACATGCAAAACTTTTCTATCTCTTCTTTAAGCATGTACGGTCGAAAGGGTGGAAAATTTGAATTTCGAATATTTAGTAATGTTGGATTGGATCTCAATAAACTGAGTATTAATATAATGTTAACTTCTGGTATTTAAAAAAAAAAAAATTAAATTAATCATTTTATTCTTTGTATGAAATATATCATTTGAAATACACATTTTATTAAAGAGATCAAAACAACGATCTTATATTCTATATAGGTATTTTTTTAGATGTATGTCAGTCTGCTTAGTATATACTTATAAACTGCTCCTTTCTATTAAGATATGTTATCTCTTTGAAAATAATTGTTTCATTTAGCTATAGTATAATGATAAATTTTCTAAAAAATTACAAAACATATATTTCTGTCATAAAAGTTCATTGTTCTAAACGATACTGTATTCATAATTTCTTGGAATTAGTTAATGAGATGTGTCTATTACGTTTTTAGTATGCAAACAGTTACGTATTAAAACCTTTATAATAACAATATGAATGCATCAATTTATGTTTCTAATCTAAAGTGATTTTTGCATAATAAAATTGAAAGCAAATCATCTGGACCTTTTAGCCCAAACCATTTTGTAAAAAATGGATTTTTTTTTGTAGATTATGGATTTTTTTCTGAGCCAAAAGAGGTCATAAGTTTTTGATAAGAAAAGAACTTTAAATTCTGAAAAAACCCCATTTTATAAAATAACAACTAATAACAGATTTTTAATTTGCAAAGCTAGACGTACTACGATTACATATTTGAAGTAGTAAAAATTATTTCATGTATGATTTACTGATCTTCGATTTCATGGCGCGTATAGTGACTACTATAAAACTAAGAAGGATTTAATCAAAGCAAATTAAATTGAATGATCTATTACTTACGATCAGTTCTCTTTTCAGAAGGATGTGTTGTATTGTGTATCATATGTATATAGATTTATGACTGATTTTCATTACTTAGACTAATGATGAAAATAATATATAAGTAGTCCAATAAATCATTATAAATAGTTGATTGTTATAAGTAAAACTCATAGGACTACAAATAATCAACCAACTGAAATGATTAACATATTTTTAAATAATGTATGTTGGTACAACCGTGCAAATAAATTAAAAGTGCATTTTGACAAATATACCTTTTTAAATATTAAAAAAAAAAAAAAATCCTTTGTTCCCACAAATTGTGACATTTGTTACTTTTGAATCCATTAATAGGAGTTGATTTGACTCATATATAGAGGTGTATAAAACTTGTCTTAGACAGCGATAGGGGCTTATTCTAGTGGATGATCTATATAAGATTTTTTTTCTTTTCCAAAGCTGTTTTCAGTATAATTTAAATTTTAAAGAGAGAACATCTAAGTTAAAAGTAAGAACGAAGAGTAACAATGAGGGCTTGCCTTTGGGAGGAACTTGAAATGAGAATCAACATTGTGCTAGTTCCAGCCTCTATGTCCTTGCTATAAACGGGTGGGATTGTTTATTTATTTCTTTTCTCTCAGGGATGCTAGCAGCTGATCTAATAAAACTTAAAGACAGCTATGCTGCTCTCCCACAACATTTTTCAAAATGGCGGGATTAACACATTCATTATCTGAATATTTTTTATGGATAAAGTCTGGAAATGCCTATATTATGGTGCAATACTCATACGCGATAATATTCCTCACATCGTATTGATATATATGGTAAAATAAATATTATGCTGGCTTTCACTGTTGTCATGATTATTTTACTCCAGAGTGGTGAACTTCCTTTCCTATTACATTTAATTATATTCAAAACTTCATTCGTTTGCGTTCATTAAAGATGGAGAGTAACCTTGAAGATTTGTTCCAGAGTTATAATTGTGAGTTCTCCTTGGACTCAGAGAGAATTGAGGTTCGACATTGGAGTAATTCTTGCTATTCTATTTTATTTCCCCCTTCTCTCTTGAAACATCATGATAGCTAGACTGGTCTCTACCACAAAATTCTTCAAAATGTCACGGTAACCGTGTTGATTTTAGGTTTCTTTTTTTAACATGCACAAAGTACACTTTTCTTTCAACACTGGATATTAAATATGCTGTATATTCTTTGAATAAATATTTAATGTCTCTCCACAACTTCATTTGAAAACAACTTGTCAAATGTTATAGCTGTTTTTTTTTTTGCAAGGGACAATTGCAACCTTTAAAAAAAAGACGTTATGGAAAGCAATGAAGAAAATAGAAAAAATAATAAATGAGAAAAAAAAATAAATAGATAAGTTAAAGTTTGTAGATGTTAAAAAAAAAAATTATGAAACGGTTCATTCTATAGATATTATATAAGTGAATTGATTTAAAAAATAATCAATTACTGATATCATAGATTACAAAAAAGAATCTAACAAAATTCTTCAGGGCTCAGTCTTGACTAAAAGAAAAAAAATGCTTGCTGTGAAGTTTATGTATATAAATAATATAGAAAAATTGACAATTGAAGAAAAATTGAAAGACTTGTTATAACTGAGGTATTTGTACGGATCCATATAATTTTTCTTCGATGAGTGAGTTTTGAATCTTGATTAACTTTCATTAACAAATAGGAGGGAAATCCTTAATTGTTGAGACATAAACTATTCCAAAAACAATCAAAAAGGTACTAAATAATATATTACAAAAATATTACTTTTATTCCACAAAGTCATTTTTATCCTACTAGCCCACTCCTCGTTGACAGAAGCCTTCATGGCTTCAAAGTTCGGGTGGCAGATGCTCCAGGCGTGCCTCTCAATATGTGGGCAGAGAGAAAAGGTGAGGGGATTGACATACAACTGTATGGTGTCAACATTATATTGTCCAAGAAAGCGATGTTGTTCGCTAAGAAGGTCCTAGTAATTTTTGTAGTGTGAGTGGAGGCCTCACCTTACTGAAAGACGAAATTACCATCAAGGAAATTTGCCTTGACCCAGAGGTGCAGGTTGTCCTTAAAAATATTGATTTACATACTAGATGTCCTGATCCTTTAACCCTCCAGGAACCTTTTTGATGTCGTCCTTGAGAATGTTCGTATTAATAATGGGATTTTTTCCGGAGTCCTCTTTACTTTCTATATTCTCTCAGTGGTCTAGCCATTTCTTAACATTGTAGATGGTATTATGAGCCATTCCTGTCAGCCTGGCTACATCTGTTGTAGTGTGACTCGAAAGTTGAGGCTCTAGGCCTTGAATCTCGCTGCGATGACATTTCTCGTCCGAGTAAAAGAGAAACAGTGAGCATAAGATACATGGCTCAATATACAATTACAGACTGTTCTAATTTCCTCGCACATAATATTTCAAATCTATATAATACAAGCCTTTGAGCTTCAAGTCTCCACCTGGTATGTGCATAAATTCATAAATTTGATGCTGAACAATTTCTTGAACAAATACATCCAAGTTTTTATTTCAATCAGTTTCTTAACAAACTCATTTTGACAAAAATATAATTGAATTGGATACGCATTTTCATAGTCCTTTATTATATAAATACAATAAGAAGATAATCATTACAATGAATAAAAGATGTGTTACCTCATCAATAATGTACTCTTTATAATATTGATAATATATATTTTATGTACTATGATCTTTAATGCATTTTTAAGTGTCTATTTATTCGTTGTTGA
This sequence comes from Lepeophtheirus salmonis, assembly GCF_016086655.4. Taxonomy (NCBI): domain Eukaryota; kingdom Metazoa; phylum Arthropoda; class Copepoda; order Siphonostomatoida; family Caligidae; genus Lepeophtheirus; species Lepeophtheirus salmonis. Next base: position 3,625,281 of record NC_052143.2, read on the forward strand.
GGTATATAAAATGCTCATACACACAAAATATATCAAAAGACCTTATTATGCTTCATACCTAGTTTGCTAATGTCTTTACAAAAAAATATTCAAAAAAGTAAACTTTTTATAGGCTCTTTATTTTCTATATTTTCACATACCTAAAAATGAAGAGATATACGTCCTTACAAGTTCTTTTTTCGGAATTTTTTTAATAAATCACTCTTTAAGACCATCGTAAATGTCTGATTCGGGTAATATTAGGAAATTTAGAACTTAATATTTATGGCCAAACTATTTTTACACACTTTTTTTAATATTCTCGTTTGAGTTTTGGAATTATGCATTTAGGTAGTATGGAAATATGTAGATGAGATATTCTCCTTTGCAATAGTCCTAAGCTATTTCTGGTTGTGCAAGAGTCTTACATACTATTGGTTAAGGTTAAATACCTTTTATCATTTCTTGTTAGGTTTGAAAAAGAATAATAGTATATGAAATAGGTCGGGGGAAAAAGTAATTTCGTATTTTTTGCTATATTTCAATGCTTTGAAAGAAGTGCTACAATCATTTGATTTAAGGCAGGTATACTCTGTTGTGTTTGATAAATTGTTGCCAACAATAATCCAACTTCATAATGCCCTTCTCGTAGAAGCCTTTGTCCAAATTGTCAAAAAACTCGGAAAATCAATTTCCACATGCCTCTATTGAGGCTAAATTTGTAGAACTAAGCCCATTGGCTATAGTCAGGAACAGGCAATAGTCACTTGGTGCCAGGTCTAAATCATAGAGTGGATACATAAAAATTTCCTTTCCGATTTTTCAGAGCTTCTGGGGCATCATCAAAGATGTATGCGGCCTGACGTTGTGTTAATGATGCCTTGTTTCCTCCTATTTACCCATTCTAGCCACTTCAGTTCAATTACTAGCTTCACACGGTCGAGTATTTCACAGTGGAGGGCAAAATTTAGTGGGGGAAATATTGCTCGAACAACTGTTGTGCAACACGAACTGAAAGACTTTTGACCCCATATTTATTGCAAATTTATTGGTAGATTTCGACTCATTTTACCTTTCAGAAAGGGGGAAAAAATAGCAAAATTCTTCCTTTGTGACTTCCATACTGGAGGCACCATAATACAAGCCTCAACCAGCTAAGCACAATAATGTTCAAAAGTGTTTTTAGTATACACTCACAGCTTTACGAGGCTTAATTGTATGATTGGATGTGGCCAATTATGAAAAATATATACTTATAAAAAAGGGATAGAAATACGAAATTACTTTTTCGTATATCTAATAAGAGCTTTCTAATAAAGTCAGTTTGAAACCTTACGTAAACGGTTTTGTACGGATGAGGCTGTCTGAAGTAGGAACGGAAATCAATAAAACGACTATTTTAGAAAAGCATTTACGACTAGTGTTTTAAAAATAGAGAAAGATTTTTTTATTGCAGCTGTTATCATGAGTTGACTCTTAAGTATTATAAATTTAAAGTAGCTGACTCTACTTTGTATAAAGATATGTATAGACGAGGTATCTAAGGACTCATTTTTTCTAGCATGCTAGAAAAACATAAATTAAGGAAGATAAATTTAATGTATATTCATCATTGTATTGACTGTCTAATATATGTTTTTTGTATGTAGTCCTTTTTATATTTGTAAGATTTCTACTTATTACGTCACAAAGTTGGGCGTGCTGTCAATCTTTTTAAATGAAAATAGGGTTTCTTATACACTTTGTTTCTATTTTTCTTCTCTATTATGACCCCAAATTAACTATTATTTAGTGAGCTGCTATTGATTCAATATTTTTGAAATGATAATATCTTATATTAAAACAATATATTTTTTATGCTCCTTTCTATAACTGAATATGTAATTTTAAATTTTTTAATTCGTTTTCACTAGTAAATCTACTTTTATTATAAAAATATTAAATATATTTTATACAAGATAAATAACTTGAATTTTTCTAATATGTTTAACAAAGACCTTGTGAAATTATATTCTATATATCTTGGAATAAAAAACTGAAGGTGTTTTATAAATATAAATAAAATACTTTCGTTGAGAATTCGTGTCATTTTATACTCAGTCATCGATTTTACATGTATAAAATTATAAATTAAAAGCTGGTAACAAGAAAAATGCAAAAGGCTAACTACAATTTGTATTTTTCAAAAGTTGTATTTCCCTTTTAACAGCCCATGTTGCAAGGTGATAAAAATATCAACATGATTCTCATACATGCCACACTACGTTTTATGAACAGTTTTTATGTTTATAAATTGAACAAAAACAATTTTTTTCATATTCATATGCAATAAATTCTATATTACTTCAAAAAAGATTAACATAAATTAATTTTTTGGGAAAGGAAACTCCGTGCGTAAAGATGAAAATAAATTTTTAACGGCAAGGTTTGAAGTAGAAGTATCCATAGATAGGTTAACATCAACTTCAGTTCGATTAAAAAAATGTATTTCAAATTAATTGAACATGGTTGGAGATCACTTATAACTATATTTTATTATCGTAGAGGATACTAAAGACAGTTAAAAGATTTTGGGGTTTTAACTCCATTACTTAGGTCTAAATGAACCCAAAATATAATTGACCCAGTGCTAGAACATAATAACTGACAAAACATAAAAATAGTTTTAATATCTTTTTGGGTGTAATCATAAATCCAAAAGTTAATATTTGAAATGTAAACTTTAGTGTACAATTCAAACCAAATAACACATTTTATCTCTGAGTTTAAGATATTCTGCATGCAAAAATGTACTAGCTAGTAAATGTATTTACAAATTTGTTAATTACAACAAGAATAAATAATATAAAAAAAGTGACAATTTAGTGACTAGATGATGTTAATGATGATATCAAAATATGATTCTCATGGTCTCAATATTAATGACGATATAGTCACCCAAAAATTGAAATTTAAATATATCGCTTCAAGGTTTTGACCGTATAGTATTTTTTCTCTCTGGGTCAACAATATGAGTGCTATTGTTAGAATATATTTATAGATTATACTAGTAAGAAATATTTCCATCACCCACATTTGAATACAATTGTAACAACTGTTCCCATAGTCCACAATTTAATGTATTAAAGATTACAAAAAAATGTATATTTAATGAAGCTTACCAAGGAAAGGTAATCCATCAAAAGTGTAATACATTAGTTACCTGAAACATACTTACTAATATACAAATTATCAAAACTTTATAATCATTTCATCTCATTGTAGACTTATTAGATATTAGGTACATTACAGTCCTTCAAATATAAAAAATATATATCTTAGTAGAAGCTATAACGACTGGCATAAAATGTAACTCCTTAATGGAACATAACATAAAACATGTACTTGCCTTATATACACCTATTTTGGTAGTAGGTTTGTAATCTTTGGATCTATCCAAAGTGCTTTTAATATTTAGATCTTCCCAATATGACTTACGTTCCAATAAAAAAGATTAAAGCTTTTGTAATTCTATATTCACTAATGTATTTTTCACCCATGTCAGAAAAAAAAATTACTGATTTATCCTTATTTCTTTATAAAACTTTTATTAATTAATTATTCAACTAAGAGAAGGAAGAATGAATATATTTAATATGATAAAAAATATTTATATATATAATCATACAAACATGTTCTAAAACAAAGAAAAAAAACCAGAATTGACATTTTTACATAACGTTTTACAACTTATGTATGATTTAAAAAAATATATATTCTTTAATTAACGTGTGTGTATTAATAAAAAAAAAGTCGAAGTACTTTAAATATCCAACAAAATATGCAACAAAATAGATTATTAACTTATTAACAAATGATCTAATGCTCCCATATGTATCACAGTGAAGAGTTTCTCATAAGCCTACAATGCCTGACCCCAGATACCTTATGTTTAAATTAGACTAACGAAATTAGTCAATACTCTTGCAAAATTAAAAAGCTGTAAAATGGTCAGAATTCGCTATGAAACTACGTCTTCTAAGCGATTCTACCTATGTAACTGGTCAGGTAGGTAATCTTAATCTGAATAATATTGAAATGCTCTCCTATGACCTCATGAATTTCTTAAAGATTGCACATGAAACAGTGGCGCCTTTGAAGGCAAAAATTGAACGCAAGGCTGTTCCATGGTAGAAATGGAGCTAAGTAACTTGAGGAGAAAGGAAAGAATGACAAAATAAAAGTAAAAAGACGCAATATGCAACTGATAGGGAAGGTTACTATAGTTATAAAACAGAGTTTTAGAAAAAAGTCATACAGCTGGAAGGACGTCATCACTGGAGAAAGAGATGCACTGCATTGGATACCGATCAAGCCTTACTAGCTGCAATTCAACTTCAAAAAAGGGGAAATAATTATATATTAGATATTTAAAGAAAACTTTTCACTCAACAGTTATATGAAAAAATTACTTTGGCTTATTTTAACAACACCACCTTCCACGGGTCAGGGAAGTGAAAATTATCGAAAGAAGAAAATAGAAGGAAAGTAAAGAATCAGTCATTATGGTTGAAGAAAATTGATCAAGCACACGTGAAAGAAGCTTTTAAATCTTTCAAGAATTTAAAAAAAAGGACCTTTCTCTTGAACTTGCTCTAATAATTTTTCAACGGAATAACGTTTTTATACAAATTATCCTTGACATTTTCTTATGTTCCCAAGATATGTAGGTAAGCTTAAGTTGTGTTTTTACCAAAACCAAATAAATATTATTATTCAAACCCTAAACCATTTTGACGTATAACATTGGCAAACACATTAGTCGAAGGAATGGAGAAAATCATTTATTTGGAATATCGAATCATTACAACTAAAAGTTGCACTGACTTACCAGTTTGGGTTTCAATCAGGGAAATTAACTGATTATGCTATTGCCAAATTAGTAGATGTCCTGAGGGAGGAGTTATTTCTGCATTTGTATTTAATTGTACAATTCATCATTTAATTAGGCCTAAGCCAGGTCCATTGCTTACTATTAGATTTGCTGATAACTTAGCCCTTATTATAACAGGCATTGCCCTACGATCTATGGCTGATATAATCCAAGGACGAGTAAAGGATATGACACATCAAGTCTCTGAAATTGGCCTTATTTTCAGAGAGTCAAAAACAAAAGGAATGTTATGCACCCGAGCCCACAAAGTGATTTACCCAAACATTAAAAACAATGAGAGAACAGTAGAATAGATAGAGCCAAAAAATATCTTGGAGTTATTATAGACTTCAGACTTAGATGGGCGGGTCATTTTGAATATATAGAACCACAAGTCAAAATAGTTTCATTTGCCGGCAGGAATTTGATTCGACAAAAGCAGGGCTTGCGTCCTTACTAGTTATATTCAATATAGTCGGAATCCCTGTGTGGAGTCTATTATTCGTTATGGAGAAGGGATATGGGCACCTCGAGTTATTGAGGTAGACCTTTTTATCCAAAGGATCAGGAGAATAAATAAGCTTGCATGTATTTTGATGTGTCAAGGAATGAGGTCTACTCTTATAAAAGCCAGTGAAGTTATGTTTGAAATGGAACCACTCCCTTTAAGTATAAAAAAGAATGCACTTAGGGCAAGGATAAGAACTATGGACGATGTGCCGATATCGTGGATGAACTAGTCCAGATCTTAGGAGTGGCTGACATACTCCAAAAAGAATTAAGAGTATGCTTCAGCTAATTTAGTGTCCCCATAGAAAAGCCATTTCATAAACCTCATTCTCTACACACGTGGATCCGTTTTTACAAAGGGATCGAAGATTGCAGACAAAATTGGTTATGAATGGTGTATTTCTCTAGGAGACGAATGTTTAGTGTACGGATACGGAAATCTGAGCTGGTTTAATATTGTTTTTCAGGCTGAGTTTGAAAGTACTTATCAAGCAACGAGTTCCCTAAATGATATGGACTAATACCTCAAAGAGGATCCTTCACAGAAATACAACGATGTATTTTGGAAGAGATGGGAATTTCAAAACGACTCATAAGTATAAAATGGGTAAGGAGTCATGCCGGCAACACTGGGAACGAATATGTGTGCACCCTGGTTAAAATGGGGTGCAAAATGACTTATCAATCGTAGTTAGAATCAAAAGTTCTGCAGATAAAGTTGGCGGTTCGAAATTAAAAAATTAGTAACCACCAAATGTGAAAAGGAATGGTAGATTAATCCAAGTTGATGTCAAACGAAACATTTATCTACAAGTCCTAATCATGGAAGGAAATTGCAATCACATATTAGAGCATTTCTCAAACATTTTGTGAGCTTTGTTTCTGGCCATATTCCAATGAAAATGCATCTAAAAAAATCGATAAGAATTCATGCAGACTATGTAAATAAGGATCAGAGTCTCCTATCCATTTCCTGACAGAATGCGACGCTCTTGCCAGGGCAATAAGAAGATTGTGGGAAAATTGAGAGGACGTTCGTTGGAGTCAAAGTTAATTACACAGTTTATTCAAAATTATCTAAGACTTTAAACACTTTTAGGACGTTTTATGAGACAATGGCTTTGTTGCATCCACAGTAAAAACTGTTTTATTTATATATTCAAATATTATTTACCTTCATTTTTGTTTAATTTATTATATTTTGTTTTTATGGATGGTGGACATTTTTAATGTCTGTGTTTTTATTTTTTCTGTTTTCTTCTTGTTATTTTTTTTAACCCCCCGATTTATTAATGTGACTTTATTATTGTGTACATGATGATTAAAATGTTTAAGTGAAATATATACCACCTCAAAGGTAAATTCATTACTGGTTGCTACATTAAATTGTAGTTTCTGTGACCCATAGATACATTTATACTCCTTGGGAAATGACAATGAAAATAATTTTTTTTTTGAAGTAGATTGCGACCAATACTTGATATTGGATATGTATATTTTGACACCTTTTCTTATTTAACTACGGAACACTAAAAATATTATTTGCTTTTATCATTTTTCAACATAAGTAACTAATCTTTATTTATATACTATAACTGAAGCAAAAGATGCATACATAATATTGTGTTTGCTGCACTGATAATTTCTTCCTCGCCCTAATTTAGTTTATGACATCATCTTGACAAATGTGATTACTATAAATTCTAAAAAAAGATTTTAATACATTCTTTAAATGTATTTTCAGCAAGTTTTAAATTTGCATGCTTCATTTAATTTGCAAAATTTTTACAAATTGGCACAAAAAAATATTTTTCCTTATGTTATATTTAACATATTTTTTTGTACTTCAATAGTAACTATAGTCATTTGGTCAAACAATACAAAGGAAAGCTAGAATGATTTACTATAAAATAGGATCAATTGGCATGATTCAATTAATCATCTTTTATTCCAATGAATATTTTATTCTGATAAATCCTTTGAAATCACGGCAAATTACAATTAGTAGAGAAAAGTATGATAGATTTTAGTTGGAAGAGGCCACAATGTGACAAAATAAATTTTTATGAATCAAATGCATTTATATAATTATAGTAAATATACAATAAATACAGTATTGAATATCATCCCATTAATTTGAATATAAAGCTCACAACTAACTTAACTAACCTTTAAATGCATAAAGCTACAAAAATGTGTCAAATTGCAACTTTTTTTTACAGAAAAGACAACCCTATTCCTAAGTGGCATTAGAGAATAGTATGATTTGCATCAGTAACTAGAAGGTATTTAGTAATTAGAAAAAAAATCCAAAAGTTATTTATATTACTTTAATGAAACGTTTAACACCAGACAAAAATATCTTCAAGCCAAGAAATATAAATTGAAATAAAACATTTAATGAATAAATATATAAGTATTACAGGTTGATTAAGAAATTTTTTATATTTTTATTTTTTTACTTTTTATAATCGAAGGAGCAATAGATAGATCTTTTTATTTTCTATACAACAACAACCATTGTAAAAAGAATTTTTTATAACTCTGTACTCTTATTTAGCAGGTAATAGTGATAGGTAATATTCCCAAGATCCTGTTATTAAATAATATATATACTTTTTTTTTTCATGAGCACACTCACACGTAACTAATCAATACTTATACCAATTCATATTTATTCTGTCCTCAAAAATGAACAAATAATAAGAGGAGTTTGAGAAAAATAATAATATGTTTGGATGACTGATGCATACTGTAGTCTTCAGAATGCTCACTAAATAAAAGAAACCAAAAATAAAAAACCTAAACATACCAGAGTTTAGATATACTTCTTCAAATCTCAAAATATAATGGAAATGCATATTAATTATGATATACGTAAGGAATCAATAACAAAAACAAACAGGAAAAGTGATCTTTGTATACAAACACACACCTGCAATATTTTACTATTAAACCAACATTAATATATATCAGGGAGCACAATACAGTGCACCCTGTACATATACAAGTTCGATACTATTCAATAGTTCATATATACGACTACATTGTTACTTCTTAGGTCAAAATATGTATCATAGAACAATATATACAGTGCATCTGTTGGTTTGTTTTTGTATATTCATATAAACGAACAAAATTTATTTTATAAATATTCACGTATTTTACAGTATCTGTGAGGTATAAAAAGGACAAAGAATGTACAAGAAGCTTGTTAATGTAAAGCTCCATCATTAAAACAATATGGTGCTTTGTTGGGCACAATAAATTATAGATTTGCGTCATTTGCAAAAATATAAATTGTACAAAATAAAGTAATTAATTCTTCATTTATTTGTATTCACTGTTTAATTTAATGAATCACATAATATGTATGAAAAAATAATTCATTGCGGGATTTCCCCGTAGAAATATATAAAACATCCAAAATGGAGAAACTGTCTCAATGTACAACGAGCTTGGGAAAAATTGTTATTTTTAGTGCTGAATAGGAGCAGGTTTGATACTCGCGCGCTCCTAGAAAAAAGAGTATACATTATAGATACTGATGGAAATTGCGTGTATTTTGGTAATGTTGAAAAAAGAAATCGAAAATCAAACTTGTAACCCTGACAATTTAAAGAATGTTTGAAGGAGAGCAGCTTTGCTATCATAACGTTTCATTATATCAGCTACAATTATCTAGACATGGGAGGATAGGAAGAAATAAATAAACAAGGTCATTAGCAAGAATTACTACGATGTTGATCCTCGATTCTACTATGAGCTCAACAAGGAATTTCCAATTATAAGTCTGCAATGCATTTTCAAGGTATTTTATAAGCACATAGGTATGTTCAATCAGGTTTAGAATATAAATGAAAGTCTGAAGAAAAGGAAGTTCACTACTCAAGAGTTAAAGAATAATGACATCAGCTAAGGAGGACAAAATCATTCTTCAGATTCCCAACTACAAAAAACGGCCGACCAAAAATACACCTGATTTCCATCAATAATTACGTAAATTGACTCTTATGTATACTTATACTTTAACACTGTAACTCCATCTGACAAATTTATGGAACCTTATAAAGATTTAAAAAATCTCAAAAAATCCTGGGAAAACGGAATCCCAGGAAATAAATTCTAGTAGATATATGATTATAAAATCTTTTTTTGTAATTTTTTGTATTGATAAAATTCAGACTTTAGGCATACATTAAATATATCTACAATATAGGAGCACATAATATGATTGAATTTTTATGAGGTTTCTTTATTACCTTTTTAAAACTAATAAAATGTGTGAAATGTTCCTTGATGAGATATGTCTAGAAAAAGTATCCCTTTAATGGGATATTACTATATGTAGGTATTTAAATATACCATAACCCCAAAGGAGCTTGATGGATTCTTATAAAATAAATATATGAATAATCTTTTTTTAATATTACATACTATAAAAAAACACAAAAATAAATATCAAAATCAAAGCAAATTAATTCCGACACAAAAATAATTTAATTTCGTTTATTTATCTTGTTCCTCCATCCTACATATTATTTGTATATAAGTGCAAATACAAATTATGCAATAAAATAACTTTTATTATTAAATTACATTCATTTGTTTCTATAGATGCTTATGTAACTTATGTATTTTTTTCTCACTTAAAACTGATGAATTACATTACGTTATTATTTGGGAAGGGACTCATATATTTGAAATTTATTTGCAATTTTTCGACTGTTTTCAAAAATATAATAAACAAGTTTACTGCGTGTACGCTTGAGTTGAATATGGAGCCTAACAATATTTGTCCTAGAATTGGTCCTTGAAAAGTCAAATAGTATAAAACGCCCTCAACATGACATTGTTATAATTACCTCCACCAACGAAGTTATTTGTTAGTTAGTTTGTTTCTTGGCAAAAGTTACATATTTATTCTAGTTAATTGTTAAATTGAATTACCTACCAACGAGAATTTACCAAATGAATTTCTTCAGTTAAACCTCAAGTTTCTTTCGTACATGATAAGAGTTGTCCACTATTGATATATTAGTGGTTCAAGTAAAGTTTTCATTATTCTAATGAGTATTGAATGTTTATAACTCCAAAATAGACTAAGTAATCTTATGATGACATCATTGGTTCATGACGTTACTGGCTAAAGATTCCTCCGTGGATTGTATTTTACATTTACTTCGAACTGGTTCAAAATATTGGGTACTAAATATTTCTAGTGCACACTTTATACATATTTTTATCTACAAATACTTGTTGATGTCGTTATGCCTGTTAAAAAAATCATTTTACTGAAGAATCATGATATGTCATTAGTATTTTTTTGAATATTTTTGTAAATAGTATCTCTCTAATGTAGATTAATAAATCAAAATATCACGTTTAAAAAAGTAATTAAAATTAAATATACATACAAATGTAGTTTATGAAGGAAGGGCTTAGAAAAATAAATATTTTAAACAGTTTTTAAATCTACTTATGGCTATTTTGTTTGATGTTAAAGTTGATTATAACCTCTTAAGAAATCAAATGGACTTCTCAAGAGCTTTTAAGTAGTGTTTTTTATTTTTATTTATCTTTTTAGTGCCCAATTTGATGTTAAAAAAAATATCAATAATAATTTTAATAGATAAATTATGTGTAAAAACGTACTTTTTAAGCCATTTATCTTTAGCTGTTTTCATTTGAGTGATATAATATTTTTGTACTTTAATGTAATATTTGAAAGTTGTAAATTTATAAACATAACTACATAATTTTCTACAAAATATAAATATATACAATAATTTTTAAGTTGACTTTCATTGAGAGAATTAATATTAATTTACTCTGAAACATTTGTTCTAAGAAATTGTTAGTAAATTCATGACGAAAAAAAAGATAAATTCACCTTATAAAATATGATTTACAATTATCTATAAAACTCTTCTGATAACAATACTGTATATGTCACAAATCTGAATTCGATATGTAACTAACAAATTGATGAAATAAAAAGTGTTCAAAACCTTTTTGTTAAAATAATTATTAAGAGGGTTCTTATGGAAAAATATAAATATAAAATGTTTCTTCTAATATAAGAAAAGAAACGGATTTTTAAAGATGCAATGTGAGAAGTATTGATGTTCCTGATACTGTAGCAGCCAATCACAATAATTTTTTGTTTTTTGAATTGCATTCATGTAATTTTGATGTCAAAAATACATCCCGCTCTGAAAAGCCATTTGTCGAAAATGTGGATGAAATAACAGAATTCGTCGAGTCCAACAATCATGTAAGCACTATTTTGGTTGCCCAGGAGATATACTATTTTAGAAAAAAAATCCATTAAAAATAATGGATTTATTTTTACTACGACTTATATGGTACATAATATTAATTAAGTATTAATTACCATATGAATGATTACGCAGTTCACATATATATATAATATTAAAAATCATAATCAATAGGGTGGATTTATATTTGCATGTACATTAATTTATTGTTAAAATAAATCAAAATTTGCATTTCTTCTTTTCTAAAGATACTTTATTAGATTGACAATATATATTTTTTTAAGGACATATTTCACAGCTACATACAAAACGTGAACAAACAAAAAATACACTTGATGACAGTTTGTGCATTTTTTTATGTTTCCAAATGTCTTTATCAAAGTAAAAATTGTAAAGATATTCTACCTATACGACATATTTGTAGTAATACTAATGATATCCAAAAGTATACATTGCCAAAAATGTGATCATGGCAAAGAAAATGGAGGTTTTTTATTTTTTGTTGAACAATGAAATATACATAAATATATTTGATATCATCAATTGTCTTAATTAATTAAAATCTTAGAATAAATCTAGAAACTGAAATACAGTATTGCATTCCAAATATTTGAATACATATATAGAAATTATTGTGAATAATAAACTTGATTAATGAATTCTTTAGAATAACATGTATAAAGTAAAAATAATCACATATATTAAATATTAAAATTGTGGCGTAATTTGAACTATTAATATGGAAGACTGGGCATTGTTGTATCACGCTACTATTCCAACTAATTATTCGATCTATTTTAATTTTTGTAATGTAAAACTCAACTCGAATTAATAATTGTTGAAATTGTCCCTGGCTGGGTGAAATTGGAACAGAATACGGAATACATTCCAATACAATTTGGGAAAAATTTACAAAATGGTAGTTTCGAAATATAGTTTATACAAATTGCAAACATTTATCAGTGTACTTAATATTGTGTCCTTAATAATTCTGTCCAGTCAAGTTTTGGACCCGGCCTTATGACTGTCGGTCCTTTTAGTACTAGAACTGATTTAAAAATAAGAATTTAAGTTGATTGATGTCATCAAGGACGAACTTTATCAGATTTAGGACTAATATCCAGAGCTGAACGGAACCAAGACTGAACTGAACGGGTCTGTAGTCTTTAGTCCTAACTAAGGACTACGACAACACTGATTTTATTATGTTAAACTTAAAGCAATTTAGTCAAAACAAGAAGGATCTCCGTAAACATTTGTATAAATTATGAACCATTCAGACATACGTCTCTCTAAATGTACTGTCTATGATTACTTTTTCAATTAAATTAGTTACATAAAAAGTAATTAGGATAAGAATATTTCTAAATTTACGGGGAAAAACCCCATAAAAAAGACAATTTCAATTGATAATTTACATTTTCAAGACTTAATCTAATACGTGATAAACTGAACTTTTTAGTTCTAATAAAGTTTTAAATATGTATTTACATATTGGTTGGTATAAATGAACTTGTTTTAACATTTTCCTTATAAAAAAATTACAAAAAAAAAAAAACTAACCGGAGAGAAAGCTTAAAATCTGCTAATTAAAAAATATAATTTCTTGGTCTCTTAGAACGAATGGGTTGGCGTTTATGATTTAATTCACAATATCTGATTTAACATTTTTATTAAACAATGATAAATTTTCAAATACATATGTATTAAAAAGGATATATGCATTGTTGTGGTAGATAATTCAATTGTAGTGAGTTGCATATTATTAATATAACTTTAAACGATATATACTAGTCTATAAAATATTTAAGTAGGTTTTTTTTCTTTCATTAAGTATATATAAAATGGTTCACATAGAACGAAAAACAGTTCTGGACACACCAATTAAGTAAAGTGAAGATTTAATTAATCATAAGAAGGAAATAAAACAAAATATATTTCATAATTTACAACTTTGCTTTTGCTTGGTGTTACTCTCAAAGTTTTCTTTTTTTTCCTTCCTATAACTTTTTATGTGAGTTTTTTTTTACTTAGCTCATTGAGAAAATGAGATGGAAGAAGCGTCTAACAAATGACCTTACTAACGCATCACTCTTTTTTATTATTCCCGCATAAAGCTAACAAAGCATTAGCGGGAATCTTTAAAAGCTTAATACATACATTTAAATTTGGATATGAGTGTGTGTACAGGGTGCACTGTATATCGTGCTCCCTGATGTATAATATATATATAGGGATAATTTTTTTTAAAACTTTTATAAGTTTCATAATTTTAAAGATAATTCAACGCCTACATATCAGTTACAAAGTGAAGAATTGCATGACATGGTAAGTATCTAAGACAAATAATTCCAAAGTATTTTTGATTTATTGAAATAATTAATAGCCTTTTATTGGTGTTTGCGAAACTAATTAAAAGTAGGATACTTGATAAACAGGAGGTAATATGATAAAGGAAAGATAAGACATGGTACAAGGTAAGATTTTACATGTTACGAAAGTTATAAAAATTTGTCACCTAAATTAAATACTTATCATTACATATATTAGATAAAAAATTACAAATTTACTGAAATAGATCATAGTGAATAATAAAATAAAAAAAATATTTTACTACTATTTACTATGATTGATAATCAAAGTATGACATGAAATTACACACAAAAAAGAAAAACATAATAAATATAATATATTTATATATATAGTACAAGTATATATAATAACAATGGAGTCTAACATGTCTCCTACATTGGAATATTGTAATCAGAATAAATGATGTGGAATAAATATTGACACTAATAATTTATTACAAAAACATGTTAATTCATTGAACAACGCACTAGACTATGACATTTAATAAAATAAAATTAAAATTTCATGTTTTGTTAATAGAAATATATTGCAAGAGACACTTACCTAAAATGTTTACATTTCGTGTCAAAATTTAAAAATTTCAATGTCTAAATTCTCTATAACTGTAAGCATTAGGCAACCCAGGTTTTATATTGATTTGATAAGCAAACGAATACATTCAATTGTATAAGAAAATGGTGGTTGATAACCTTTTATTTATAGTTATTGGTAGTTTAAAATGTCTCCTCCGTAACACGTATCCTCACTCTCACCTATTCTTGATCTAAGAAATAACAATGTAGTCTAATTAATAAAATATTGGAGGCGTGTGTACGTATACAAGGAACACTGTTATATGCAAATAGGAAATAAACCAAATGGAAATAAAAAAAAATAAACAGCTTGAACATCTTTGACAATATCTATCAATCTTATTTTTGGCATTACATATGTAGTTTTTACATTTTGTACATGAAAACTTGATTTACAATCATTTTTGGAGATGCAAAACTGATTCATTGAGTATGTTGTTAGTTTTTCAATGATTTTTTATCCCTAAAAAGAGCCCGACTACTTTTTACGTCCCAAAAAAAGAATTGTAGCCTCACCTCAAGATTAATAGAGATCTGCTAATGTCAATAGTTCAATGTAATATTGAAAGTAAGTATTATTAAGAGTTATTCTATTTTCGCATATCTAGTAAAATTTTTAAATAAGTAATGTTCAATATGATTCGTTCAATATTTGGAGAGATAATTTTGCGAAATGTTGAAAAAATGTCCTCCGAACGGGCTTTGACATATCTTGTGGACCCTGAAGTTATGTTTATGAGTATAATTCCTACCTTCGTTACTTTTTTTTTGTGAACTAGGACAACTCAATCTTTCCCTTTTTATGACAAGAAAATATCACATTTTGGAAAGTAAAAAAAAATTATATGAGTATGAGTAATTATACAAAGACATCATGTTCATCTTCATCTCATTTTGGGTAACATTCATGTACATTTCATTGGGGTTTCCTACATATCTATATGATTTTCTAAAACTAATTATAATATATAATATCATTTATATTAATTTTTGTACACAATTCATTTTTAGCAAAAATGAAAAGAATTTTTTTTTTTTCGACTTTTTCTTATGTCGAGGTCTATTAAGGAACAGTAAAGAGTTTTTAAGTCCGGAAAATGTCATTAAGAGGTATTCTTTGTAGGTTAAGGTTGATAAAATGTCATTTTGATCCATTGGGCAAAACAAGTGATAAAAAGATGACAGTTTTTATTTGTTTTTGTTAGTGTTCGTATCAGCCATCAGACCATATAAAATATATTTTTCCAAATTCTTAGTAATTAGTCTTTTATTCTTTATGAGATAATACATATGAATTGATATAAGCATTGAGTAGTTACGTGTGAGTGTACTCATACAAACGGAAAGTAACATTGAGGACTTCTTGGGGACATAGCCTCAATATTATTCAAGCAAAATTGGTTTTTTAGCCGACTACTAATTAATCTCTCTTCTCCTCCAATAAAAACCACTGGTCTAAAATTTATTGTTCTATTTCCTTTTAAAAAATTACATTAATCTTTTTTACAGGATATCAAGATACTTCTCTTATGAATTAAATTTGTAGCTTACTTTTTTAAGTAAATTAGTTTCGAATGGTTTTTTAGCTTTAAAAACATATTTCCGTACTTTCAGAAGATATGTTTACAGTTTTTGATCTAAAAGGAAGTTATAATTATAGAGTTATACTTCATAAAAATTAGCAGCACGAGCATTTTTTATCCATATTTAAACATATTTAACAAAAAAATAATTGCTAACTCCCTTTTTAAATAGATTCAATTTCTAAACCCGTGTGTACTCATAAAATACCCTGTGAATTTGTTGCAGAGTTATGATTGAAAGTCCTTTTAATGGAATGACTCAGGGTCAAATTGAGGATCAACATCGGAGTAATTGTTTCCAATGTCATTATCTATATATTTCTCCCACTCCTTCCTTGTCTCAAGTGATTGTAGCTGATCTTCTCTTATACATTTTTCAAATTGTAAGGATTAGTATAAAATGTTTTTATTATTCCCATTTTACATACTACGACTTTTTTACTAACTATATGACATGAAACATATTAATAGTTCTATAGTAAATTAGTAAAGCGAAGAGAGTAAGACTTTTGCCAATTTATCGTAATATTAATTTAAATTCAATCAAAATATGATATTGCATTTATTAAATATCGTATCGATCCGATATCGTCCTTCTTACAAGGTCAATTGTAGGTATTTAACTTATAATTAGTATTGATACATATTGTAAAACAAGGATTAACTTTCAAGTAATTTTTTTAATGGGCACTAATTATAGACCAGTGTATACAATCTACATTGATCTTGTAATTAATAGCATTGCATCCATCCAAAGGCTCAATTTCAAATTCTTGTACCAAATATCTATTTATTAAATTTTTTCCATTTCCCTATACATTTATACGAAAAATAAATGTACATTTGTATGTACAAAAGTAGACTACTCATGTTTACACACAAATAAGTTAAACAATTTGAGAAAGAATTTCATATATGTTGATAGAAAGTTTGTCTACAAATAGTTTTCAATATGATAATACTCATGGAAGAGAGGAAAAACAACCATAGAGTAATAGTTTTTTATACATTATTACTGCAGTTTGAAGAATAAAAATACAAACAGAGTTTCTAATATACACAGTATATAGTCAGAATATGAAGAAAAAAAAAAAGACCTCAAGTAAATTTATATTAAAAGTCTTTGGAAAGGATATTTTGTATGTGGTTTATACAAGAGAACAAAACGAAAGAAAATATATTTACATATATAGGGAGAGAGATATGACCGAAATATGAAAACTTTTACATTCAAATATTTTTTTAATGGGTATACATACTCGTATGTAGGTATGAACAGGGTGATTACCGCATTAGAGCCACAGTACTTAAAAATCTTTGAATCGTTATTTTCGATGAATACCATTGTAAGGACATGTCTAAAGATGTTTTATCGGTATGTTTTCATCTCTTGCATCTTAAAATCAAACTCTCTTTCCTGAATGGGCTACATAGTTTTCTATTTCGATATAAAAATGTGTGGCTGTATGAGCATTTGTCCATGAGAAAGCTCTATTCAAATTGGTTTCCGCGTTTGCTCACTATTGAACAAAAACAGAAACTTTCTAAATTTTTATGAGCAGTGTTTGCACATGTTTATATGTAACAAAATGTAATTCTTGCGTCTTTTTGTGACAATGGTTGACACTTGAATCAATTACTTCACTACAAAACAAAACGACCATCATTTGAGTGGACAGAAACTAGTGAACCTCGTCCCAAACACCCTGAAGCACACCAATCAACTAGAAAGACAATGTCCTCGGTATTTGGGGATGCACAATACATTATATTCATAGACTACCTTGATGAAGGAAATCACATCAACAACAAATAATATATAGCGTTATTTGAGCGATTCAATCACGAAATTACAGAGAAACAGGCCCATTAAAAGAAGAAGAACTTCCTGTTTCACGAGGATAACGCACCGTGTCACAAGTCAATAAAAAAATGACAAAACTATATGAATTGAAATTCAAATTGCTTTGCATTCAACTTACTTTTCATATTTGGCTCCCAGTGACTACTTGCTGTTTTCAGACCTAAGAAAAGCTTACCGGTTAAAATTTTGCTCCTATGAAAGGGGTATTGCTGAAACTCAGGGGTATTTTGAGGGATAAGATAAAGTGTTTTATAAAAATGATATTGAAATGTTTGAGCGGTGTTAGAATAATTGTGTTGCTTTTGATGGAAATTTTATTGATGAATAAACTCAATTTTGAACAAAAAAATGTGTTTTCTTTATTAAGCCCAGGACTTTTCAGCTCATGATTTTTATTCATTATAGATAAATAAATACGTAAAATCAAGTCTACAAATCTGTCTCAAGTGTACATTGTCAATAACGTGTCTTTTCACTATCCACAGGGATCATAGTGACTGTAGTAGGCAGTATATTTTTGTATCATTTACTACAAAAATACATTTGATTTTTCAATGAGCAAAGAACAATCAACAACATCATGGATAGTTTTCTAAAAAAGAAAGATAATCCCCAGAAGAACTGCCCATGATTGACTGTGAAATTGAGTCTCAGCCAACTTCATGCAAACCTTCGTCCACCTGCTCTGAATCAGGATCAAAGATTGCTTTTAAAAGGTGCTATGACTGTAAATTTTTGAGAAACGCAGGTTTAGAAAAAACTTTTTAAGGACAGAAACAATTGACTTTATCTTACTCAAAACCTTCCAGTTGTCAAGAAACAGGCCACTCTTAATAGTCTTGTAGGAAATTTGAAGATGAAAAAGTAGGCCCCTTTATTAAGTACTTCGAATATTAAGTAAATTAACTAAAATTAAAATTTATTCTTGAAAAAAATAAAATAACATAAATAGAGTCACATCAAAAGAATCAAAATTTCTGACATATTATATTTTGTATTAAAATGTTTATTTATTGTTTTTACATTTATATTTATATTATAATGGACTTTTAATTTGGTGTTAAAAATTTTTTTCTTACATCTTCTTCAACTATTCTTTTCATTTCTTATAACGTCAATAAATTAATGTTATTATTTTTTCTTCCTCTTTTTGACAAAATAAATTAAAAATGAACAATTAAAAGTATTCAACTTGTAATATATACATTGTTTCTATTCAATAAAGATCAAAATAGCTCATAATAAGATCTTGAGAAAGCATTTTAATATTAAAAACAAACAAAGTATTCTACAATTACTTGTTTTGTTTATAAATTTATTTATATATCTCTTAATATAGTTATTTTTTATGTATCATAAATCATAACTTTTGTTCTCACGAACCAATTTACATATTCTTTTAAAGAAAAAGTAAATTAGATAAATTCTCACCTATTAAAATGTTTATAAATAGAAAATATACTGCACCATTTTTCTATATAATAATAAAAGTAATAAATACTCTTACAAACTGTATTGCAGTCCGTTTTTTATTCGAGAGTTGTAAGCAGTTCCAACATTTTTAATGTTGTCATTGCTTAAATATATTTTGAGATGGCTAGTTTTCCTGCCAATTGCAATTGAATGCAAGATCCCTTCAAATTCTATGCAAAAAGATAACAACAATGAATAAATGAACTAAATACTTAATTTCTACCTAAAATTGAGTAAAAAATAAGTGGGTTATTAAGAGGTGTACGATTATAAATTTTAATATATTGTATTACATTAAGAAATAAAATTTAGATTAATAAGTCTAATGTATCATTTTTCAAATAGTTTTCTGCCTTTTTTTAACAAAACCTTCATGCGCAATTGTTTTAATCAATGATCTTTCCAGAACTCTTTCTATTCGTACATGTGGTGTCGAGATGAAGTAATAATATATATTATTAAAGAGGACTCAACTTGTTTATAGGGATACTTGTTGTTACTTATGACTTTGTATTCAACGTTATAATATCTAAGGAATTATTTATCAACTGAAGGGGGAAAAAAATTATTTTATAAATTATATTTTCGTATATAAGTATATGGCAAAAAAACAATTAAAAAATGACATCATTTTCTTAAGAAAATACAATTTTCCAAAAAAATTGAAAAATATTTGTAGGGTTTTATGTATCTGCCTAAGACTTTTAGATTCCAGAAGGCCTTACTGGGCTAAGTTGATCTTTAGTATATAGCCCTATAAAAATCCTTATCCTGATTATTAGTGGTACATTTTGATAGCATATTTAATGTAAACACTAGTGATGTAGCTTTGGATTGTGGTCTGAACTAAAAAAAAATTCTGAAGCATTTTTTTTTTGTGCAGTGTTTTAAAACAAATTACAGCAATGAAAGTGTTAGAATAATGTACATTCTTCTGATTTTACCTCACCAATCACCAACACAATAATTTAGCTTTTTTTTTTGTCTAACAAAGTTTACAGAAACAACAACAGCGTAAAATAAAATGAAATAAACACTAAATTATTATGTTCTTGCCATGGTAGCGGATAATATATTTTATTTAAATAAATAAAAAATAGAATATAATTTAGTTACCTAACAGTAAAGAACAAAGGTATGAGTTTAGATTCTATGATATAACTTTATGTTAGATCATCTTGGTATTGATTTTTGGCGTTTAAGAAATAAAGTATGTGTACACTGTCCCGATTTGCAACTATTTCCTGTATCCTCACCATATTAAATCTTAAAGGTACGAAAAAAATAACTTACATATTAAAATCCATAATAGAGTGTATTATACAGTTAAAAAATATTTCCAAATAAAGATCATATAAATTATTGTTCCCCATTCTTTTTATTCGATCACTTTTCTAACTTTTAAATGTTTAAGTAATATGAATGTACCTTTAAAAAGTTTAATTTCTTTTTTATCAATGGCATTAAAAACACATAAAATTAGAAATGAATAAGTAATTATAAAGTTAGAAAAAATTAAAGTGGTTCAATGGTAGTCATTTTTTATCTACGAATAAATACTAGGTGGAACATTGAAATCTGAACAATAACTAATTCAATAATTAATGTAGGTTGAGTTATTCAGATGTTGAAGCATACAAAAATAGTAACAAAAACCTTGATCTCTCTAGCTTACGTACATGAACGTGATCGACGAATTTCCATTTGGGCACTCGAATTACTACTATCTACGGCGTCAGCAAGTGCGAAACATTGGTGAGGAAGAATGTCTCTATCAAAAAGGGGAAACTGTACATATATGGAGGAGTGAAAGAAAACAGTCCAGGCAAATATCCTCAAGTCAATGAGGACCCCTGCAAGAGATCTCGTAGTTTTGCACCAGACTGACCAGAGAACTATTCAAAATGTGTGTGGAAATAGCCATGTGAGAGCAGAGAGGCTACTTTTGACACCTGAAATAAAAGAAAATTATCTCCTCAGTTGCAAGACCCTTTTGTACTCTTTTATTGACAATTTTGAGCTCCCTATACCCCAGATTCTAACGCCCTTGACTACAACTTTTGGGTATATTAAATATGTACCATTGGATAAGATCAACCCTGTACCAGTATTCGGGTTTGATATGAAAATCTATTATGCCACTTGGAAGCCATCATTACCGCTAAGGGCGGCTACATTTATGATTAAGAGACCTCAGAAATACATTTATTTATAGTATTAATTTTGTTTTAATTCAAATGTTTATTAATAAATTTTATTTAGTTGAAGTTTATAATTTAAAGTGTTCAGGTTTTAATGGACCACTCGGTGAGTAGTTTATCACACCCAATTCGTAACCATGAAGTTGCTACAACAACTTGTACATTATAGCATTAAATATACTTGATTTTGTAAAACATTTAACAAAATATGTTTAAATGTAGACATTTAGTGTTAACATCTTGACATAAATGAACTAAATATGCATAAAATATGTAAGCGGAATTTAATTTTTTTTAATAGTTTCAATTCTTTTAATATTCCTGGATTACAATAAAGTATTTAAAAAGAGGATTTTACTTCTTCTCACAATAGTTTCAGTTAATTGACTAGATATTTATCACAGTCTAGCGTTTTATATGATAAGGTTCATGTAATGAGTTCAACAAATACATATGTATATTTAAAAATTGCAAATAAAGTAAAATATGATATTAGAATTACGCTTTAATTTCTGTTTTACATTTATTTATGCAATCATAATTGTATTTTTGTGTATATTAAGTTATTACCATTATCATTTATAAATCAGGATCTTTCAACAAAATTATTCGTAAAATTAATACTAAAAAGATCTATTATTGTGTTTTGCAAATATTAGTAGTGATCACCTAACATATTGGCTAAAATGTAATGAGCTTCATACATATATGACGCTATACTTAATTCACTTTAATTTAAGTTAGTAATAACCTTCAAAAAGACAGCTGTCAAAATTTCATGCAAATCTGTACTTTAGTTTGAGAGTTATTGCTTAGTGTGACGCTACTTTTGATATTTTCAAAACAATGGATTAAAAACAATTTCGGTGTTTAATTTTACTTTCCTTCTTGAAGGGAAAAAATACCGTTGTAGGTATGCAATGGCTTGAAAAGTGTTATAAAGACTCAGCTTCATAAAGTGAAGAATTAATAAAAAAAATAAAAAAGGCAGTTTGGTACGAAACAAACCGTGTCTTCGTTGTTAAGCCCAGGACTTTTCTGCTCATGTGTTACATCTACATTGTGAATACAAATGCACCTATTCATGACACAAACTTATTGTATTAATATCTATCTCAGTAATAATTATCGTTGTATTGTAATACAGGGTATATATTATCTTGTGGTACACATTTTATTATTTTCAATCCGGGATCACTTAGGCGCAAAATCAGAGAGGAGGAAAACCAAGATATCTTATCTCTGAACAGAGTAAGCTGACACAGTTTAAATTTTCTCCAGACCATGAAAAATTCGGAAATAGATATATACTCTTTTCTGATAAAAAAATTTCACCGTTTCCAGACAATTTCTCAGCTTTAGTGAGACATGTCTTCAGAACAAAAAATCCAACCAGAACCAGAGTCCTAGGCGTTGCGGAGTCTTTCCTTCCGTTTTTGTGGAAAATAATGAACGGTTCTAATCATATGCTTACATCGAAATTCTGGATGAGAAAGTTCTACTTTTGGCCAAAGAAAAGTTCGTGTAACAAATTTTTATTCACTCAAGACGGGTCTCCGTGGCATCACACCGCTAATCCCAGATCTCTCTGAGATTCAATATTCTGAAATTTTGGGACCTCGACATGTGGGCTTCCATATAGAAGGATGTTACCAAGCTTGAGTCTAACTATATAGTTTAGGTCTCCAAGGGATTTAGGGTTCGTATTGAGAGAGTTATTAAAGCAAAGGACTCGCATATTGAATAAAAGGTTGTGCCGAACAAATTTTTTGGAAGATCTTGTAAAATAAATGTCTTTTCTTGAATTTCTTACTTAAATGTAACTCTAGAAAAATTTAACAAAAAATAAAATATGTACCACTAGATAAGATCAACCCTGTACCAGTATTGAGTTTTCGATAGGAAAATCTGTAATGTTTTTTTAGGGGATAAAATTAATTCGTTTATATAAAGAAGTTTTGTTTGGACCGGTTTCAAAAAAAAGAAAAGAAAAAAAAGATCTATATTGCCTTAAAAAAAAGAAAAAAAACCGGTCTAAATTATTGTCATTTAAAATTTGGTCTAGATCTATTATATAAATTAACTTTTGATGATGTCATGTGTTTTTCTAAGCTTTGTATATCTGAATAATAACGTCATATGATATTAAATGTGCTGCATAGCCAAAAACTCTCACATTTCCCTATGCTCAAAATCAGCTAAGATTAAGACATTAATTTGTTTTTTTATCCATGACGTAAAAAAACAAAATACTTAAAAACTTATATGCATTCATGGAAATAATGGTTGTAGATCCATGTATCCTAATTTTTTTGAATACATAAAGTTAATTCATCCTTAAATCAGAACTACCGAACCACTCAAACAAAAATGATCTTTCTTGGGATAACATATTTTTACCCTACAAGATTTCTTTGCGATTCACACTCTTAGTTGCTAAAATATTATTGATTATAACAATTTTCCTATTAAAAAAAGAGTAACGCTAAAAAATAAGATCAAAGAAAGGAATGATTGTCTTTAATAACATAATTTATCCCTAGAATATGTTAAATTCCCTACGAGTGGCAGCTCTGTGCATAAATCATATTTGTACAACTCAATAATCAGAGTAGATATTGATTGAGATCCAGACAATTCACCAAATTCAAAACAGAAAAAAACCCGGTGATCTTTGCTCCAACAGTACTTCATCTTAAAAATGAATAATAATAATTAAAAAAAAACAGCATATATCATTACTTTTGTCATCGTAATTTCAGAGAGTCTTTTAGCAATGTTGAAATTTACAGAAGACCTCGTCATTCTATGATGAAAAATTTATTATCACTAAAACCTAATATTTTGAGTATGCAAGATATTAAGGCAATTGTATCTTCAACATGACTGTTACTTACACTTACTGCTTCCTAAAATATTATTACTATTTTTTTACTGGATAAGATTATGAAAGAGGAGTACCTAGTCCAACATGTAAGAAAGAATTATCCAGAATGAGCGATTGGCATAAGATCATAAATTTGGCTCCCAAATTTTAGTCTAAAATTAGTTCATACTTACAGTCCACATCAGAGGTGCTTCCCATTCTTTCAAACAATAATTAATGGATTTAAAAAGGTGCTCCTACCTCTTATCATTTTAATAGATCTAAATATAGATATCTCGAGTGACCACCAACCTCATCATACGGTCTTATATCACGATCAATATCAATCTCCATCGATAAATATGTATAAATGACTGACCCGAAAAAAAACTCGGTCTATCATCGAGTTTCAACACAATTTATTACCAAGTTTAAATTTTGTTTATTAAAGTTGGATATAAAGTAGATTTATGGATCGCAATTTCTGCTTTTTCGTAGCCTGTTCTTTAATATTTATTATAATTAAATTTCATACTAGTAGAAAATATCACAAAAAGGTTTGCTTGAATACATTACATTATTTTAAATTTTATATTAAAAAGGTCTAATAAATATACCAAAAAAATTCAACATAACAGTTCGGATATTATTTGAGTTTTTTATATCCGGTAAGGGATTTGTACCACAATTATTTAACACTAAACATAATTAGATTTGCTTATAAATTATAATTAAAGACCTCATATATTTTAACTATACCTATTTTGTTTGCTGCTATAAAATTATTTACTCATTACTGAAAAGTGATTAATTGTATTTTAGCTTAACTTAATTTGGAGATAAATACTTTTGAGGTATTCAATGTAAAAAAACACAAAAAAAAAAACAGCTCAAACTCTAATAAATTTTTATTTCATATTTGAATAAAGTAATTTATATTTTTTTACTAAGTTCAACGGAAATAAAATGATGTATTTAGGAATGTGTATTATAGGTATTTACGGATGTAGAAGTTAAAATTATAAAGACTAAGACTTTTTTCATAAAAAAGAGCTCAGAACAATGTAAAATAACAATTCTGTAATTTATAACTTTCTCAATTATCAGTGATTTGATAAACTTTACCATTCAGAAATAAAAAGTAGATATATCAAATATACATCATTATTTTATAACACTTCATAGAAATGCGAATATGTGTGCCCTATATTATAACGTTAATGTAATTACCCTCATATCTACGTAAAATTGTTATTACCCATTGTGAAGTTATGCTTGCTATTACCTAAATAGGATCCTCTGATTATCATTTTTCACTTTAAAACTGAAGATTTTTTTTTACAAGAATGGATTGAATGTTGATAATATTTCAAAAGTATTTTTTTCTCAAAAACTCTACAGCATAAAAAATTGGTTAGTTTAAAAAAAACAGAGAGTTAGTTTGATGTTCCAAATTAAAATTCACTTTAATTATAATACTTCCCATTATGAATTCTAAATAACATATTCACTTCCAAGAGAACGTATTATTCTCCCATAAAGATTAGTAACACAAGTATGAAAATATATTCAAATCTTACTTAACACTAGAAGCCCTACTAGTATCTGACCATATCGTACTAGGACGTCAATTTGTTGTCCAAATTAAAACATCAATTACAATGAAGAAATTTATGAATTGTAAATATTACAATAAAGGTTAACAATCATTTAATAATTCAATATCAGATACATTGAGCCAAAAGTGTTTATGTTAAATTAAGTCAGAGAAAGATGTCCTTTTGACGTTAAAGTGCTTCTATTATTAATTTACAACAATGTTTTTGTTTTTTTCATATTTTAAGTCTACATACATACAATTATACTATTTAACATCTTTTAAGTATAAAATGACAGAAAACCATTATACCCAGAGATATAATAGCACAAATGAGAACTTAAAAACGAACTGCGAAACATAAATCTATATTTTATATCAATACTTTATTATTTGACAAAAAAATATATTTATTAGACTTCGATCCTTTAAGGTTTGAGTTCCTTCTTAGTTACAAGGATTTGATTAAATCTGTATCCCCCGTTTTTTATTGTATAACGAAAAATTTATCAAAATATATCAGTCGGTCATTTTAAAATTAGTCAAAACTTTAAATTAAGAAAATTGCTTTATACATAACTTTTATACTTCATAAACTCTAAATACACTATACATATTGTATATTGTATTTATACCTATAAATTTGTACCGAAATATTTTTTTTTATAAATTGCTTTTTTTTCCAACCAAATTCCAGTATTCAATCCCAAAACATGTAGAATATTTTTCGTTAACTTTACTTTTATTGAACTTTAAATAAACTGTATTCCAAAAATATGTACATTTTACATATTAATAGATATTCAGGGTTACCCAAAAGGTTTAAACCTCGAAGATCTAGAGCCCCTAATGTTTTTGACGACAAAATATAATTTTTGAAATTTCATTGGCTCATTAACAAATCTGAACTCAATACGTCTCTTCTACTATAAAATGAATGTGATTAAAGTTAATTCTATAAGTTGAGTTGCATCATATCAGAAAAATAACTAGAAAATTTTTATCATGCTGCTCAATCACCACTCCAAATATTTCGAATTTTGAAACCTTCAATAAGTCTGAGTTCAGTAAAATATAACACCAAGAATATTTGTGACACTGAAAATATTGATGAAAGTCCAAGAAGTTGGACACCATGGATCACTAAGAAAGGTCCAGAAAGTTAAAACAAAAAATTACAGGAACCCCTACAGATTAATGAATAAAATGTGAATGTAGATTAATGTGTCGAGAGATTAATTCGATTTCGTTAAGGTCAGAATGTTGCAGTTGAAGCATTCTAAAACAATTCAAAGTTTATTAGAATTTTGAAAGTGTTGATATCTATTGTTTTTTAGGATTAGAAGAAACGAACCCTGGATAAAACGACCGAATCTTGACCTCTTTGGTAGCGAAAGATTTTGTTCATGAGTCGAAGATGCATTTTGCACTTCATTTGAAGAATTAAATACTTTTTTAAAGGCATTTAAGAAACTGTTTAAATATTAGTCATCATCATATTCGTAATTGGAAACCCCCTTTCCATCATACTATTTGGATATGATATCATCTTACCACATGACAATCTTTCCACTGTTACTGTAAACCAAACTCAAAAAGAGTTGTAAAAACCACTTTAATGTACATGCCCTCCCTCAAGAAAGATTTAAATTTAAAGCATACTTGTTGGATCATCTGAAGTTATTTGTAATAAGTAATTTACAATATATTTGAGTAAGAAACAGATTGTAGTATATGAATGTGGAGGGACGTATTTTCTATAAAAATTGTCAATTGATGATGTGTATGTAAAACATTATAATCACCTTCTTCACTATCCATTTGTTAACGGTCTATTTATTATTCAAGTAACGTATGACCCATTTTTTTTCTTTAAAGAAATTGAGATCCTTACAAGGGACGTTCATTTCTTTGTTATTTTCTTCCTTCTGTAACTGGATCCTATATCTACTCTAAAACAAAATGTAAATCAATATGTCATGATGTCATAAGAATATGTACACACATCAAGTTAAATAAAAATCATATTATGTGCTATTGCAAAAATAAAAGTCCTCTATTTATGTTGCTAGAATACACTTTGATAACTAATCAAATGACGGTTTATGTACCTACATAAATAGGAAATTCAAAAAAAAAAAAATTGATATGCATTTTTTGGGGGTATTGGACCTAGACTTTAGCTCTTGCACAGTTCATCGATGTATGAATATATATTACAACTTTATTATGCATCAATATATTTGGCTATATAAAAAAAGTTCAAAATAAATAAATATGCCTGAACTTTTTTAGTATTGTTATATGCAGTCACACAACATTTAAACTGACCCTTCTAAAAATATAAAAAGAAAAAATGTTAATTTATTTGTTTTAATTTGTCACAACACCTTTTGATATAAAATAAGGAAAACACAATGTCTAATTTATATTTATCACGCTAATGATTTTTACTGCAACTAATTTCCACAATGTCCTTTTTGTTGGGTTTTTGCTTTTAAGTCATTACTGTAATGTTTGTGCATACATTAGTATTTTTTACTTTTTAACAATAAATTTTCATTTTTTGTTACATTTTATATTTATTTAGAAGTATATTACATCATGTTAATTTTTTTTTTTTTACACATTTAAATAATTTCATTTTCAAAGAAAAAATCACTCTAATTTATATAATGTAGTCTTAACATATTTTAGTTGGAATTATTGTTATCACAAAGAACCATTGGTTTTTATACCGATTTATTTGGAATATACACATCAAATTTTGACATTGTAATATATAAATAGAAATCCCAGTATTACATTTACTAAAATTATTATTGAAAATAATATAACAAAAACATAGAATAACAAAATACTTGAAATAAACAAACATCTACTGTTAAAAATAGTAAAAGGTAAATTCAAAAATAACTATAATTGTCACTTGGTAGAGCGCAAACCTCCACCTAGAGTCATCTTTTGGATTCATATGCGTTATTGGACATATTCAAAAATATACTTTTCAAATTTGTATATTTTCCCGCATTTTTACATGCTTGAATAAGTGAGAAACTAGATATTCATTTTTTATGAGTTTAAATAACTTATTACTTAGTTTTTGAACCACCAATTTATATAAGACACTCAATTGAATCCCAAATAAACTAAATCTATCCATATTATTTTTCATAATATTTACCAACTTTGGGGGGAAATATGAGTTTTTTAACATGTCCAGATAGACACGTTGATTGACATTCACGCCCTCGCTCGAGAATGAAGATCAAGGGTGTCTTCCTACCGGAAGAGGCAAACCTTGCCTAGGCCATCACCAAGGCCAACTTTTGGATTCATCCTTAGGTCCTTCCTGACAATCCTAAGTATGGTTTCTCAACACACACCCTCCTTATGAGCAACCGGTTGACCTTTTACATCATTGCCTCAATAAATATGGGTGTCCACATGGACCTTGGCCGACCCCCCTTGGTCCTATTATATACACCGCTTGATCGTGTATTGTCCAATGACTTGGACACATTGAAATCATTCAGGACTGTTGTATTGGACTTACAGCTTTTTCCTTCCAATTCGGATTCATGATGTCATTATTAGAGGCTCAAAAGACGTTAAAGAAAAATAATTTTTTTACAAGCAGCAAAAATGGAGGTTACGTGAGTCATTTGCATCAAAGATAACTCAAAAATTTACATATACCTAGGATAAATATCGAGTTGAAGTTGCTGTTTTAAGACTTATGGGTCACCTTGTATATATTTTCGGTATTGTTTAACGACTATATATCTTGTCATATATATATTGTAAAACATTTATTTGATATTTTTATATATATTATAGTTTATATACGTATATATACATATTGTACTTTTATTTGATATAGAAAACTAATAAGTATAATTTATATATATATGTAAAAAATAACAATTAAACTTTAGAGAAAATCCTAATATTTATTTTTATTGCTTTTAAACATAAATATCAATATACCACAATATGTATTGTGTATGTTATGTGCTTACTAATAAATAATTTTGTTTAACTTCAAAATCAAAATTAGAGTTTTATATGGGGTTATACTTATTTTGGATTTAAAAATATTTATATATTTATTTAAATAAATATAAATAGTAAAATGTTATTACTATCTAAAAAATTGGAACTTTGTTAAGGAAAAAAAGAGAAACAAATAACCGACTATTTGACTTTCTTCATATTTATAGTGTGATCTCGTTATATATTCTATTCACATAGACATATGATGGAAAAGTGATATGAAGGCTCTTATACAGTATAAACATCTCTTCTGATTAATTTCTTTTGACTATAATATACTTCTTTTGCCTCTAACAATAGAAAATAAAATGAATTGTTTTAACAAAAGACACTAAATAGTGTTGAAAAATAATCTAGGACAATATAAATTTTTGAATGACCTTCAATCAATAATTAGGACCTAATAATAAGTTTCTATTTTTATAAAGTTAATTTGATATACATGCATTGTGTATAAGGTTTAATTGTTATACACACAGATTGTTCAAGTCATATAAAGTTTTAATTAATTATATCATCAGACAGTTTAATTACCAACTGATAGCGAATGTTATCATTGCATTTATTCAGAATATTATTACTTATATATTATTTATGACAATAATATAATATTGTGTATTTAAATTTGATAAGGTGCTACAAATTAAATATTAACTAGTAATTTTCATCAAAATAGTTAGGTATTACATTAATTTTACATTGCTCATCTAAAGAATAATCAATGAAAGTATAATACTTTTTATAGATTTAATAAATTCTTGAATTATGGTTACATATCTCTTTTTTGTTTGTAACTCTTTCAGTTTCCTTTTCAAGCATTTTTATGTGACGTTGGCATTGTTCTTGTCGGCCAACTTATGTTTGCAAACAGCCAAGCTTTATAAAAATCAATCAGTTTTTATATTAATACTAAGCAAAATAGTATACTAGTGGATGTCAAAGCAAAAAAGCTTAATTCCTACTACGTATCCAAAAAATATGCCTCTATAGGTCAGTTTTATTATACATCTGACACCAATATGTGTGTTTTTTACATATATTATTACATCGTTATGCAGCCTTATTTCTATATTGTAGATACAAGTTAACTATTACAATGGAAAACAAAAATATTTTTCGATCATTAGTGTCCAATTTTTTTACTCTAACTGATATTTAAAAAAAAATACAAATTCAGACAGTTCATCGGGATTTTCAGGATATATTTATTTGTCACTGTTCATAAATGACATCAAGTCGTATTCAATGCAGAGGTTGAGTCTATTTTTAGCCTTAAGGCCACATCATTTAATCAAGAGTTTATGCAAAATTTGTTCATTTCATGTTACTAAAAAACTTTGGCAATGGAAATCATAAATCATAAAAAAATCATTTTTGTACTTTTTGAATAAAATAATTTGAAAAATTTGTTGTAACTCACTTATTGAAATTCATTTCTTTAAAAAATTGTTTTAAAGAATCACTAAATTTTACTTTAATATTCATTTTTGTACTTTTTGAATAAAATTTTCTTACAAACTTGCCATATCTCACTTATTTAAATTTTTTAATTGTTTCAGAATCACTAAATTTTCCTTTGATATTCATTTAAAAATAAATTTGCTGGAAGTTATATTTGTTTCGTCTACATCAGTTGATTTACCTTTCACAAATATTTTATTTATATATATTTTTTTGACATTGAAAGATCTAAACAGATGTTAAACGTAATGTTTATTTTGTATCTCGTATCGTCAAAATTATAAAAAGGTTTACTGACATTTTCGACAAACGATTTTTTTTATGTATGCAGTCAAACTTAGTCAAATGGCCACTTGATTTAAACATGCCACTGAAATAAGCAGTCAGATTTAGTTCCCACGCAGAAGTTTCATAAAATAAAAAACTGTATTAAGCGTAGTCACACAAACTTTTCCATGCCTGCTAAATAAATTCATAGATGAAGCTTTTAAACTTACATACACTTTTGAGTAAAAAAGAAAAAAGGAGTAACAAAACCTTCTCTTGACAAGTTAGTAAATAAATTATGTATGTGTGCACATAATTGAAAAGTTATGTAAATCGTGTGAGTTGTTTAGTTGGTGTTTTTTTTTGGGGAATTGGTCATTGAAGATTGAATTTTCTTTTCTTTAACTGTTTTCATTATTATTTAACTTATGAGTAGTAACTTCCTTTCCTACTGCATTCAATGATATTCCAAACTTGATTGAGCAATTATCATATAAGGCAGAGAAAAACTTTGAGGATTTGTTTATAATTGTTACTGATTTAACCTTGCAACTGCAATTAAGCAACCATATCCTGCTCCCCTCAGGATTTTCATTAAATGAAATTTAATCTCTGTATCGCATGTCAAGGGGTAGCACAAACTATTGGATAGCTAATAAATAGATTCTTATATTATTCTGCTTTTAACAGTCACTTTTTAATTTTACATAAGCTGTTGATTACAAATCAAAGAAGGAGTTACCCGCTGTCGACTTATATATCTCCTCTTATGTGACATAAATTACTGTTTTCTACACGCTTCTGTCGTTTCTATCTTTTTATCTGAGACGTAAATTTTATGCGTTATTGTATTCCTTTACCCAGTATCTTGATATTTTAAGAGGTCGCCTTCACTAATCAGTCACTTTTTCAGTTTCCCTTCTGTGGTCGTTTATATAGGTTGGACTGTACAAATACACCAGTTTAAATAACAAAAGAATTAGAAAAAACGCATTTGTATTCCAAAAATATTACATTTAAAAAAAAGTAATTGCATTTTAAGGAACTCCAATTATATAATAAATACATACCAATATTTACTAAAGCTTTAATCAAAGAGCAAACATCATCAAAATATATATTTTAATATATCAAGTATATAAATGCACATTAAAAATATATTATTTTTCAATATTTTTTTCTACAAATAAAGACTTTTGTAGCAAATAAATATACAAAATATTTGATACTAACAAAATTATATTTTTTTACTTGATCGAAATAACATGTAGTCATACATAAGTTTCATAACTGTATAGTATAAAGTGTTTACTCTAAGTAAAGTTACATTGATGGAAAATAAATAAAAAGTTGAATCAAGATGGAATATAACACGCCATTTTATAGAATCAAATACAAAGATTTTTAATTCCCTACATCAAATGTTGCCTCCGAGGAAAATTGTCTATGTCCCTTAATTTAAGGTAAAAGTAATATCAGCAATAAATACATAAAATGTGCGACTGTTTAAAAATCTATGACTGATATTATTTTCAATTGCACTCAAAAACAAAATCATTTTTATTTCCTGTTACTTTAACTGGTTAGATGGATTTGTACTGATGAAATACATATAAGTAAACATCATAGTATTACAATGACTCTATCTGAACTAGAAATTGTCTATGTAGTCTATATATATTAAGTATATTTCATTCTCTAGGACCGATCGTGTTCCGAACCTAAGCACTTTGATTTCAGTAAAATAATTTCTCCTGAGCACGTTGTCCATTGAGCTAGATCGTTCCATTATTTTAAGAATAATTAATCAAACTTATTTTTAGTTTTATTTAACTATAATCGAGTTAGAATTTTTTGATATATTTTGGGTAATTTTCCTAGAATAATCTCATTCCATGCCTTATCTTGAGTAGAAATAGTTCGTAGGTGCATAACTTTTCATATGAGATTTTGAGGTTCAACTCTCTTTCTCTTAGAAGACGTTTGGATTATTTCGTTTTTCACACTCAAATACAAATTTGACTTTTATTTTTACTAAAACTATGTATTTTGTATATTTGTATGAGTACTTTTCCCCCTCAAAACAAATAGATTGTAACAAGCTTTTAAAAAATATGAAGTCCCAATGGAAAGATCTGGAGACTATCTAAACACTTTGAAGTATCTAAGTATGTTAAAGAAGCTTTTTGAAGAAAAAAAAAAAAAATCTATTAAAAAAAGAGGTTTTGAATGTAAATAATACATAGTTTGGCTTAAATTTGCTCAATATTTGGTTTTTGAACAGATTCTCATATTAAACCAAACAATTTAAAATTGGAAACAATAATTATTGATTATTAATTATTGATGCAGATATCAAATACTAAACTATAGAGAAATATGTTTTTGGAACCGTAGAAAATTTGACAGAAAGAAGGCTTTGGAATAAAAGAAAAAAATGAAACAAACATATATACGTATTTAAAAAAGAAGAAAAAAAAATCCTATGAATAAAATTTTATTTTTTTCGCCTCAGTCAATTTTACAAGAAGCGTTATCGACACATATGGATACCATAGGAAAATCCGATACATAGAATGGAATTTAACTATAATTCTGCATTGGAATTACTCGCATTAATCTCCACCAATGACTCAATATACTACATACAATAAAATTATATTTTTACAAAATGCATTTAAAATATAGTATGTACATTTTGTGTAATTGTACTTTAAAACTAAGGTGTATTTTTAATTAGATAATATATTCACTATATGGTAGAAGATTAAAATATAATTGGAAGATTTGTTTAAATTGAAGTAAATATATTTCTTATTTTACTCCAACTCACAATGAATGCTCTGCAATAAAAATGAGAAAAAGGGAAGGATAAAGAATACAATTTAATACTCAAAGTATGTACTAGTACATGCGATGCTCAATGAGATGTTTCATCTACACCCTGCAATACACCTTACAAATTATATTTGTCAACCATAAAATAATTGAGCTTCAAAAATCATTTTAGTAGTAATTAAAGTGGGGATTACGAATTCCTTTAAAAGTTTTGTGGGATCAAATCAAGTTTATTTTATAATTTTTTAGTTTATTTTTTCAAAAGTATTTTTACACTTTTGTAGGTTTTCATCAATTTTTGAGTAAGAACAGGTGTTCAAATGGACTTATTTTTTGCAAAATTTAATGTTCTTCCAAAAATGTGCTTAAATTTTATGAAAAATTATCAACAAAGGTAAAAAAAATACACAACTTTGAATTGTTTTCTCTTGAGAAAAATAATCCATTAAATAAATATGGAATGTAAGGTTGTGTTGAATTTGTTTGAAATTTAATATAATTAAATCGATATTTTTAAGGCAACAAGTCTTAAAATAAAAATATTTTTCATAACCAATGTATTTTATTAGTAGTTATTGATTATATAACTATTTTATATTATATATATTATTATATTGATTATAAGTAATCTAATCAAATTGTTCATATTTAATTTCTAAGCTTTTACTATCTCTAAAATATTCATTACTTCTTACTAGTGATGGGACAATTCTAAAAATATCTCGATGATGATTCTGATGCAATTGTAGTAAAAATTTTTGATGCCTAATCTTAAATAAATAAGAGTTATAAAAAATCATTTTGCTATCAGGGGCGGCCACAGGTTTTTGTTTTGTTTCGGAGTAAAAAAAAAAAGTCCAATAGCTAAAATTCACATCTGTTTACAAAAAATCCACAGTTAGTCACAAAAATGTTCATTTTTTAAAAATAATTAATTAAATCTGTAGTTATTAAAAAAAATTTAAAAAATTAATTTGTAATGAAATTTTTTATGTAAAAAAAAGGAATTATACAATTTTTTGGAGAAATTAAAAAAAAATAAAACATAACTGTTTCAACAAAATTTAATTTTTGGGAAAAAAATTTGAAAAAATCAAACTAAGTTTGAAAAATAAAACTTTTTAGCATATTTTTTTTCATAAATTAGAAAAGTAATGATTACTTAAATACCTGTTGTAAATAATAATACATATGAATTGGTATTAGAAATGAAATATTATTTTCACGATGCCGATTCCAATTAATCGTCCCATAATTATTTTCACAATGAGTCAAACTGAAACAAAAAAAATTTGATGGTAATTTTTGTGGTCTATTTTTAACTTACAATAATAAATGTGAGCTTTATCCGGGGGTGAAAATGCTCTTGCAATGTGCAAATTATCCTTTATTTTTAACGAATTGTTTGTTTATCTGAAGTGTTTATCCACACGACATACCGAAGCATACTTTGTATAAATGTACTATTTTTGTCCTCTGTCTTTTATGTATATTCTAAAGTAATCATATACTTCCAATATCCAACTTACTTGTATTCAATAGTTTCTGAGCTATTAACAAATTCTGGAATTAATTATAGAGGTTTTCATTAAACGTTTAATATGCATTTATTAACTCTAATGATTTATATGAGTAGAATATATGGAATGTGAGTAAGAAATATCTTATTTTGTATAAAACATGTCTTGCTTAGTACTAATGTATTAATTTAGAAATAGTGTATGATGTACTGCTGTAAAACTATGACTAGCATGAACAAATATAGTTCTATATTAGTAAAGTATGCATATTAATGTTGGAGTAGCTATACATCCAAGGAGAGTACAGGGTGAGGACTCTCAAAAATGAGTAAATTTTTAAAGCCGTTTTCACTTCTCCCATTTTTATTGCAAACTTTTCAACAATTTACTACACTTTTTTTTTCAATTTGCCCCCATCATTCTGAATGATATCTTCAATACGGGGACAAACCGAAGCCCAGGTGGCCTAAATGACGTCCGTGTACAAGTTGCTTCACTCCTCCGTGATCACGACCTTTAGAGCATCGGCATTCGGATGAGAAGTCTTGTTTGACTTACTCTCCAAGACACACCAAACAGCAAAGTCTAGAGGTCTCACATCAGGTGAGGATGAAGGCCAGAAAGCAGTCATTTTCTCCCTACAGAAATGTTCCACCTTTTTGGACGTGTGTGCCAGGGCACCGTCTTGGATAAACACATAGTTGTCCTTTGGGACTGTGTTCTTCAACCATTTCAATATATTGTACCTGAGGACCTTGTAGTGGACATCCATGTTGAATTTCTCGTTGGCCTTGCTACAGTTGGACGCTACGACGCTAAGGACCATGACCTGAGCTGAATGTTTTCTCCTGAAGCTTTACTTGACCTGAGCCTCTTGATTCCGCAAAGAATTAATCATTTTTCCTTTTCAGAACAGCATCGACTTGTGCAAGGAGAAGATCGAACATCCTTAGCAGTTTTGCTTGTTTCTTGGACATTTTCAATCGTACAAAAACAAAACAAACATAAAACTGTATATTTTTGTTAGTTCTTTCGAATGGTCTCAAGTACAAAATTTGCAGACTTTTAGAACTCAGGCTGGACGGCTTTGAAGAGTATTCTTATTTTTGAGTCCTCACACTGTACATTGATAAGTAATTGAATGGAAGTAACAGTGGGTTCAATAAGTTTTTGCTTTTAAAGGTTTTAGTTCAGTAGTAATGTTGACTTGAATTGAATATTACTAAAATTCCACTACATATATTTGGAATATTTGACGAATTTATATTCTTATTTTATATAATATTTTTTTATTAGCACGTATTATATGTAAATATTTATTAATCCGTTATACTTAGCTAAATAATACGTAATATATGCAATAAAAGACTTTAATGTCTAAAGTATCCTTTTTATTTAAGGTTGTTTAAATATTACATAACATAAATCTAGATAAGTTTTAAATAATACATTCAAATTCTTAGATTTTTGTCTTCATGTTATTTAAACTAACTTGTAAATTATTTGTACATAAAATGAATTGTAGATAACATATCTTCCTTAAAAAGGATTTTTGTGTCTTATATATATTTCTATAGTGAATTTTCAAATACCTACTATTTGATGTTTTTGGAAAATTGGGAACAGAATCAATGCTTATGACATGAGAAATGCTTGGGTTTTCTGAATTTATTTATTGTATGTAGATAGAATTTCAAGGAATGGCAACAAAAAAAATTGTTTGGAAGATATTCGATTCCAAATTTTGCAACATTAATCAACCGATAATATTTGAGACGTTGATTGAATAAATAAAACTCTGTGTAAACATTATTTTTAAAAGGACAATTATGTGCATCTTCCTTTTTTTTTCTCAATACATATAATATCTGTGTGTTATTTATTATCTTTCTCACTACTGCATAATGATATATTATTCTTGATGAGTAGATAATGAAAAAAAAAGTGCAGTTGTTTTTTACATAAGTAATGTCTAGAGAAGTAACAGCACCTATTCAATGAACTTACTTTTTATTGTCCTTTTCCCAAAAAAATATTCTATTTCAGATCATAATTCTGTTATATATAAATATATTAAACATCCAAATGATTAATTATTCATAGTCCAATCTTGAAGTATGTATGTACATATTCATATGTTAACTTTATAACCCTACATCTTCCTTCAATCAAATTTTTCATAAGCAATATTGAACACCCGAATACATTTTTTTTTTTTTTAAATAATAGTTTATAAAACTTTCTAACTAAAAATATTAAAATATTACTTTTTATTAAAAGTTTAGAATTCTACTTAAATTTTCACTTTAATTGAATTAAGTTATACGAATTCAGTGTTTTCCATTCAGAGTATAGTGTCTTCATATATATTTTAATTCAATATGAATATAATTGTATTAACTTTAAGTTATAATGATAAATTTAAATTCTCAAATATACTATACTGATATATAATACTTTTATATATCTGGGAATAAAACATTTGTAGATTAGACTGTACTGTAATGACAAGAGTTTGTAATTTGTTATTACAGGATATTTTTTATAATTAAATAAGAAAGTATCCTTCAATTATCCGAAAGAAATGGATATGCTTCGATTTGAAAATAATACGTAAAATATCAAACACACTCTAAATACAGATTGATGGGGAATGATAAATATATATATATTTTTTTCAAAATGTATTCATATAAAATTTATCACTAAACCAGGGGACCTCAACCGTTTGTAATGTGCACCATGTGCTATTCATCCCATGGGCCAGTAAATTTCTTTTTTATAATTTATTTATTTCAGTCACAAAGGTTGTCCTGATGAATTTTTTTACTTTGTAGGCTTTCTGAGACATATTCCAGCGTAATCCTCCAATATTCACCATCCATATATCAAATAAAAATGATTGAGCTTATGTTTTTTTAAGTAGATTGTTAATTAATCTTACTAAACAATAGATTCTTTATTTTTTCTAGACAAATATCGAAGGATTTTTATTATTCCTCTTGATTACCGTTTTGTTACTTTACCGGGTGTAGAAAAAGTACTGAGACCTGCCTCTGAGGTGTCATTAAAATACTCAGAATTGATCAGGATGATGTTATACATAGAAAATTTTATTTTATAATATTTTTTACTATAACAATGCATCAGTCTCAATGTGAGCCTCCAATCGCTCACCCCTTTTCACACATTGACAACATAAACCTATTTCATGATCGTCCAATGCTGGTTAACGAAGGTCTTCAGGCATAAATATTTTGGGGGTGGACATTGCAGACCTTCTTCTCAATTTGCCACCAAATGCAGCAATCCAATGGATTCAGATTTGGGCTCTGAGGGGCCAAAAGTTTTTGAACCAAAAGTTCATACTGCTACCTATACACACTAGTAGAATATTAGTAGTTAGTGATAGCTATTTTATTATTGCAGCTTTTTGTAGCTGAAAGTAGATTGTTAATTAAACTCACTAAAATAATTATTGTCTATGTGTATATTATACAGATAATAGATAACTTTTTATTTTGAAAATTTGCAAATATGGAGTATTCGTTCGGTATTTTACCAAGTGTAGAAAAAATATGATACTTTCCACAAATACAAATTGGAATAGATGCTGTTGATTAAATCTTAAATTTCCAATTATTTTTTAATAACATAGAGTGTAACCCTTTGAATTATTGTAAACAAAAGTTATGTATATGTCGCAATGGAGGCAAGAAGAGCCATCTTAGACCATTTAATTCACGCCGTGAGGACCACCTCAGACATCAGGAAGGAATTAAACGTGAGCAAGACCACAGTCTGTCGGGCCATAAATCGTTTAGCTGATGGGGACAACCTTAAGGACAAATTCAAATTCATGGAGGCCTAACAGGTCAATCCAACAATGAAGATGTTAGAGTACGCTAAGAAGAAGAAGAAAGTGCATCGGTCTACTGTGATCAAGACCATCCGAAAGGCTGGAGGAAATTTGCTTTGAAGAATTGAGAGGTCAATACTGTCCCAACGTCCAAAATAACTCCGTCTTCACCGATGTAAACAACTGTAGCATGATCTGAAGCACAACAGCAACCAGGTAGTCTTTTCTCTCTGATGAAAAGACCATTATCGTTGACCCCATCTACAACAAGCAAAATGATTGGGTGGTACGCTGTGGCAAGGCTGACAACTGCATCAGGACTGTCAGAAAGACCAAATATCCGGCCTCTGTCATCATGGTTTTGGCATCAGCTGGCGAAAAAACTTGGTTGTAATGGATTTATTTATAAATATGCTTTGAAACGCACATAGTTTACTTCAATAACTTTTATAGACATTACAAAAAAAAAGAGGTTCAAAATTTGCAGAAATTATATAACTGATTGATTGTCTAGCAACGAAGTATTTGAATATATAGATTTTTACCTCATCCCTTTCATTGTTCTTGTAAAAAGACAATTAATTATAAAATAGCACAAATGAGCAAAAAGAAATATTTTTATGTATACAGGGTGGTCCCGATAAAATGGGGAAAACTTTAAAGGCTTATAACGAACAAACTAGTTGGGATAGAACCATAGCTTTTATTATTTAAAAGATACTTTTAATGAAATTCATTTATTTATTATGAAATCCACCTCTGTTTGAATGTAGGCTAGAGCGACCTTGTCCTGATCCAGATTTATTATATTACCGGTTCTGGTTTCCCCCTTTCAATTTAGATTCTTTGGCCGGATGGAGTAGCTCAAAGAAGAAATTACACCTTCTAAAAAATCAAAAAACATGCTAAAAAGCCAAAAAAGTACAAAATGTCCTGGGCACAAAATTCACTCCCTTTTGGAGCACGGATTTATGGCTTACACACTGCCTGGACATGAAAGCATGCAAATTTAGTCGAGCATGAGGTCTGTGCCAATTATCATTCGTCTATGGAGGCCCTAAAGAAGTTCATTATATGTACAATGGGAAACGTAGATCTGCACATGGTTCCCCAAGCCTTCAAAAGCTTCCAGAGCCACGTGATCAAGATTATTTAGAGAGGCGGATCTCATTATGAAAATGCATGGTCTTACTCCATGTAAATCGTTCGGTATAAGACTTTATGGATTTTCCAAATGTATCCGGAACACCCTTCATAGAACCAGAAAAAAATATCGACAGTATTATATCATTATTTATACAATTAGTTTATTAAATGTAAATACTAGCAGAAGGTGCCTGCGTTTCAAGGGTAAATAAAGGGGAATAGAAACTAAGAATGAAGGTGGAATAAAAGAGGTAGATTAAGGACTGTAAAAATATACAGAGGGGGAAGAAAAGAGGGAAGAGACAGAGAGAAAGAAATAGATATAGAAAGATAAAAGGAAAGACAGGTTTTGTTTTCTATCGAAAATAAGCGTTTTATGAACTCGAAGGCCAAAAAACGTATCATAGGACTATGCTTTCTTATTTTATACGCCTACTTGCTAATTTTTAGGCTGATTCATTCGACCATTTTGTATTCCATTTGTCATTACACCAAAAAAAAACTTATAAATAATTTATTATTTATAAGATATGATAAATATTTTTAAAGAGGTTAGAGACAATTCTGGATCCAAAACACTAAGGAATTCGTTGATGGTCTTCCCATATGCAGATGGGGGACAATAAAATAACTCATATAATTTTACAAATTGCACCCCAATCACACTGAATTTGTGTTAGATAAATACCAATCAGGTTAAGAACCACCACTACCACTTCAAAGAATTCCCTATAGCATTGCCTAATATCCCAGTCAACAGGTTGTACAGTGTAAGCTTTGGGCCCTAACTCTGATTAAATACTATGATTTTAGCTTCAAGTGCCATTATGGACCCCTCCTAATCTTCCAATAATTTACACAGTTTCAACTGCTGCTATCTATATTGTACAGTTTTTTTGTTTTTTTTCAAAAACGCAAATATACTTTCATAACTTCTTGGCTATATATATATATATGCAATGACTGATGATTTGTTAAATAAAATAAACGTTTGTTTTAAGTATTAAAAGGATTTTATGATTGATTAAAAACAGCATCAACATGAAAAAAGTACTTTTTTATTTTATATTCTACTAAAGTACTTTGTGCCCATCAATGATTCAATAAATTTATTATGGAAATCCATGAAAACACTTGTGCTTTATGTACTTTCTATTCCATATTTTGGAAAAATAGATATTTGTTTAAGTCGCTTATGTTTTCCTGATAAAAGCATATATATAAAAGTAAAAACGTACATGTTAGAATGTAGATGTATGATACGTCAACAAAGAAACAAACATAACATAAATAAATAAAATGAAACATTCTTAGTTTTTTGTGTAAACGAAATATAAATATAAACGCATCAATATTTAATTGATTTTTTCGATCAAATATGGACTTAACATTTAAACTTCTTTGATATACTCAGGAATGTTAACTATTGTTTAAATCCTTCATTGCATATAAAATACAATGTAGAACTCCAATATGGCTTTTCAACTATGAATTATTATATTATTTTGTAAAACTGTTCAGAGAATTTTCACAACCTTTATGTGTAATTTGTAAAGACTTCGAAGGAACTATCAAAATAACAAACTAATTAATTAACTATAATTCTTACTCACTCTTAAGATCAATCACACCAGCTTGTTTCTGTTTTGACGGGTAACCTACATAGTTTTACTAATAAGATTTTCTAAGTTATTTATCCAAGAATATGGTAACAACTCCATCTGACTAATACAATGTACACACATCATATGTTTGAGAAAAAGTAAATACGCATTTTTAGCTACATTTCAATACTTCATAAGAAGTGTAACAAACATCCAATTTTAGCCAAGAATGCCTTGTTTTGTTAAATAGGTTGTTGCCAACAATAATGAATCTTTATAATGCTCTTTTCATAGAAGCCCTTGTCCCTATTTGCGAAAAACTTGGACAACCAATTTTCACAGGACTCTATTGAGGCCAAATTTGTACCCCAAAGTGTGTTGGCCATATACAGAAACCGGTGGTAGTCGAATTGTTCACAGTAAAAGACAAACTGGAGATATTATCCAAAGAGTAGATTATTCCCAGCCAATCCCATCAAACACACAGTAATACCTTCATGGCAGTCAATCCTGACTTAGCCTTGGTCTGGGCCTCTTCGATGGCTTTCTGCCACGATATCTGCCCATTATCATTGATGTAAGGGATCCATTTATCAACACCAGTCACATTATCTACCGAAATCCATTTTTCCCTTTCACGTAGTAAAAATGTAAAATATAGAGAAGTCCTTCCTTTGAGACCTCCATACTCGACGCACATTCGGCCAAGCACAATTTTTTGTAAATAAAGCGTTTTTAGTATACGCTTACACCTTTACATCCCTTTATCGCATGATCCAATATGATTAATAGTATATTTTGTAAAAAAGTGAGCGTAAAAAAATAAATATGAAATTACTTTATCCCCAAACAATATTCATTTA
The DNA here is from genome assembly GCF_016086655.4 of Lepeophtheirus salmonis. Classification (NCBI taxonomy): domain Eukaryota; kingdom Metazoa; phylum Arthropoda; class Copepoda; order Siphonostomatoida; family Caligidae; genus Lepeophtheirus; species Lepeophtheirus salmonis. Next base: position 3,669,106 of record NC_052143.2, read on the forward strand.
ACGTCATAATTAAATTTAATTACTTTAATTAATTTATTCCCTACTTATTTAAATGGACTTATAGGTGAACAGAGTTTATTACATATACTCAAATAGAATTTATTAATTATCACACCATAAGTAGTGTTAAAATATGGTTATTGCTCCTACTTTAAAGATATTCAATTTTACAAAAGTATACATTTTTGTGGATATTACTTGAGCTCCAAGAAACAAAACTCAAAGGATTCGAGAAATGGTTATTTGGATTTCTTGCTTCACTCAAAAGGAGAAGCATAAATTATAAACACTGCCTTTTTATTAAAAAAATAGTTGATTTATTACAAATTATATGGGGAAATTTTTAACAACTCGAACTCAAACGAACTCGACTCAACGCAAAACTCAAAAATTGTTATCTCACCGAACTTATTATTTTTACTCGAATCTATCACTACTTAGGAGTCATTGAAATAATTTTTCCATGTAATTACTACAAAAGGGAATGTCGTAAACTATTGAAAATGTTCCTATGTTCCCATATTTGACCTTCCTTGGACATGAATAAATAAATACTTTTTCTCTGAAAAAAAAGTCTTTAATATTCTTTTAAAGAGATCTTTAGTCTTTAGCCTATAGTATTTATTGGATATACGAGTATTGAATACATCTTTTGAGGTATCTATTTTGGGTTCGAAAGATTAGGACTACTAACTTATAACATTTCCCAATAAATAACCAAGGAATCACGAAATTGTGTCATCATCATATTTAAAGTAAAATTTCACACTAGGCAGGCTGTATAATTTGTGACTAAGGTATTTACAATAAAGCATTGCATTATTTACTACTATATTGGTGAGATAACCGGTCTTTGCCCGGCATTAATAATTTGCTTCAATTATACACATAGATTTGCTTCCCAAGAAGTTATCATTGTAATGTTAAGTCACAGTTATTATTTTCCATTTATATAGTGTACTTCCTTTTTTTTTTTTTTAAATATGAGCCTCAGCAACACTCTACATCACAGATAAGAAGGAGTACTGAAATCATATTTTACACAATTTTTTATAGTATCTAAGGGACAAAGTGCATTTGGAGTGTAATTGACACAATTTTTTATTAACTTTAGTGGTTTGGATAAAACCTATTTTGCCTAAAATGTTTGTCTTATAACCCATGCCTAAAATTTGAGGTAATTAGATCTTATTGATTACATTTTTATTGGATTCTTAAGCAAAACTCTGATCAAAAGAAGTGAAAATAGAGTATTTCATCCTCAAATATAAATTGGCAAATCTATAATTGATCTTACATACAATAAAATTCAGGTTAGTTTCCTCCCTGCTCCTGGGTGACGATCAGGTTCACATTTTTGTATAATGCTTTTTTATAGTAAAATACAAGATTATTTTATAATGTTGTATCAAGATATAATTTACAAACGGCCTAATGACGAACTTGTACTTTTGAATTCAATCTTTATGAATTAAACAAATTATCCATTTTTTTCATTAATATTATTCGTAGTAGGTAATAATATCAAGAAAAAATTCACATATATACGAGTAATTATGATGAAAAAAAAAAGTCGGTTTTTTTAATGTTTTTACTGGCAATAAAGGCATTAGAGTAGAAATAGATAGTAATTACATTATAACGTCATCAGTTTGAAAATTTTATAAGAACTTTGAAAAAATATATATAATAGAATAAACTGTAGTATATTTCTGTACAATGTATGTACATTCAATGGTAAAAGTCTCTCTAATAAAATAAAAGGAAAAATGATATATTATTCGAAACTTACCATAAAATGTATATACAAAGAGTAACCCTTGTAGTAAATATATATTAATGAATTTATGCACATTACAAATAGGGAAATTGAAACATTATGAAAAGTTAATAGCCCATGTTCTAATAATAAAAGTCATTATTCACAACTAGCTTACTTTATTTGATAAAAATAAGATCTGTATTCAAATTGGGATTTATAGACAACATATTAAAAGATCAAAAGGAAGAAATTCGATATATATTTTACATGTATACAAGTTATGGTCTAATATGAAACCTTGTCTGTGCAAAATAAGATCTCTCCCACATACATCATTTCCATGTGATAAGATTTCTTTATATCATAAAATAAAACATAATTCCAATTTTTTTTTGTAAAATAAAGACTTTAAATTATATCTGTATAAAGTGTATATTAAAAATGTTTTAAGAGTATATTACTAAAGTTAAGAACATATAAGAATGTATAAATTGTAACAAAAAAAAGATTTCGATTGGTAGTTCGGCATATTAAGGCTATAGTAGACTTTCAGTGTGCAGTAATTAAGGTCAGCCATGGCAAGAGGTAGAAACAAAAATTCAGTAATACTTTGAGATGTGAGTACTCCCAACATACGAATTTTTATTAAAATACGAGTTGCTTAAGAGTTGTTGACATAACGCGAGAGCCACTTCAAGTTTTTTTTTGTTTTTTTTTAAATATTTAATTGCAGGTAAATTGCTCAGATTTACGAACTCTGATGGAGCAACGAAAAAACTCGTATATCGAGGTATTCCAATATATTATTTTATCTCTGGATGCAAAAGGAGTATTATAATTTTAATGTTAGCTAAAGGTTAGAAGTTGATTGGTTGAATTTTTATGAGAGCATTAAAGTTGAATATAATCTTTGTTGTTGGAATTGCTGACTATTGATGTAAGAAAAATATATAAATGCAACGACATATTTTCCCCTCATTTTGTCTGGTGATACTCTTACTTAATCCTTCGCACATCTTATTTCTTTCTATATGATTTAGAACATAGGACTTTTTTTTTTACAAATTTTGGAAATATTTAAATCAACAAAAAGTCCCTGTTTTTTATTTGGCATTGTTAGGTAAACACAATGCAAAAATTGAAAATTCGAATATATCTCACTCCTAGAGAAATATATATACATATAGATTTGAAGATATTTCTACGCCATATTGATTAATTGTATTACCAAAATGCATATTTATATATTAATGGTGCAACTTAGTTTGACTAAGAAACAAGAAACGATACACTTTATTGATGGAAAAAATTGTCGAGAGTCTGGCAGATGAATCGAAATAAATTTATGAGTAAATTCCCATGAACCAGATAAAATTACTAGGAAAGTCAAGTTCAACGTAAAGTATATTATTGAACCATCTAGTATTATAATTCCAAGATCTGCTTATATAAAACTGAAACATGCCTTAGTTTTCAAGCAATATATACATTTGCAAATAAAATTAAAGTGTCAATGATAAAGCTTCTGAGAGAAGCGTTTTTTTCTTTGTCTGAAAGTCCGAATAAAATCTTTGCTGAATAAAATTGGAACCATACACTTTTACAGACTTATAATTATTTTTTATCAATCCACCAAAATTGAAATGAAGGATTATCCCTTAGAATAATTAGTCACACTACTCAGCTCATTTGAAACATTAACATAAAAATCAACTTTTCAAAACAATGGGAGACGTTCATTGAAAATTTGATTAGTTTGTTTTTAAATTGGCTATTTTTTTCTCGCTAATATGACGATACATTTAAAGAGGAAGATATTTTCTATATTGACAAATTAACCTATATTCCACATCACTCCTAAATCTAAATCAACTTCAAAATTTCAAATTTTACTTATCTCATTTTTCCCTAAATATACTGATATGTATGTATATAGTCGTAATGTTTTCTGGAATGACATATAATCTATTTTATAGAAACATAAATTATGTTTCTCCCCCCTCCCTATTTGCATCATGACAACAATCCCTTTTCGTGGCAGTAGGTAAAAAACATATATAACTTTGATATCCATCTTTGTAAATTTAAGAATTATGCAAATTAGTAATGAGAAAAAATGAGTGTACTCCACGATTTACTTAAAGAATAGTTTATTTTTTCTTTTTTATCCTTGTATAAGTTGTTTTAAAATGAAGATTTTGGAGTGCAATTGCTATACACAGAGATGAAAATCTAAAGAATATATGTTTGAAAAATCCTCAGAATAATGGTGTTTTAATGAAATAGAATTAATGAGATATATATGTATACTTATTTGATACACTTCAAAAACTCTGATATTTACATTAAAAAGCCAGATATATATAGCATACGAGTATGGAGTTAGATGTGTTGGTCATTGATGTATGATTTGTAGGGATAAATCATAAAAATATTGAGAGAAGAGTAACCAAGTTCCAACAAGACTTTTCCTTAAAATTAAATATAAGTGGCATCTTGGGAAATTCTGGGATGAGATAATAAATAAATAATAATGTGATCTTCAGTTAATTAATTTTATATTTTCAAAAGAAAATAAATATTTTAAACTTGTTGCACAAGATCCAAAGTTGAATAATGTTTCCTACATTTGGTGGTAAATTAATTATTACATATTTATTAGTAAATTGTTTATGGGCGCTTCATTCTGCATCAATTTTGTTCATTCACATAGTATATGTATATTTGTGTAGCATAAATTGTTAAAATTGTATCTCAAATAAAACTTATTTTAAACATTTCATTTAGTCAATTATATGTATCAATAGGAAGTTCTCCAAAAAATAAAATAAAATATTGAATGCCCATATATCATAGGTCTAAATCACCTTGAAAATACAGAGTTTTGAATAAATATCCGTACATATATTATGCCTATAAGACATTTTTTTCTTCATAGTTGGATATATCATACGGTGTCAAACAAACAATCTTTGCCTAAAATATAGATGCTGTACACGCAAGAAATCATTTGGGTTAGTCATCATTTTTCATCAGGATAACAAAAACGTACTTACTTAATACATAGATTTTTTCTCATTAACAATAAAAAATAAGAGTAATAACCTTAGAAAAAATAATAGTATGACGTTATAACTAATCAGTGATGACACAGGGAGTACTATAGTCTCTAAAGCGCTATCTAGCTGAGCCTTAGCTGCCACGTCCGATGCTGCTAGTAAAAAGACTGCGACATTTCATTAACATTACTACATTGCTAGTTCATATATAAAAAATATGAATATGATATACATCAGGAAGCACTATAAACACTGTACTCTGTATACACGTTCAAAGCTACATGCAAAACGCCTACAATGCATAAATACTTTGATTATATTTGTATTTCATAGATCAAAAATGACTTGTTAATTCCAACACACATTTATACAGATCAACTTTGCTTTGTTAATATAGATTTTATTCAAAAAGTATCAAAATCTATTCACCATATTGGTATTTAGACCGTTAAAAAAATATTAATATCGTGACGAAACTAGTGGGCTACCTATTAAAACTCTGTGTTTAATACTATATTGAATATTTTTGCATTGCTTTAAAAATGTTTATATTTCTGATAATGTCACAGATTAATATGTACTTGGTTTCTGATAAGTTATTGCCATTTGTATACAGTCTCTAATCCAATCATTATATGAATATATATATATGTTTTTTTATTATAGGTATATATTTTTTGTTTCTTCTTCATACTGTATACATAAACTACAAAGAAACCCGCTTTCTTATGTCGAGAATACATAAAACGTTTATCAATCACATATTTGTGTATGTTCATAGTAAATATTCATTATTCTCCTTCAAACCAACCTATTTCCATACATCCTATAAATAAGTAAATCGTGCATTCATATGAGTGTACGTGAATTTACATTTATATATTGTGTTGTATATGTCGATATAACCCATATGTGCATTCCCCAGAAAATCCTTCCCAAAAAACAACAACATAAACCATATAGATTTGTGCACAAAAAAAAGAAGAAAAGTTTAATAACTTTTATTCTCTTACAAGGTGATAATTGAAGTCTGAACACTTATTAATTCAAAAATTAATGAAGGTTGAGTGATTGAAAATAATTTATATTTCGATATATTAAAACATACAAAATTAGTTACAAAACAAAACAAAATTGAGGTCTCTAGCTAACTTCCAAAAGAGAAACTGACACTTGAACATGATCGACAAAATTTCTATTTGCACACTTCAAGCAGTTAGGCATCTCCAGGATCACCGTCTATTCCATCATCAAAGCTAAAATGTTTGAGAGAAAGATGGGCTCTATTAAATAGGGCAAACTGGACATGAAAGAGTTATAGAAAACAGCACAGACCAAATCCCTCCAGTTCATGAAGGCCCATACAAGAAATCTTTGATTTTTACACTAGACTGTCCGGAGAGCTATCAAAAATTGGCTGAAATGAGCATGTGATGGTGGAGAGGCCACTTTTATTACCAGCAATGAAAGAACTCCATCTGTTCCTTTGCAAGACTCTTTTGAACTCTTTTTTGACACTTTTAGCCCCCTACAGCCCTGATCCCAAACCCCTTGACAACACCTTTTTTTGTGCATGTTGAGGGGAAGGCCTGCAGTGTCCACCATCCAAGCACTGAGGCCCTCAACCCCACTTTCAGCCAGCACTGGGACGCCATGACAGAGGACTATATCCACAGATGGTGTCAACCCTTTCGACATCGCCTCGAAGCTACTATTCCCGCTACGTACGGCTACATTAAGATAGCTAAGACACACATCTATTTATAGTATCATTTTTGTTGAAATTGGATTGATAACCATAAAAATCAAAAGTTCAAAGTGTTCAGATTTTAAAGGATCACTCGGTAAAATTTTATTTGTGCAATCGTCTAAATGTGTATATATAGTTTTTGCCTGGACAGCGTTTTGTACATCTACAGTGTATTATAATTGCGTAGAAAGTCTGTATAATTAAACTTCTTAATTATTAACCTCAAGGCAGAGGTTGCATCGTATTTACATCCTATATTAAATGCAACTGACGTAGTTTTTGTTGTACTTAATTCTCCCTTTCATTTAACAAAGAGTATATTAGCTTTGTTTCCAAAAAATGTTTTATGTAAGCATTTTCCAAGGCTATCCTCAGGCAACCTTCTTTTTTGATTAGAGAAAGTAATAGTTTCATTTTGCCAATAGTAGTTCCATGGTTGCTCAATTAATGTTATAAGAAAGAAAAAAACCAATTCTATTATAGTAATTGGCTAATAAGCATTACTTTAAAAAAATAATTTGATTAAAATGTTACTCCTTTGGACAAATGTTCACATATGCATTTGCTCGATCACCCTTCAATGTAAAGGGGAAAAAACAAGATTCTTAACTCTTTTTAAAAAGCTGGGTGTTGGTAGTAAAACACAATTTGAATATCACATAAATTCATTTTACAGCAATAATAGTGAAATATCTGCAGTAACTCTAACGTAGCATAATTTTCTAATGCAGACAATTAATCAAATAATAAAGTCGAAACGATATACTTGTATAATTAACAGCTTTGCAGCTCAATATAAAATGTAGAAAATGATTTTACTTCTGATCATGAATGCAAATAACAAATTTATTGCTATAGATTTGATAACTGAATGTAATTTGGTGGCGTTAGTAATTTTTCAATGCTTTAACAAATAGAAGGGATAACCGGATGAGTTTGTGCACTTGTGCCTTATTTGGAGCATGAAAATGTAATTTCCGATCCGAAATTTAAAAGCAGATAAGTTTATAATAAGGAAGAGTTATTCGATTATATTTAATCGTATAATATATGTACTATAGATTGAGGATCCAGCACTTACAGGTGCATGACTAAAATACAAAAACTTGATTATTATAGAGTTCAGAAAAAAGACGACTCAAAACTAATTTGAAATCTTTTTTAACACTATATTTAGATATTGTTTAATTAATGCAAATTTTGGGTATCACTCTGTATTATTATTATAATTTATTTATTTTAGTATTTGTTAAAGTAGTCAAATTTGATCACTGACTTTGATGAATTTTTAAGTATTGCAACAAAATTAAATTATTTTAAATGTTCCTTTAATTGGTCAGATGGACTTGCACTGCCTAATTATAAGTAAACATTATAGTATTACATTCACTCCATCTGACCTAGGCATCTTCTTTCAAGTCCATATAGGTACATCTGTATATATATAAAATAAAGTTTGTGTGTTGCCCACACCGTTGAATCTACGAGGCTAAAATTTTGTATGGGTCCCTCTTTTGAATATGATCGAGCTAAGACGGGAAGGCAATTTTTTTGGGAGGTAGGGTCATGTAAGGGGGGCTTATCCTATAACACTAACACAAAACCATTTTTGAAGCTCAAGTAGACTTGGTAAAGGGTTGAATTTTAGATCATAAAAAGTGATTGGGGTCTCAAAAAAATAATTATACGAATAACTACGTTTCCAAAGTTTATTCAAAATCAAAAAAGTTATGAAAGTTTTTTTTTGTGAAAATTGCAATTTTATTTATTTCAGGTGCTAAAAAATTAACTTCCATGTAATATTGGATTAGTAAATAATATAAAGATTTCTGAAATTTCTCGGGATAAATGTTTACATATAAATTTGACACAAAAAATTTGATGTTATCTGAAATATCTGTAATTTTCTGAATAATATTCAATTTTTTCATTTTTTATCTCTTTTTTTCGTATTTTCAATTTTTAAGAAGAAATTCAACCCAATGATACATTTTGGACAAAATGTTTGAGCTACTACATTGTATTTTCAATTTCCGGAATATTTCATTACATAATTTTTGCAATCTCTGCAAAAATGAACCAGTTATTGAGTGTGATTTTTTTTTGCAAAATTGGTACAAAAAAGTTTTTTGAAATTTTCTTTGTAAATTTCGATTTGGGAATTTTTTGACGTAAATAAAAAATGGACTTTTGATGTAGAATTTTTTTTTATGCATATATATTGATAAATTTTTGAAGTTTATAACACAATATTTAAAGAAAAGCAAATATTGTAATAATACTAAAGCTTCTAGACCATAGGAGTATTAGGAGGACTATGATGAGACTTTGTAGATTACCTTACTTAACCGGATTGATGTAGTCTGATTAGAGTATATTATGTAATGTAACTTGTGGTTATTATCATAATAAGAAAATTATAATTTTCAGGATCTCTCTGGACAACAACGAAACATTCCTATTATAAGTATTAGTATATAGAAGCATTTTCTGAATATTTTTTTACTAGTCTCAGTGTGATTTCCCACTTCCTTGACCCGAGCAACGACAGTTATCCCTTTTTTTGTAATATATATTTCCTTCTATAGGAATGTCCGGGACATGAACCAACACACATTGAGTTCAAGAGAATAATTTATCCCGCCTTGTCCATTGAGTGACGTCGTTTTATTATGTTTTAATGTTTTTAATTTTTCTAACCCATACATTTTAAACCTTAAATTAGATTCTGTAAAAAAAAAAGGAACATAAAAAAAACTCGTCAAGGAAAAACGAAGGGAATTATAAAGCCGAAAGCATGTTGACCAAAATATTGAAAATTTAGTTGTTTATACACCAATCACTCAAGATCTTGTTATTTAATCATCCCATACTTCTACAAAACAGCTGATTCTCATAAAGAAAAATATAATTAAATGTAAAGTACATTGAGGATTGAAGTTAAAAATATTTGAAGTGACCTCTATTTTGTTAACATACTACTACTATTTGCATGTTTTGGGTCAACTTCATCTACACATCCCCACTCTATATTGATTATATCTATGGTAAAACTACATTCCCTCCAAATAATTGAACGTGCATCTCATACCCAAAACATTAAACACAGAAAAGATTGAAGGCTCTAACCAGATAGTTTTTGTTTAAATCGAGTGTTCGATGTCACACACCATTTGAAATTACCAGGATCTGCCCTATATTTATACATAAGTTAATTAGAGTTGAATTAGGAATGAATAGTAAAATACTGAGAAGGAACATTAATACTTAAATAAGCTCAAATGACATTTTTACTCCAATCAACAATGAAAAACGATGTTCAATTTATATTTCTCATCTAATTCCTATTTAAGGTATTTCAACAAATGAACAACATATTAAATCCACTCTAGTACGTACAAAGTTATACATTATCTTCAGAATAATATATTCAAATGTATATTATATCCAACTCCACTAATGGTTCAAATACTCAAAAATGTAGAAATAGGTTTTTTTCTTGCAAGTATAAAATATGATAATTTTTGAGCTCTTCCCTGTTCCCCATTTCTTATCAATCATTTTGTTATTATTAATAGTAAGCAATAATAATAATAACAACAGGAAAAAACAAAAAACATACAAGACTTGTGTATTTAAGTTAAAGCTTCCCCCAGTCTTGGAAAACATGATTTTTAAGTGTCTGATGAGATAATGGATTTTTAAAATGTTCACAAACAAACAAAAAAATTAAAAGTATTTTGTATACTAGCCTATGTATGTATGTTTTTTGTACATTAAGTATTTAATTGGTATTAAATGATTGTGTCCTATATTTGATATATTTTACAAGGTCGTACAATACAATAAAAATCAACTTTGATCTCCTCGAGATCTCGCATGAGTACGTGACAAAGAGTGTTTTTTGATCTTACAAGAGGTTAAGTGACTAATACAATATATTTCCATTTTTTTTCATTGTTAACTAGTTATGGAGATGGAAAAACAACAATGTTATTATAACAAGATTAGTCAGCAAGGGTTTCAGTTCTCATTAGAGTTGGACGGATTGCTTTATCAGTCTTTTTACCCCACCCCTTTCATTTTTTAATAGGTCGATCTTTATTACCATTCAACGGTTCTAAGAACTGATACATCAGTCTTTCAGTGCAACGGCCATACCCATCTTTTTATTTTCTTCACTCATAGCTAGGATTGAAGAATAAAAAAATCAAGAAAATAATGAATGTTATATAGAACGTTATAATAATACGTTCTCGGCAAAAATATTTTGTCTCTTTGAAGGAGTAATGATTTTTGATATAGCTTCAGCGACTCCAATGACGTAAATAGTAGTAACTACTGTTCTAGTTTCTACAAAAGAACAATAAGGACCGGACCAAGGACTGACAAAATTGATTAAGAATGGACTGAGAGGACTACAGTCTTTTCAGATTTTTAGACCAATCCAACCCTAGTTTACACTGAAACTTTACTAATACAATAGATGACGTCATTGGGATCCAAAATAACAGGAACATAACGAAAGACAATAATAGAAAAACATAAATAGAGTGTAAATAGTTAAGAAATCAAATGAAAAAACAGATTTTTATATTAATGAATTACATTATGCCCAATGACGTCATTATAAAGAGAAAGCGAGAGATTTACTTCATAAATCTGCTATGTTCCTCCTACAATTTTCTTGTGTCATAGTTTTCTTCTAATAATACTGGAAAAACATTATAACTAATCCTATAGTGTATTGCTAATTTACACTATAATTTTTTTTAAGCACAAACAAATAAAAAAAAGTGCTAAAGTTGGTCTCATCTGATTTTCCGTTATTCAAAAATTTTAAATTAGTGAAATTCATCCATATTAATTAATTGAAACCAGATTTGGACCGTTTATAGAAAAAATAATATTTCTTTATACAGTATAATGGTTATTCTGTGAGAGAATCGAGGCCTATGGAGGTCACAATCATAATTAATATGCTATTACCATCTATGCTATGAAGTAAAATCAAAATATCGCCACAAATTATTTGTTCAGGATCTAGATAAATTGAAAACGTTTCTAACCAATGATTTCCATCCCGATTACTCCATTTCTAAGTTAGACAGTATTAAAATTTCTTGATAATTACATTATTAAACATAATGATCAATAAATGTATGAAATATTACTTTGCTCACCCGACTACTAGAGCCAGTTATATACGGGCACTACAAATAAGCACTGAACTCCCCTCTAAAAAAATAAAATGCATACCATTAATTATAGTTAAAAGATGAAATGGTTTGAATTTCAAATTCTTATTTATAGAAAAGATATGAAAATAATTGTGCATTTTTTCAAAAATAATATTAAACTATCGTTATTCTTGATCTGGTTAAAGTATATAGTGCCTTTTTTTATTGTAATATAGTCATTGGTGACTAATAAATGGTATTAAAATAAATTAAGCTAAATAATAGATTTTGATTTATTTTTTACATTCACAAAATAATGGTGAAATAAATGTTTGGAAAAAATTACCTTGTAATTTCAAAATATATAAATTCAATACTTCTTTCTTTTTTTATATGTACATAATCTATTATATAATAAAGAAAATAAATTTCCTCAAAAAAAAAAATTGTTTTCCTCAAAAAGGCAGCCATAAAAACTTTTTATGCTGAAACAGAATTGCTTTACACTTTTTTTTAAAGATAATTTTTGTTTTTTTATTTGAAAGATCCCAGGTGTCTTTAATTTCTTTATGACTTATAAGCCTATATTTTTTTTATGCATACTTTGATGTATGCTGTACATAGAAGTATGAATCAAATTGACACTTCCTTTCTCCTGATGAATAAATCTATCGTAGAGTGGAAGCTAAAAATCATAGGTACATATTGAAGTTGAACATTTGATTCATACGTAGTTACATACCGGGTGGATAGTTAAAATTTTGACATACAGATAACAAGACATCAAAAACATGGGCTAAGGCAAGAAAGTAGACTTTTTTCAACGTACATAAGGCCGTGAATGAAGGTATTGTCATTAAAAGGAAAAGTGGTGTTTAAACCGAAAATAAATCTATCCAAATCATTTAAAAGAATTCAACGTTTCTGAAGGATCCGTTAAGAAGGCAGAGAGGAAGAGTTTCAAAATGTTGAAGTGTTCCTGATGAACAAAAAGTGGGCAGCACCATCTCCAGTGTTATAAATCACTTCTCCATAACCTGAAGAGAGCAAAGCCTAGTCACATCATCACTTTCTGGCCACGTGTCGAGGCTAAGGCCTGCCAGACAAAGGCACCAGATCTGGAAGCACTCAAAGCTTCTGTTGATGAGTATTGGAACTCCATGAGCACCGACTATGTTACTACATCCAGTCAGATATTCTGTCAGCGCTTTGAGGCCAGTACCAAAGTTAATTAATGCTATATTCTAGATAAGAAATGGCAACCCATGTCCCAACATCTTTACAAAGTGTAGTGAATATAGCTGACCTAGTTTCCGAAATAAAAAAATTTAGAATTTCAGATTCAATGTGTTTAGTTGTTAATTATGCACCCATTATCTGTATTGAGTTCTTAATAAAATCAAATCATATAATTTTTTTAAATGAAATAAAAGTAATTTAAGGTATATGACGGGCGGGTATTTAATAATCATATAACAAAAATTTGGTCATACTAAATTTATTTAATATCAAACTGGATGTAAATAAAAGTTAATATTAATACTCCAATGTATTGGTTATAAATGTAACCAAACATTGTTAAATTGTGTAAGATACATCTTGTGATTATAGAATCAATATGTTTTGATTTTGTATTTATACGGTTGTCCCAAAAATATTGTTTTACAAGATATACCTTTTTTTTTGTATTTGATTTTAGCTACACAAGTTTAAAAATATTTATTTGGAACAAGTATTACCAGTGTGGACTTAAATTTTAACTATGATTTTAGTGTAGACTGTGACATATACCACTGCTATGCAAATTACAGAAAAACTAATCATCATAATCATATTTTAATTAGTTTGCATTTTAGTTAATAGATACAATATCTTTTGTTTACAAGTTTTATGTGCCTGATTATAATGATACCAGAATATTTGAGCAAAGTATTATGTAGTTTAGCTGTTTTTGAACTTCCATAGAAAGTATTATAAAGAAATAAAGGTGGATTTAAACATTTTTATTTTTGGGATTATATTCCAATAAGTCATCAGTTATACAAACTGTTTGAAGAGTATAAAAAAAGATTTTACTAAGTATATTTGGAATGGATTGATGTTTCTGTCATTATGTTCTAGTTTTGGAATGAAGGGGATGTTGCTAGTTATTGTTATTTGTTTATTCTTAAATAATTCTTAAAATAAATTCCCCTTTGTTTTAAATAATAGTTTTAAAACAATTAAGTACGGGCTATTTATGTAGCTCAGGGGAAATTTTAAAGTAAAAAAAAAAAAATTACTTTGTAAAGCCCAAATAAAGACGTCAATTGCCTTCAAATTTATACTACATTCAAACCCCTACAAATTAATAAATTAAGTAAAAATAAACTAAAAAATTATTTAACTGAAGCTTCACTTTTCAGTTTTTACACATGTATACTGTTTTAACACATATAAGTCCAAAGTTTCGGACCATCATCAATAAAACTTCAAAAAATGATTATATTTCATTTATGACGAATCCTAAAGTCAGTTTACCATTAATTTTGTCTGTTGAGTAAGCACTTATTTAACAATAATTAATAACTTCCGTGGAAATGCCCTTTTTATTTGTTTGAGGCAGGAGTGTCAACAGAAAACTAAAAAAGAATAGCAATAACTACATAGAAGAAAAACTTTTGTTTTAATTCATCACATGGGCGTTAATTGTGTTTAATACATCTTGTTTTCTAGTATTATGTAATTCATTTTTAGATCTTCAATTAAAGAGCGACATACTATGATTACCCAGATTAAATGTGATTACATTGTTTGAATATGGCCAGAAAGAATAATTGCTGAAGAGCAAAATTTTCCATTCCATATTAACCTACATAATTGGATCATGCCAACCTATGCCATGGTTGTATATTAAATATGCTCCAAAAAATAATCTGATAAAAGGAATCTTATTAGTTATCATATTATATTTATATATTAAAATATTTTTTTTAAAGTCATATTTCATCCTAAATAATAAATGCATTTTTGTGACGTTAAAACTTCTTTTGGACTTAAGATTTGTATTATAAAATTACTCTTAAAGATAATTTAGATATTAAGTTTATAAAATAGGGGATTGAATAGTTATCGAATAAGGTTTGACAAAGTATATTATTAAACAAACAGGGAACATTCAATATTGATTCAACTTTTTATATGTTTTAATTAAATTTATACATCTATATATATATATATATATAATATGAATATAGATTCGTAAATTAACTGATTCAATTATCATAGCATGCTATATTTTATTTTTTATTGAAATATCACTGCAATGCTAATAAACTTCATAAAAAACCTGGTACCCCATAATAAACAAAATATTTATCCTATCAAAGGGTCCAAAAAGAGCCGAAGTTCCCATTTAAGTGAAATTAATCAGATCAGCCAAGAAAGTTATGCTTATTTCCTTTGTCGATGTCCAGAAGATCATTCTCACTCATTATAGTTTTTAAAAACAGCAATTTAGTTCTTTCATTTCCTCAATCCCCGTTTCCTTACAGCTAATTTTCTGGCCTCAAAAGAAGCAGAAACAGTCCATCATTCATCATACATATTTCTTCTTTCCATTTATCAAAAATCGTTTCAAAAGGTGGAGTTAGGTCAAATAAGTTGGATTAAAGATTTTATATATGTTTCTTTCAGAAAAATGTGCCGTTATGAATCATATTTAGGATTACACTTAGATAAATACTAACAGCTTGAGTTTAATAGAAGTTTTCACAAAAGTGAGGTTGTGCTATTTTATAACAATCATTCGCAATTGTTTTTAATTAAAAAAATTGTCTACATCTTCAAAGATGGCAAAAGAGCAACCGAAAGAATTCTTGAACTGGAAATACTCAGACGCCAGAAGACTCTAACTGAGATTACTAATCACCTCAATATTAGCTGGAAGGCCGTGTACGGCATGAAAAAAATGATTTGAAACTCAAGGAATATTTGCCAGAAAGTCTAGGCAAGGTCGGAAACGAACAGTAAGAACAAGGACCATGATTATATGTGACAAAAATAACATTTTTATAATTCAAGTGAGGATGATTTGCAGTATTTCTAAGAAGAAGAATGTGAGCGAAGTTTTGCTCTGACGGATCATTAAATATAACTTGGGAGCAAAATCAAGTACAACGACGGAGCATCATCTCATTACAACGGCCACAAAGGAAAAAAAAGGTCGTTCAGAGCCAAGGTTCTGAAGAATGTGTCCAAGAAAAAATAGAATCCCATTTACCCTAATCTTAATCCTTTGGATTATTCAATCTGATGCATAGGCATAATGCTGTTCGCGAGACTAAGAATCGTGTACAAATACATTTACAAGATATTTGACTCAATACTAGTTTATTTATAAGACTGTAAATTAACTGATATCTAATTTAGAGAAAGTCTCAAGTAAATAATTTGGTCTATTATTACAGGTATAAAATGAAACTACAAGACAATAATATGTAAAAGACTTACATTTAAATTAGGATTGTATAAGTATATGTTTATAAAGAGCTTTGCAATTGTGGGACTTCCAAGTTTCTTTTAAAGTAATAGCGTGTGTGTTTTTTTGTAAAACAAAAAGACGGAGGAGACTTATGATCTACTTAGTTTTGGCTTTGTGTACTTTATTTATCTTTTTCAATCAACAAACATTTTACTCAATATTTTTTTTAGGTAAGATTTCGTATATTTTTCACAGTCAAATATGTATTGAAGAAGAGTCTAAGAGGATAAGTATAAGTTTTTTTATTATAAGACTAAGTAATTTTGAAAACTTTTTACAGATAGTTAATACTTTGGAAACTTTTTAAAGAATGTGATAAATCAACTTTATGAAGATTTTTTTATATTAACAAAATAAGTTATTTCATAACATCTTATAAAAAAATGTGTCAATTATATAATTCTTGTTAGTTTAATAAATATATTTGTAAAGGTGTAAGATATAAGTTGAATGTAATCATTACTTCATCAATTTCATATACGTGTATGTTGTATACTATTGATTAAAAAAGATAAAATCTTCTTTACTTGTCTATTTTTTATAATATGCGTTTCCCAACATAGAGTTTGGAGGTTAGAAAAGCCTTTATAAGATCAAAACATATAATCATATGACATTGAATCCAGTTTACCAGTAATAATATATAATAATTAGTTTAATAATACAATTGGCAGATAAAACAATTTGACTTGAACTTCTTAAAACTTTGAAAAGATTCAAAAAATTTAAAATAAAAAAACTGATTTTAATTTTATATATGGGGAAATATACAATTGGAGATGAAACAACTACTAAATTAAATAGATCGATGGAAATATCACACTTTAAAAATATATAATTTAGCACAATTTGCTTGTAATAAGAAGTTTAACATGGTAAACAATACCATGAAAATTGCAGAAATTGTTGCAAATAATCTCTATGACATAAATATTACAATAACTCAAATGTCTCCTAAACGAATGAGCTTAGAGTTTTGATTAAATTATATTTAATGATAGCAATATACTTAACAATTCAAATTCTTTTGTGACATATAAGTTGTCAAATATATTCATAACCTTTAGATTTGGCCGGCATTGCCGGGACATTAAGAAACCAAAATTAATTTGGAAATTTTCATAAACGCTATTTCTCAGCACAAAAATCCCCTCGATGCAACCCAGGGGTTGTACAGGCAAAATGCTGGGCCCTAGTCAAGTTAAATTTCTCTGCCGCCTCTTCCCTGATGATCAAGAAACTCTCTTAATATCCAAAATACACCCCGACCCTCAGGCTCAACATGTGAAGTACAGGACCAAAATTCAGTTTAAACTCAACCAACGCCTTGTTTGTAGAAACCACGGCACCTTTCTAATATTCTATAGTACACCCCAGCCAACGGGCTGTCTAGATAAATTGCTGGACCTGAGGCAAGGTAAATTTATCTACTGTTCCTTTCCTGAGCACCAAG